>NC_138030.1:13925949-14244844 GCF_964106645.2 Podarcis pityusensis
AGAAAGAAAGAAAGAAAGAAAGAAAGAAAGAAAGAAAGAAAGAAAGAAAGAACAGTTTGACAGTAGTTGGTACTTTGATTCTGTAATTTCAAGGAACTGAAGTATATATAAGTTCTCAGAGGGAAGAACTTTCTCTGTTTCAAATGTACCGTAACATAGTTAAATGAGTTGCATAATCATGATTTATATGTTTGTTTAGCAAGATATCATGGACTTTTGGAATGCCTTAAATAGCAGCTTTGGATTTGTTTCCCATTGTCTTTTTTAAAATGCCAAAATGCAAAAGGTGGCTCCATCTTGGTGTTTGGTATTCTTGAATTGGATAGTTAAATAGTGGCTGCATCCCAACATCCACTCATCCCCCTCACTTAAAAAAGAATACTTGTAGACAACGTGATGAGAAGGGAATTTGCAACCCACATGGGATTCACTGTTTTAACACGCATATTCTTCTGGTTAGGTAAAATAGCATTGGAAAGAGTTTCCAATCATGGAGAGTGCTTCCATACCAGGGTCTTCCACAAAGGCAGTGATGGCCACCAACTTGGATGGCTTTCAAGGGGGATTAGAAAAATCCCTGGAGGATACAGGTATCAATGGGTATGTTCTACCTCAGAGGCTGCATGCTGGGAACCACAGGAGGGGAGAGTGTTGTTGGGCTCAGGTCCTGGTTTTGGGCTTCCCTTAGGCATCTGGTTGGGATGTATGGAGTGTGAGGGGAGGGGTAGTCCCTCTGGTGCGAGACACACTACTTTTCGGGTTGTGTGCCCTCCTTTGGACACTGAGGTCCAGCGCCGAGGGCCTTGTGGCGGTTCCCTCGCTGCAAGAAGCCAAGTTACAGGGAACCAGGCAGAGGGCTTTCTCGGTGGTGGCACCTGCCCTGTGGAACACCCTCCCACCAGATGTCAAAGAGAAAAATAACTACCAAACTTTTAGAAGACATCTGAAGGCAGCCCTGTTTAGGGAAGCTTTTAATGTTTAATAGGTTATTGTATTTTAGTGTTTTATTGGAAGCCGCCCAGAGTGGCTGGGGAAACCCAGCCAGATGGGCGGGGCATAAATAAATTATTATTATTATTATTATTATTATTATTATTATTATTATTATTATTTGGTCCCCACCCTGTACTCAGCTCTCACTTGTGGCTCCTAGATGTTGTCAGCATGTGACAGCAGCCACACCCTGGGAAACGGCCTCAACTGGCCAGCTAAACCAGGTGAGGGTAGCCTATGGGTCTCAAACTGATGGTGAGCTAAGGACTTCCCTTGCATGTGACTTGGTGAGTTAGGGACTTCCTTGCTCTGGCAGATGGAGTGAATGAGACCAGTAGTGGGTCCAATGGTCAAGAAGGCAGCTTTTGTCCATGCTGTAGAGGGAAATGAGGACCAGATGGGGCTTGTCAACCTGGGAAGGCAACCCATTCAGGGCTGCCTTGCAGGATCACTTCAGGAGAGGAAAAGGCTAAGGAGTGATCCCTACACAAATCCATATAATGCAACATCTCTCATTTATTTGAAAATATAAAAAATACTAGAGGCTGCCATCCCTGCTCAAATTTCTTGCTACCCACCGCACCACCTCCTTGCCAAACCCTCATCTCCCCACAACTCCTTTAACAGCTCCCTCAAACCCCCATCCCTTTATAATCCCTCAAAAACCCCATCCCCTCAACTTCTCCTTCACCCTGTTGCATGGCAACTTTTTTTCTTCTAACAACAATATTGAACAGATAGACAACGGAAAACAGCAGCCACATAGTGTACTGTTGATTGCTCTTACTTAGAATACGCCATTCAATTTTCCCTCTCAGCTGTCAGTCTTTATTCTGTTGCCTTTGGGCAACCTCAGTCCTCATTGGTTTTTTTTTTAAAGGGGGAGCTGGCCCTCTGTTGAGTTTTTCTCTACTAATTTCTTTTACACTTCTGCCAAACTCAGCCCCCCCCCCCACAAAGCCCAGTGCACAGGTAGAGCTGTTTTGTTTGCGTAATGAACGGCACTCACAGCCTGAACATTGGAAATAGAGGGAAGAATAAAATAAAGTTTCGTTTTCAAAGTGCTTTGAGAAGTTTCCATTAGCCTCACATCTTGGAAATGTCATTCTGCGCCGTCTATCAAGGGCTGCCTTGACAAGATTTGGGAATTGCTCATTATGGGCAAGAGGGTGAGAATCAAAGCTTCCATTCACCCAAACTTTAAAGATGATTTTCTTGACAAATGGCTTCCATTTATTACCGGTGTAGGCAGAAGGAAAGAAATATCGAGGTGACCGGCGAGATTAAGGTTCATTTTTATTCTGTGATAACTCACAATAACACAGGTGTCGTAATCAACTGACGCAATCTGGATGGTCATTTGTAAGAGCCATGGCGGTTTGAGTGAGGTGATATCAATTGTCCTGGACTTGGATAAATTAAATTAGAGTTATTTGCTCTCGTCTCTGCTGGCCAGCCTGAGATACAGGCAAAGGTGGCAGCAACCCCCTCCACTGACCCACTGTAAAGAGTAGGGGCCTGAGAAGCAGGAGATAAGGGCTTGAATCCTACTCACCTTTAACAGAAGGGTCATAGCTCAATGACAGAGCATGCAAAAGACCCCAGATTTGGTCCTCAGCATCGCCAGGTAGGACAGGGCATGTCCCTTGTCTAAAACATCTGATAGCTGCTTACAGTCAATTGGGAAGACAACAGTGAGCTACCATATTGGTCCGAATATAAGCCGCACCTTTAAAATTGGAAGGGGAAAAAGAAAAAAAGGGGGGGAAATACCTGAATATAAGCCACTCCATTCCTTGCTGCTCCTGGCTGCATACTTCCTTGCTCTCTCCCTTCCCAGACTACGTGCGGGATGGGTGCCACTTTGGCGCATTCCTGAAGCTGTTTGCCCCACGCTGCTGGCTGCATACCATAAGGTCGTGAATATAAGCCACACTTTAACTTTTCATGGTCGGAATCTGGGGGGGGGGGGGGAGAGAGAAGTGAGGCTTATATTCAGGCCAATACGGTATATAGAAAGAAAGTACCTTATGTTCCTACATCCCAAGTATTATCTGGGTTGTTGCCTTGCTATTGTTATGCGGGAGGGGAAATCCTCAAAATAAATTTAGGAAAGGAGAAGAATCAGTTTAGGCATTAGACCCAGCCCCTTTCCCATCTGCAGCAGGGGGATGGCAACAGCAGTTGACTTTGCCATGATGACAAATGGACCGTTGAGAAAAGGGATGCGGCACACTTTGAGCAGTTATTTATTTACTCGTTGATTATTTCGTAAAATTTATACAGTGCTTGGTTGTATGAAAACCCAGCTTCATGTGAAGTGCCAGTTCTGAGGGGAGGGCAGAGGGCAGGGCAGCCCTGGGCAGGAAGAAAGGAGGAGCGGAGAGCAAGGAGTCTCGATCTTTTTAAAAAATACTTTGTGTATCCGTGTCTAATCTTGGGGTTTTCTCAGCATGGCGGAGGGCTGTGTCTTGTTGGTGTCTTGTTTCTGATAGGAAATGCTCTGTGGTGGTGGGACAAAAATGGGGGGGGGGTCAAGGAGGGTCAGCTGTGGGGCAGTGAGAAATGTCCCTATTTTCATGTGAGGAACATTGGAGGGTTCGCTAAACATGTCTCTCCTGCATCGGTTTCTACAGCCACAGCAGGCGCTGTAATTCTCCAATGGTTTGACTTCATCCCAAAGGCGCACTCTTCCGTGGTCTCCCGAGACAGACGGATCCAAACCAGTATTTGACAAATACAGTTAGCTGACTGAGATTTATTTAATTCAGTGACATCACACGGAGAAAGAGAGTAGATGTGTCTGTGCGCGCCTGTGATTATAAACACAATATATTCCCAAGACTGTTTAATCTGTCTGTGGAGCAGTCTGGGAGAGCGGCAGCCAAAGAGAGCTCTTGCGCAGCAGGGAATATACTCGGTTCTATCCAGCAGGGGACACATCTTTTGCACATTGTTCCTTCTGCCAGTTTGTTTTCATTAAGGGGAAAGAGAACAGGGAAAGTTCTAGAGGAAAGGCCTGGCCTTGTTATTTCAGCTGGTGGAAGGAGCTCCTAATAAAAATCCTCTGGAAATAAAAGTCCTGAGAAATACGCATTGCAATCACGTTAAGCATGTGAAATATTTTTACTAGAACAGGTTTGTTTTTATTCTCTGCTTCAGATGTTTAGATGTGGAAGAGGATGGCTGAACCAAATACAACGTGGAGAGCCCCAAAAGGTAAACACCCAGACAACGGTCACTGCCGCTTGTTTAAAATATTGCAGGGGCAAAAGAACGGCTTTCTCTGTCCTGATCAAAAACAAAATTGAACCTGAAGAACAGGAATAAGCATGATTTGTGACATGCATTTTCTCTTTCCTTTCACAAACACAGGAAAAGTGGAGGACTCGGCACCTGAATGTTCAGTTTTCAGCATGTTACTGGTCCTCATGGCCGCAAACTTTGGCCATTTTACTCAGTCGACCCATTGAAATGAGTGGATCATGTTCGTTAATTTCAGTGGGTCTCTACTCTGAGTAAAACTTCACTGAATACCATGCAGTGGGCCTCCTATAGCACTGGATACAACCCACTGTATGAGAAGCATCTGGTAAAATCTCTGACGCCAGGGAAAACCCAACCAGATTTCCAGCAGACAAGGTTGACGTTTAAACAATGATTTGCCCAAAGCCATGCAACTGGATTGCCCAGATGGAATCTAGTGGATTTTAAAATTTGTGCAGGCTGTCTCTACATGAATGTTTGCTGTGGGGCCAGTATGCTAGCTCCATGTGTAGGGCTGGATCAGACCCCTAAGTCTGAGCCTTAGGTGTGGGGGTGGAGGGATGACTCAGATTTATACCCAGCAAAGTCCTTCCCTGGGAATTTGATGACATGATTATGCTACTTCCAACTCCTGGATAATTTCAGTGTTTTGGAAAATGCCCCAAACAGTAGTAGATGCACAGTGTTATACATAACCCAGTCATTTCATGGAAGATCTGTTTTATGTTCGGTGAAATTCTTTCATTGTTGTTAGGGTTTGTATGGATCGTTTTATTGTTTTAGAGTTTGATGAATTGGTTCTGTTGTACTTAGAGCTTGTGCTTATGCTTTTTTATATTATGTACCCTGCTTTGAGGGCTTTATGCCATGAAGCAGTCTATAAATTTGCTTAATAAATAAGCATAGTTGTGTGGGGTGAAAAGTTGGGATGTCACACTGCTTGGAGATATAATCCCATCAGGAATTTGCATATGCAATGAGCAGCGCAAACAGGTGGTGAATACCTAAGGGCCAAATGGCATATTGCATGGGAGTTCCATGATTTCATGTCAATTTTTTTAACTTTAAAGCATGAAATAGATTAGAGCACAGGTCCTGAGGAATGTTTAACCCTCCCTGCACTATCCTTCTCCTTATCTAAACCACCCCAAGCTGCAGATTACCTGGCAGAAAGCAGAAGCTGGGTACCGCATGGTTTCGATTGTGGATAAACTTGGGATGAATGGTACAGTCTGTTCTGGTCTGTGTCTCCTTTGCAGGTGTTCACTCATAAGTCCATCTTGTACCTTTTTGTGCATTAATCTGCTAAATTGGTTTTGAAAATACACATGGCAATTTGCATTTAAATATGCTTTTAAATATGGGTTGGGAAACATTTTCTCTGCTTATTTTTAAATGCATTTTGATTTTTTTAAATAAATTGAGCCAATAAGCATGTTGCAATATTTGGAGAAATACGAAACCCAGTGAATAGCTATCATATGCATCACATGAATGTTTTGGGGTGTGTGCATTAGAACAGCTCATTTTGAAACTGAATTCCTGGCTAAACTGTCAACTCCGTCTGGGTCTGTTGTGGTTAATAGATACACTAGATAAATGGAACATCCAATTTCAGAATCCCAGTTCCTGATGAACAAACACAGTAGGCCCATTAAGTCTGCCTCATGTGCTTTTGGTGGGGTTCAGCTCAAAGACCTTCTCTCTGTTCAAGAATCCTCATCTCGTCTCCAAATATCAGATGTCTGGGATCTGTGGGTTTCTAGAAGTAGTAGTTGTTGTTGTTTAGTCGTTTAGTCGTGTCCGACTCTTCGTGACCCCATGGACCAGAGCACGCCAGGCACTCCTGTCTTCCACTGCCTCCCGCAGTTTGGTCAAACTCTTGCTGGTAGCTTCGAGAACACTGTCCAACCATCTCGTCCTCTGTCGTCCCCTCCTTCTTGTGCCCTCCATCTTTCCCAACATCAGGGTCTTTTCCAGGGAGTCTTCTCTTCTCATGAGGTGGCCAAAGTATTGGAGCCTCAGATTCAGGATCTGTCCTTCCAGTGAGCACTCAGGGCTGATTTCCTTAAGAATGGATAGGTTTGATCTTCTTGCAGTCCATGGGACTCTCAAGAGTCTCCTCCAGCACCAGAATTCAAAAGCATAAATTCTTCGGTGATCAGCCTTCTTTATGGTCCAGCTCTCACTTCCATACATCACTACTGGGAAAACCATAGCTTTAACTATACAGACCTTTGTCGGCAAGGTGATGTCTCTGCTTTTTAAGATGCTGTCTAGGTTTTGTTGTCTTTGTCCATGGAGTTTTCTTGGAGGGATACTGGAGTGGCTTGCCAGTTCCTGCTCCAGGCGGATCATGTTTGGTCAAAACTCTCCACTATGACCTATCCGTCTTGGGTGGCTCTGCATAGCTCATAGTTTCTCTGAGTTATTCAAGCCCCTTCGCCATGGCAAGGCAGTTAACTTCCACGCAGCGTGTCCAAAGGTGAGGGATGATAGGACCTGGAGTCCAACAGCATCTGGAGCTCCACAGGTTCTCCATCCTTGCCCTAGACACAAGTGGTATAGAATCATGGAATCATAGAATTGAAGCGTTGAGAAGGGACCCCATGGCTCATCTAGTCCAAACCCCCCAGGCAGGCATCTGTTTCTGCAGAGTGTAAAACTCCATTAAAAATCTTCAAAACCACCTGCAAGATGTTAAGCATTTTCAGTGCAGGCACACCTGCCTGGGACAGTCTGGACACTATTGGCACCATCTATGTACAGATGACCTTCTAAGAAGACCATTGCTTGCTAGGAAATAACAACATTGCTTGCGGTTCAAGCACTTCTTTGCAAAAAGCGCTTCCTTGGAAATGTGACCAAGCCACCAACCTCAGTGCTCCTATAAAGTCAACTTCAATTACGTTTCTTTTATTGTGCAGATATTAGGCTTCTATTGCATGTGGGACAGCTCAAGCAAGCAAACGGCGGGCCCGTTTAGTTTATTTCAAAGGCTTTTAAATTCATCTCCTTTAAGCTCGAAACAAATCTCTCATTCGGGCATTCCATGTTGTGGAAACCGCTGCGCCCGTAATTCTTAATGACGTGTGCGTCTAGCCAGAGTAATTCTCTTCATTCAATTTGCAAGTTTTCCAAGTCAATCCTTTCAGCATTCAGACCGAAGCAGTTTGTTTATTTTTCCATTTGGAGACACACAAGCTTGCTCATACTAAATGATCCTGAATCTGCAGATGAAGCAATGCATGCTAATTGCACCTAGGTTATTCTTTGGGGCTGGCAAAAGTAGATGGGTAATGGGGGCAGATAATGGGGGGGTATTTCCCCCTCCTCATTTAATCCCACAATAACCCTGTGAGGTAGGTTATGCTGAGAGGCAGTGACCGGCCCAAGGTCACCCAGTTAGCTTCATGGCAGAGTAGATTCAAACTCTGGTCTCTCAGGTCATAGTCTAACACTCTAACCACTGCTCCACACTGCCTCCATATGGTTTGGGGCCATCCAAGGCAAGCTCCCTATTTGGAGGTCCTCTGCCCCACACGATATGTTGAACTCTAACTCGCTGTTTCTCTGCAGATGATTGAGTTGCCCACCTGACATTACCAGATGTGAATCACTGCTCTGCAATGCAATGCAAAATGTGTTTTGCAAGTGCCATTATCCAGGAAATAACATTGGTGCAAGTGGCTGAATACTTTGCAGGGAAGCTGGCAAGAAGGCGGCAGCCAATGCGATGACTGAGAATGAGATGGCTGCCTTTGTGGTTAGACACATCCAAGTGATCAAAGGCAAAATAATAATAATAATTCTTTAGAGATTCATAAGCAGCAAGAGGAGACTCAGAGATGATGCGCTATATCCTGACCTCTCCTGATTCATACAATGAGTTTCACAAGCAATTTCAGCCAAGCACATTATGGAGGTGAATCAACTTAATCTCAGTCACCATCACTCACCCGGCCCAAATGACATTATTTCTTTTCTTGGTTGCTCTGAAGCAAAACAAAAAAGATTTGCGGTAACGCGGGATAATAGCCTGGCAATGCATTTATGAAATAAAAAAGCTGCAGCAAAAATGTATGGCATTGAAGACCAGATTATTTGAGGGTTGCTGTATCATTCGTCTCCATTGCAAAACCTGGACAAGAACAAATAAAAATGTACAGGCATAATCCATCCTAGATTAAGCCCAGTGCCAGCAAACAGTAGGATTGACCAAAGACTGTAAATTAGTGGTGGTGTTTATGCTTTTCCTGTAGAGAGTTCCTGGTTCAATCCTGGCAAAATATCCAGTGGCAGGTGATAGAAAAGGCCTCTGCTGGCTGGTATCCTGGAGAGCTGCCACCATTCGGAGCAGACAGTTCTGAGCTAGATGTACAAATTCCCTGCCCTGGTATAGGACAGCTTCATATGATCCCTAAGGCCCATAGAGTTCTCTTGTTCCCATTGACACAACCCCATATATGTTCATGTTGGAAGAGCAACAGCAGGGATCATTCAGTTTGTAACTTCAGTCAACTAGCCAAGAGGAGGATGTGCGGTGGTGTTGCTTAGCAACCAGGCAGAATGGCATGACCTTCACTAACGTAGCATGGTCACATACATTCTGGCCCCGAACCGGAACACCATCTTCTGGGGCTGCACTCCTGTGCCAGTCACGTCACCCAAGCAAGATCGTGTACCCCCCAAAAAGCATATTTTGGGGCACAGTGCCCCCCAAAAGTGTTTTGGAGCGCCACACAAAATCGCTGCCCCCCAAAGCGCTTTATCAGGGCAGAGATCTTGCACAGCACCCCAAACTGCTTGTTTTTGGATGCCACCCCCCCCCCGCCAAGTGCAGCTCGAAATAACACAAGATCATGGCGGCCATGACCTGTCCTCTCAGAAGCAAAAACGGGATGCCCTGTTTTTTCTGGGGCAGTTGATGGGTATGTGGCCATCTGATTTAAGGTTACCAGATTTTTTCAATGAATCCGGGGACACTTTAAATAAATAAATGCTGCATGTTTGGGACGTTGATGCTGCAGCAATGGCGGGGGCAGAGAGGCGGCTGCCGCCTTGACCTCAACCACCATGTTTCCCCTTCCTCCGATGCTTCTATCTCCTTTCTCCATGAGCCTGGGCAGCCTTTGAGTTGTTGGTTCTTTGGTGTGGTGGTGGGGAAGTGGTGTATGGTGGGTCAGGCATGGAAGGCGGAGAAGGAGGGCTGAGAGCAGCAGCGGTGGTGAGGCTCAGGCAGCGTGATGCTTCCCATCAGAGCAGCCCCAATTCCATTCCTATTTGTGTGCAAGCAGGAGGGGGCAGGGGTCCCTCAGCTGGGAAGCGAGGCTTCACATTGCCTTTTGGAGCAGCCCCATCCCAACTCCTACTTGCGTGCAAGCAGGAGGGGGCAGGGATCTCTCAGGCAGCGCAATGCCTCCCTTTCCATCGGAGCAGCCCCAATCCCATTCCTACTTGCGTGCAAGTAGGAGTGGGAGGCTGGTCTGATAGGCAGCATGAAGCCTCCCTTCACAGCTTAGTTGCTGGGGTCAGGGAAGGTGGAGGCAGTCCGGAAGCTGCATCTGAGAGCCCCTGCACCACCATCATATGGGGACTTCCGAGCAGCCCCTGAAGCCAGCCAGAGCCAACTGCTCCGGGCTGCTGAGACTGCTGCTGCTGCATTTCCCGGGGACATTAGATGAAATCCGGGGACATTCCTGGGATGGAATTTGTCCGGGGACTTATTCGCAAATCCGGGGACTGTCCCCGGGAAACAGGGACGTCTGGTAACCCTAATCTGATTGGCTGTGTAGTTCTGAGGGAGTTTTCCCTCCATATGTTTGATTGAAGTGCTAACTGGGGCTGTAGTCCAAAACATCTGGAGGTCACCAGGTTGACGAAGGCTGCTGTGAAGAACTCAGAGTAGCCTTTTCGGCTCACAACAACCCTAAGTGGTAGGTTTTGATGGAGACAAAGTGCATTTCATTTGGCCTGTTCATTGCTGTCTATGGTGTCTGTACATACTTAACATAACACAATTGCATGTGTTTTCATCTGACAACTGTAGGGGTGGTGGTATTCCTTTATTAAACACCTTCTCCTCCACTCTGGCCCTGAACAGAGAAGGCAGCATAATTTTCTAAGGCCTCCTGAGAGCAAACTCATTCTTTTAGTACAGTTCTCGCCATGCAAATCACTCTTGTGGGCTTTCTCCGGATTCATAATGGCTGTCATTATTATTGTTATTATTATTATTCCCAAAGATTAATTAGTCACCACAACAAAATTACCTTTTGCAATTAAAAGCATAATTTGCTCGGAATGATTGAGTCGATGGCACGGATTCATCATTAAGCTGCTCCTAAACTCCTAACTCTGAGCTCCTCTTTCTCCCCCTCTCCCTCCCTCTCGCCTGCCTTTATTGCTAGCATTGGAGTGTCAGGAAAACAACACTGATTAAAAGAAACAACCCAAAGTTAATTTGTTGTTTAGAGTGACTCACACTTGTCCTTTGGCATTTGGGGGGTGATGGGTAGGGATTGTTATCTACATTATTAATAAAGATCATTTGGTCGTTGGGAGCCGCTGAAAGGGACTCTTTTGATGCACAACCATAAAGGCCAATAGACAAAATGGAATGTTATTCCGACTCTCACCTCTCTCCCTCTGTCACTCTCTTGCTCTGTCTCTCCCTCTCTCCCTCCTTAAAGAAAGTACCTTGAAAGTTGTTGCTCTAGTGAAAAGGCCATATGATTCAGCTCTTGCTAGTATAATTGTTTAGTTATCCATCAAATTACTCTCGACTGGATGTGTGTAAATTTCAGAGCGCTGCAGAGCAGACAGATCCAGACCTTTGCTGTGGAGCAACCCAACGATCTGCACCCCTCTGGGAATCGTGGGGCTCGCCGGAGTCCACTTAGTGACACTGACGGGTCAATTCTCTGGCAGAGCAAACAACTCATCTTCATCATCTTCTTTTGCAACTTCACATCTACTAACGATCAGTCCTGGTAATGAAGGCATTTTTCACCGTCAGGAGTCACAAGGAGAAAAATTGATTGACAGAGTTATCTGGATTGTAGTAATTAAATCAGGGCAGACAAATCCCAACTCTCATTATATTTCAGACATGTCTGCACCAGGAAAAACAGAGGTGAAAAATGAGGGGCTCCTTCTTGCAAATTGAAAGGCACCATGAATGCACACGACACACACAGATTCTGAAGCAAACGCCCAGTATTTGGTAAACGCTGAAAATCCCAGTGGGATTTAGTGAATGCTCACGTCTTTCCCCCACCTTTTGGGCACATACAATGGAATGCTGATAAGCCCTTTTAGGGGACTGTCAATATTCTCTGGCGTATCTTTCAGTTTCCAGGCACACATAAAATTTGTCTTGGATTGTCAGTGTTAACTTGTGAATATGTTGACTTTTACTGCATGTTTGAATGCTTTCCTTCAGGGCTAGCAAACCTGCTAGTGTTGAACATGCAAGATTTGTATGTGTTTAGACTGGGGAGCTTTCAGATATGTGATTTCCCACACCTGTAGTTTGAAGCTACACTAAGAAAAGCTTCACCGATTGATTTTGCTGAATTTGGGGCCCTCAATGGCTGACCTTGGCAAATCATTCTCCCTGAATGGAGTGCATAAGGGTGCATTAAACACTACCAAATATTCTGTTGTGAGGACAACCCGATATAAATGTTTCAATACACAATCAGAAAGGGCCATAGCTCGGGAGTAGAGCATCTCCTGTACATGCAGAAGTTTCCAGGTTTAATCCCAGGTATTGTTGGGCTCCATGATCACTGCAGATGGTGACAGCAGTCACAAAATTAAAAGATGCCTGCTTCTTGGGAGAAAAGCAATGTCAAACCTAGACAGCATCTTAAAAAGCAGAGACATCACCTTGCCGACAAAGGTCCGTATAGTTAAAGCTATGGTTTTCCCAGTAGTGGTGTATGGAAGTGAGAGCTGGACCATAAAGAAGGCTGATCACCAAAGAATTGATGCTTTTGAATTATGGTGCTGGAGGAGACTCTTGAGACTGCAAGAAAATCAAACCTATCCATTCTTAAGAAAATCAGCCCTGAGTGCACACTGGAAGGACAGATCATGAAGCTGAGGCTCCTATACTTTGGCCACCTCATGAGAAGAGAAGACTCCCTAGAAAAGACCCTGATGCTGGGAAAGATGGAGGGCACAAGGAGAAGGGGAAGACGGAGGACGAGATGGTTGGAAAGTGTTCTCGAAGCTACTAACATGAGTTTGACCTAACTGCGGGAGGCAGTGGAAGACAGGATCGCCCGGCATGCTCTGGTCCATAGGGTCACGAAGAGTCGGACATGACTAAACAACAATAACAACAACAAGTGCTGAGAATGTCCTCTGTGTGCAACCCCAGAGAACTGCTGCCAGGTAGTTAGGCAATATTGAGCTGGATGGGCCAATGGTCTGAGTCCTCATAAGGAAGATTCCGATGCACAGGTACTGACTCACCTGGTGTGTGAATTGCTTAACTTCACTAGAGGCATTTAGTGGTTGAATGGACCACTAACAGTTGCATTCTGCATGGTAGATCCTGCCATGAGGCAGAACCACGCAGCAGATGGTGGAGGATAGCAAGCAATAGTGAGGGATTGGACGGCAAAATTGTCTGTATGTTATATGCTGTGCCTAAACTAGTCTACTGCAATGGGGAAATGTCCAGTCACCAAGTGCTTAGGGACAATGGACGGCTCATCTGGTTTGAGCATGGTGCTGATGAACCCAAGGTCGTAGGTTCGATCCCCATATGGGACAACTGCATTTTCCTGCATTGCAGGGGGTTGGACTTGATGATCCTCAGGGTCCCTTCCAACTCTACAATTCTACGATTCTATGATTCAGCTGCCATTCTGGTCGGCTTCTGCTTGAGGAATGGGTACGGTTCATCTTGTCCTTTGCCCCAGACAGCAAAGCATCATTGGCCAGCCCTGCATCGAGTAGATGGGTTGAGCTATATGACATCCAAGGTCTCTTCCAATTAGATTTTCATGGTTTTATGTATTGGGCATCTTGTCTTGGAGTGACAGCTGATGACAATTTCATTTGATTAGTTCCTATTTCTAAATCCTCGCTAGACAATCCACTCAGATGCATGACTGACATGCGCGAAGCTGTGATTCACTCTGGCCTGAATGTGAAATACCTGCGCTTGGAAAGAGATGAAATACTGCAGCTGACGTCGACCTGCCACTGTCTGTACACAGCACACGACTGGCATCAGGCAGCCTTCTTTGGCAGGCTCATTCTTCCTAACAGTTGTAGGCTCTCCTCATGGCGATGGCACTAAATACCCTTAAATAATTTTGCACAGCGGAGCCCATAAACTGACTCATCACTTGCTTTTGCCTAGAGCCTCCTTGTAATAATATCCTTCTGTCCTGGAAGCTAATTAGATGGCTTTCCTCAGGGTTAGGGTTGGGAACAGTAAGTGCTCATTGGCCCAACTGTTTATGCTGATCTTATATGGGCCTGTGAGAATGCTGGGAGGCCTCTTTCATATTAGTTCTTATACAGAAAGAAAAGGGGAGTCAGGCTGGGCCCTGACCACAGACCTGCCATTGACCCATGGCAGGGCCTTCTTGGTGGCGGCTCCCCATTTGTGAAATTCTTCCGTGGTGAGATATGTCTTTCTCCCTCATCGAAGCTTAAAAACCATTCCTGCTTCCCTAGGCGTTTGATGACTAAGATACTGTTTGTGGCAACCCTGAAATCATTAGCTGTGAGGGTTTTTAAAATGTTTTTTTATTTTATTCTTTAATTGTATCTTTTTACCGTTTGCTGTCCTGGACTCCTTTGGGAGAAAGGGCAAGATAGAATGTTAATTACAAAAATGATAAATAAATTGAGACCTTTTTGATACATGATCAGAAGCCCTGTTTTCTTAGCTGTTAACCCTGTTTTCCTGGGTTGAATGCTCGGACTCAAAATCCTGGTGACCCACGAATCCTATATAGTTCCAGAATCAGAAGCATTGTGATGAACTAGTTTGAGTTTAAGCACAATAAAATCAACTCCATCTTGAGCAAAGCATCTCCTTTGCAGAATAGAAGCATATTCCTAGGCATTTAACTTGACTGGTAATAATTTCCATCACATTTTTGAGGTGCCAGGGCCTGTTGCGGCAACATGTGACTTAGGCGGCCAATCGCATCGTAAACAAAAAATGTCAGTTCCAACTGGGGAAAGCCGCACCGTAAATCAGAAATCACAAACATACAGCTTCATGGAAACATTTGCAGTGGTAGATACATTGATTAAGATTGCCAAGTTGTCTGTTTGTCCTGTCAAAAGAAAGAGAAGGGGAAGCCACAGGATAAATGGCTCGCTGCAAATATTTACTCAGCTGTAATGCCCAACAGAAGAGCTGAACAAAGTTCTATTAGAAATAGGAAAGACAAGTGGAAATCTGTTATGAATCACATTGGGCTGATTCGGGGTAGTGGTGGAGGAATGTAGACTGGTACATTTCTGTGATCGCTTTAAATTTGTGGATACCATTTTCACTCCTTGGGAGAGCTTTGTGGGAATAGAGAGGAAAGGCTCCTTTAGAGACTCAGGCTTCATTGTCCCACATGGGAAAAATTTTAATGGTAGAATCCAAAAGGTGATAGAGTGGACTGCGCCACTTCACTTGCCAGATGGGGGCTGCCGTGTTGTTGGTGCAAATAAAAAATTCCATAGAAGTAAAAAAGCAGCATGCTAAATGCTCAACAATCACAACCATCCATTATCCAACAACACATGAACTTCACAGTTACTTATCTTTAAAAAAGAAAAAAACTAAGCATGGATTCAGGGACGTGGGTGGTGCTGTGGGTTAAACCACAGAGCCTAGGACTTGCCGATCAGAAGGTCAGCGGTTCGAATCCCTGTGACGGGGTGAGCTCCTGTTGCTCGGTCCCTGCTCCTGCCAACCTAGCAGTTTGAAAGCACATCAAAGTGCAAGTAGATAAATAGGTACCACTCCAGCGGGAAGGTAAACGGCGTTTCCGTGTGCAGCTCTGGTTCGCCACATGACCCGGAAGCTATACGCCAGCTCCCTCGGCCAATAAAGCGAGATGAGCGCCGCAACCCCAGAGTTGGGCACGATTGGACCTAATGGTCAGGGGTCCCTTTACCTTTACCTTAAGCATGGATACATGGTATATTTTGAGTGATTATATGTATTATGTACTAGATGAGCCCCGTGGTTTACAATTCTTGATTCTCAGAGCCTTTGTATATTATTTTGGCTATCACATTTTACCGTATTTTTCTCTCTATAACACTCACATTTTTTCTCCTAAAAAGTAAGGGGAAATGTCTGTGCGTGTTACTGAGCGAATGTGTGGTCCCTGGAGCCGACTGGCCCGAGTGCAGGGGCAAAAATCAGGCAAAAATCAGATCGCGCGGAGGAGGGAAAGCTGTAGAGAGGAAGCTGCTGCTTTCCTGCATTCTGCCTCAGGGTCTTACTGCCCACCCTCTTCTGTATTCGGTTGCTGTGTTTGCTCAAACGCAACAAAGAGCAGGGAAATCCCCTGCCCTCCTAGCAAGCAATGGTGCAAAAACGTGGTTACAAAGCATGGATCCACATGGATCCTCAGGATCTTTGCATTGGGTCACCCCAAATTCACCATCAGATCACATAGCATGTCCATGGCTACAGCCTACACCAAAAAACACACGCACCCACTGTTGCCTGGGGCCACAATGGTGCAAAAACGTGGTTACAAAGCACAGATCCACATGGATTCTCAGGATTTTTGCATTGGGCTACCCCAAACTCACCGTCAAATCACATGTCTGTGGCCACAGCATGAAACACAAAAATGATACATCCACCGTTTCATTCAGAATTTTTTTTTCTTGTTTTCCTCCTCTAAAAACTATGTGCATGTTATGGTCAGGTGCGTGTTATAGAGCGAAAAATACGGTAATTTTCAACACATATAGTAATCTGGTTTTAATCTGCTTTATGTATATAACTTTAAAAAATGATTTTCTATATGCAATTGTTTTAACTGTTTTCATAGATGTGCAGGTGTTTATATATGTTTTTGTTATATTGTAAATTGCTTTGGGATGCCTCCGGGTAAGTAATTCACATTTGAAATAAATTAAATTATAAATAAAAAACAATATCTGCACTTTTATTCACACTATACAAAGCTCAGTTGGTAGAGCATGAGACTCTTAATCTCAGGGTAGTGGGTTGGAGCCCCACATTGGGTGAAAGTTTCCTGTATTGCAGAGGGTTGGACTGGATGACCATTCTGGAGGAGACTCTTGAGAGTCCCATGGACTGCAAGAAGATCAAACCTATCCATTCTGAAGGAAATCAGCCCTGAGTACTCACTGGAAGGACAGATCCTGAAGCTGAGGCTCCAATACTTTGGCCACCTCATGAGAAGAGAAGACTCCCTGGAAAAGACCCTGATGTTGGGAAAGGTTGAGGGCACAAGGAGAAGGGGACGACAGAGGACTAGATGGTTGGACAGTGTTCTTCAAGCTACTAACATGAGTTTGACCAAATTGCGGGAGGCAGTGGAAGACAGGAGTGCCTGGCGTGCTCTGGTCTATGGGGTCACGAAGAGTCGGACACGACTAAACGACTAAGCAACAACAACAACAAAGAATCTTCTAGCCCAGCTCCCTTCAATACAGGAGCCTCAGCTAAAGCATCCACGACGGAGGGCCATCCATCCTCTGCTTAAAAACCTTCAATGAAGGAGAGTCCACAGCCTCCCAAGGGAGACCATTCCAGTGTCAAACAGCTCTTGTATTCCCTTACAACTCTATGATTCCATGATTCTAAGACTCACAGAGGCATACCAACAAACGAACGTGTTTGCCTTAGGGGATGTCCTGAAGTAGAGGACCTTATGCATTATATCTTGCGCTGCCCGTTATATAATGAAGCAACCTTTTTAGCACCTATAATGACAAGGTCCCCTGACCAGAAACCCCTCTGACATGATTTTATATCTCCTCGCGGACACAGATAAGTA
Source organism: Podarcis pityusensis (assembly GCF_964106645.2). Taxonomy (NCBI): domain Eukaryota; kingdom Metazoa; phylum Chordata; class Lepidosauria; order Squamata; family Lacertidae; genus Podarcis; species Podarcis pityusensis. The sequence continues at coordinate 13,943,229 of NC_138030.1, forward strand.
TGTGACCTGGCGTGTAGCACTCTTTGCAACTGCCGCTAGGAAAATTAGAGCAAATTATATAGCCAAGGTAGCCACCAACTGTAAAGGAGATGAATTTATTTGACCCTATCTACATCAAGCTATATTCTATCTTTATCACCAAACTCCGAATATACTTGCACATTGTATTGATTAACATTATTTTTTAATATATTAGTGGCCATGTGATAATTTTAGCTTTTAAAGTTTATTGTTTAATGTCTTAGCTTGTATATTAAGGTACTTTTATAGCTCTGTTTGGAGTAGGTAATGTCTTGATAATATAAATGTTTTAAGTTTTTTGTATCAATCCAGCATATTTTCTTTTAATTGTTGAAAGATTCTGTGTACATTGCGGCAGCCTTTGGCTATGTGCAATAAAACTGACTGACTGACTGACTGACTGATTCTAAGACTTTCCCTAATACATGCATTTTGTGCAGGAGTCACAGTCCAGGAGTTCAAGATCAGGCAAGACATTCAGGATTGACTGGAAGCAACTAAGATGCCTCAACAGTTTCCACTACCCACCTACCAAGATTTTAAAGGCTCGTGAGACTTCCCTGCTTTGTGGGAATGTTGGGGTTGCAAATGTGCATTCTTTGGGCAGGGGGTCTGCAGAGGTGACACCTGGTTCTAGGCAGCAGGGCCTTCTCGGTGGCTGCTCCAGCTTTGGAACTCCCTCCTTGCTATCCTTCCGCTACCAGGTGAAGATCTTCTTGTTCCAACACGCTTTTGGGATCAGACTGTGCTGATATCCTGAGATCAAGAGTCTCATGCTCTACTGACTGAGCTACTTTGGCTACTGAGGCAGTTATGTATATTCATTCACAGATGTCTCTACAGCACATGTTTTGTATTCCATGGCCTAACTGCACTTGATGTTAATCAAAGTGTCATTAGCGGCTGTGCCTGTTTTAAATAAATTAATAGCAGGTGCCTAAGGGGCTGGTTTTCAACAGGACCACAACATACAGGGAAGGTTTAACTCTTCTCTCCCCTGCTGTAGTCCCAGCAGAAATGACACACCCTCCGCTGCTTTTAGCCTTAGAAACAAAGTTCCTGTTGTTGCACTGTGTGGTAGTTGTGGCGCGGTTTTTTAAAGAACTTTTATTAAGGACATTTCTAATGCCATGTTTAGCATCTTGTGTAACTAAGCTCTATATCTTCAGTTTAAAAAATGTATTTGAAGGAGGACTGGGGAATCGTAGAATTGTAGAATTGGAAGGGACCATGTTCAGGGTTCCCAAACATAGGTCTCCACCTGTTTTTGAACTACAACTCCAATCATCCCTAGCTATAAGAACCAGTAATCAGGGATAATATGAACTGCAGTACAAAAACAGCTGGAGACCCAAGTTTAGGGAACCCTGATCTAGTCCAATCCCCTGCAATGCAGGACTCTTCCACTCAACATGGGGCTCAAACCCCCAACCCTGAGATGAAGAGTCTCATGCACCACCGCATCAACTATCCATCAGCTTCCTTCTGCCTGTGACCTGGGAGAGACGTTGGAGCTTCCGGCTCTCCAGATGTTGATGGACTACAGCTCCCTTCATGCCTGACCACCTGCCCTGCTGGCTGGGACTGATGGGAGTTGGAGTCCAGATATACCAGGAGGTCCACGGGCTCCCCATTCCTGGAGTAGACTGCACTAGTGGACTAGATTGGCCAGCAGTGTACGACAGCTTCTTGGATGAAACCAAATGTTAGAGGAATTTTTACAAATAATGACAAATCCACATGGAACAAGCACTTGAGTAGAACTGGAGCAATGTCCTGGATGAAGAAATATCTCCAGTTTTGGAGCAGGAAGGAAGGCAAATAAGAGTCAGAGACAACTTCAGCAGTTAACCTAGAAACAGACTGTGCAAGCTGATTCTCTCTCTCTCTCTCTCTCTCTCTCTCTCTCTCTCTCTCTCTCTCTGCAAGATATCCACAACCATTTGCTCTCTAGTTTGAACAGGAGAAAGCAGGGCAAGCATCCAGAACAGCAAGATGAAAAATGACATGTGGCTTACTCACAGCCTTCTCCATTTCACAGAGCTTTTGGAGAGGGCTCGCTTATTTGATGAAGTCGGGGTTTTATTTTTTCTATTTTTTCTATTTAGTCATAAACAGATGAATCCTATAATAGCCTTTGTTTCCTCTGCTACAGGAGGTCTGTATGATTAATCAAATCTCCTGCAGTCAATGCCAACCCAAACAGATGAATGCAAGGCGCATCTGCTGTAGATTAAACATTTGGAAAAACCATTTTATAAATATTTTTTTCCAAAACAACACATCCATATGGCAAGTTAACTGGGGTATATATTTAAAACCTTCTGTGTACACTCTGTAGCCTTACACATGTATTTATTAACATACAGTGTCTAATTGGTACACTCGTCATTCAACAGATAATGCCCCGGTCCCATTTTTCAAGTGTGTACAAAGGTACACAATTTGAGCGGTGAAACGGCTGTGGAAGCGCACTCCCTGCATTTTAGGGAAATGTACAATCTTCCTTCTGGATTGAGTTCAAGGTAGAAATTGGCTGTGCACAGTGGCGATTGGCTGGGAACAAGTGATGTCATTCACCACATCTCCGTAGCAATTTTTAAGGGTTATAAAAGAATGCTGTATCTGCTTATTAAAAATAAAAACGTACATACAGTGGTGCCTCGCAAGACGAAATTAATCCGTTCCGCGAGTCTCTTCGTCTTGCGGTTTTTTCGTCTTGCGAAGCACGGCTATTAGCGGCTTAGCAGCTATTAACGGCTTAGCGGCTTTAAGAAAAAGGAAACAAACTCGCAAGAACTCGCAAGACGTTTCGTCTTGCGAAGCAAGCCCATAGGGAAATTCATCTTGCGGAACGACTCAAAAAACGCAAAACCCTTTTGTCTAGCGAGTTTTTCGTCTTGCGAGGCATTCGTCTTGCGGGGCACCACTGTATGCATATTTAACTGAATAAATGGATATGTGATGCTTCAAAAAAAATTTTTTTTTTAAGGATGGACAGTCCTCAGAAGCATACAGGTCATGATTTGAATGTTTACATGCATCCTTATTTTTCTCCATGATGACATCTTTCGAAGGACAGATTCCCCAACTTTGCTTGGTGTGCCCATTGCAGCATTCCTTAGAAAAGATCTGATAATGAAATATGTCCTGGATTAATGCAGAGTATTCAGCAACTATAGCTGGTCTAGAAGGCACCGGCTGTGGATTAACTAAAAACCAATCCTTAAAGCTCTGAGGGCTCGGATCCAAGCCCAGCTGAAGGTGCTGTTTTTCAACCTTTGAAGCCCCCAAGGCATGAATCCTGCACCCACTTACTTGGGAGTGAGCCACATTTAACCCAATGCGAATTACTTCTGAGTAGGCATGCCTATGATTGCAATGCAAATTACAAATGGCATTTGAAACACAATTCCTCCTCCAAAGGTCGTCGGACTCCAACTCCCATCAGCCCCAGCAAGCGTGATCATTGACCAGGGATGATAGGCGTTGGAGTCCTACAGAATTTGGGGGATCGCAGGTTAGCCATCCCTGCCTTGTTATCTCCCCACTCCCCACTCAGTTTGTATTTTCGAGGGGAATAAATATTTGTTTGATTATTTGATCCAGGCTGCTCAAGGTGGCATAAAATGCCCCCCCCCTTTTATCAACACAACAACACTGTGAGGCAGATTAGGCTAAGAGAACAGTGGACTGGCTCAAGGCCACCCACTGAATTTCATGTCTCAGTGGGGATATGAACCGTGGGGATTCTAACCATTACGCCACACTGCCTTCCAGTAGATAACAAGTGTTCAGTGCCCTTTACATCCTAAGGAAATATTATTGAATCACATTTTTTAATCACTGTCTCACCAGAGTGGTGCATGCCCTAGTTATCTCCCACTTGGACTACTGCAATGTGCTCTATGTAGGGCTACCTTTGAAGGTGACCTGGAAACTGCAACGCATCCAGAATGGCGACTGGGAGTGGCTGCTGAGACCATATATCACTAGTCCTGAAAGACCTACATCGACTCCCAGTATGTTTCCGAGCACAATTCAAAGTGTTGGTGCTGACCTTTAAAGCCCTAAACGGCCTTGGCCCAGTATACCTAAAGGAGCGTCTCCACCCACATCGTTCAGCCTGGACACTGAGGTCCAGCTCCGAGGGCCTTCTGGTGGTTCCTTCATTGCAAGAAGTGAGGTTACAGGGAACCAGGCAGTGGTGCCTGCCCTGTGGAAACCCCCCCCCCATTGGGTATCACGGAAATAAACCACTATGACTTTTAGAAGACATCTGAGAGCAGCCCTGTTTAGGGAAGTTTGAAGTTTTATTCTGTTTAATATTCAGTTGGGAACCGCCCAGAGTGGCTGGGGAAACCCAGCCAGATGGGTGGGGCAAAAATTATTATTATTATTAATAATAATAATATCCCAACTTTGCTGCAGGGAACTCGAGGTGGCACATATGGTTCTCTTTCTCCCCATTTTATCCTCTCAGCCACCCTGTGAGGTAGGTTAGGCTGACTGATTCGAGGTCACCCAAGTGAGTTTCATGGCTGAGCAGCAATCTGAGCCAGCCCGTACTCCATCACTCTAACCACTACACCACGCAGCCTCTGTAGACCTGTAGAAGCTGCCCCTGGATCTTCCCATTCCTTAAGGTAGCAAGGAGCTGGGCATCCAAGACATCCTAAACTGGTTCTCTTTTTGTCTCATCCTTATGGACCAAAAGGCCTTTGCTTCCCCTCCAGGGAGCAGCAGTTGGCTTACAGCTCTGAAAATCTCCTGCCTCCCCAGATGGAGCAAACACTATTTCTCGTGGGATGGAGAGTGGATGCCAAGCTCGGTCATCCTTAGTGACAGCTTGAACTCGGAAACAAGGGTTTTTTAAAAAAACAAACCCTCACCACCCAAACAGTACAAGCAGTTGGGCTCTGAGAAAGGAAGTTTGTGTTTCCATTAGAACCGAGATAAAATGTCAACTTTGTGCAACTAGAGCTCAGATCTGTTTGGATCCAAATGTAAATATTAGCATTCCCTCCCCCGCCCCACATTGAATGTCAAATAAGAAGGGGTGTGTGGAGCTGCTTACCTCTTTCCCCTCCTCCCTGGAAAAGACAGTAACGTCATTTTGAGTTTCGTCTCAAAAGATATGGGACATCTATTATAAATACCAAATGAAACTACAGAAAGTCTGGAGGTACATCATGGTTTTTAGGCCATTGTGAGGGTTTTTAAAAACCAGTGGGTTATGGGTTTGAATGTCTCAAGTTGTCACTCTGTTTGATGGGATGGAGGGAGGCGGCTACTTGGTTAGGTCCCAGGGCACAGTCTGAGGGCACAGGGTGTGGCCTTCTTGTCCACAGCTAACTAAGATTTGGCCTGGTGCCCAACAGCCTCTTCTCCCTGGGATATCTAAGTTGACTTGTGTAGGGAAAGTGGTTGAGGTAAAGACCACCAAGGAACCAGGGTTGTTGTTTAGTCATTTAGTCGTGTCCGACTCTTTGTGACCCCATGGACCAGAGCATGCCAGGCACTCCTGTCTTCCACTGCCTCCCGCAGTTTGGTCAGACTCATGTTTGTAGCTTTGAGAACACTGTCTAACCATCTCGTCCTCTGTTGTCCCCTTCTTCTTGTGCCCTCCATCTTTCCCAACATCAGGGTCTTTTCCAGGGAGTCTTCTCTTCTCATGAGGTGGCCAAAGTATTGGAGCCTCAGCTTCACGATCTGTCCTTCCAGTGAGCACTCAGGGCTGATTTTCTTCAGAATGGATAGGTTTGATCTTCTTGCAGTCCATGGGACTCTCAAGAGTCTCCTCCAGCACCAGAATTCAAAAGCATCAATTCTTTGGCGATCAGCCTTCTTTATGGTCCAGCTCTTACTTCCATGGAACCAGGGTTAGGAAATGTCAATTCCAGCAAGGACCCTGCTATCCCAAGGGCCATTGGTGTGGGGTTGACTTCTGCTCACCCAGTGGAGTTTGGGGGATGTGGTCTCTTTTCTGACAGACTGATATCTACCCAATGACTTGCAAAGGGGAAGTGGGGTGGGAGTGGGTGGGTGGGAAAATAGCATAAATCTCCAGGAAAGCCAGGGATTGGAAGGAAGTGTAACGCTCCTCAGGCAAGGACTATGTTCTCCCTGGGATTGCCAGTGGAGATGGACTTCTTCTGCTCCCTACTCAAGGATTTTTGGAGACACAGTGGAGGTTCTTCATTGACTTGCATAGGGGAACGCACAGATCTGGGTGAGAAAGGAACACAGTTTTGATCCCTCCTCCAAATCACAACCACTGGAGTGCCCTGGGAAAATTATTCGCTACGATTAAAAACCATCTGTCAAAACAAAAGATCCTTCTCCTTCCCCCTGAAGTTCTGGACATTTCCCCAACTTGGTTTAATTTCTCAAGGTGGTAGTGGGAGACAAAAATGGCTGTACACCTATTGGACAGCTGAGGCCACAGAACCATTCAGAAGCTTAGAGGGTCCCTGATCTGCAGAGAGTAGAAACAGCTTAATGCTAAATTGGACTGAAAGGACTGGCGACAGCATTTTGTTTCCTTGGCAAGGTAGTATCCTTTTCTTTTCCTTTTTTTTATTCTGTTGTTGCTTTCTTATGGCATGTGCATGTTACCAATCTGTTTATGGAAAGTTAAATAGGAAGAATGTGAACGGAAAGGACACCAAAGAAAACTGCGCCAAAGAAGGGGACAGGTGAGCCTCTCTGGGGAGAGCAGCTCACAATCTGCATGCCACCACTGAAAAGGCCCTGTAGCCGCTTGCCGCACCTCACTGGGGAAGGGCCCCCAAAGAAGGTATAGGTACATATGGAGAGAGGTGGTTCTTTAGGCAAACATTCATATGATTGCGCAGCATAAAAACATTGGAAGCTGCCTTATACAGAATCAAACCATTGGCGCTTCTAGTTCAGTAATATCAACACTGGCACTGACTGGCACTAGCTCTCCAGGGTTTCAGACAGGGGGCAAACCCAGACATCCCATTTGGAAACCACTGCTCTAAATGCTAAGTTTATCAAAAGCTGTTGTGCGGCAGACTTCCACTTAGGCTTCCCCTCTTCTCCCCTGCAACACCCCACGGTGCCCCCTTAAAATCTACTCCAAAGGATTGAAGAACCCCCAGAGCAGATGGGGGACAGGGCACGGGACAACAGTCCTTGAAATTGTAACTCATTTTGTTCCTTCTACTCTTACACTCTTCACAATCTTGTCTCTGTGCACAGAGAATACGAGCATGATTGCTTTTATATATGATTATATAATAAGTGCCCTATGAACAGATGCCGTATACGATATTATGTTGATTTTTCATTAGCACAATGTATTAGCATGCACGAGGATATAATTCTCTTGCTTGAACTAAGTATTTCCTTTTATTTTATTAGTAATTTTTCATTTGGACTTACAGGCTATTAAGGAATCAATAAAATGTCTAGTGCCAAATGGCTGGAGAACTGCGGTTTTGACATTCATCATCTTGATACGCTTCTCGTCTCAGTGTGATTACTGAAGACCTTACGTGATATTTAGAAGACTTAATTATGCAGCTGTTTACATGCTTGCAACATTCTTCCTGGCAAACTTCTGGATGCATATTCTTCTGTTTAAGATATCCCTTGACATCCAGGCTCAGAGCACACGAAGAACAGCGCAATACCCTCCAACATTTCTCCAGTGAAAATAGGGACATCCTGTTTCATCATCATATCATCATCATCATCATCATCATCATACCTCGCCCATCTGACTGGGTTGCTCCAGCCACTCTGGGTAGCTTCCAACATTTAAAAATGTTTAATGTTTAATTATATTTCTGTATAAAACATTAAACATAAAAAACTTCCCTGTACAGGGCTGTCTTCAGATGTCTTCTAAAGGCTATGATGGCGAAAGGAACCACGCCAGATGTTGGGAACGCATTCATAATCGACACGGGCTGTACAAAACATTTGTGCCCGCACAGAGGACTATTTTCGATGTTGAGGAAGCAAAGCTTCACTGTGAAACAGCCCAACGGTCAGGAGTTGGAAGCGACTGGAATTGGGACTGTGTATCTTGAGAGTCTGAACTTGACTATAAGTGATGTTTACCTGGTTCCAGAACTGAGATTTAATCTGCTGAGTGTGTCGCAGATTGCAAAGAAAGGACTGAAACTGTCCTATGATGCTAAAAGCTGCAAGATCTACAAAGATGGAGAACTGTTTCTTACTGCCAAAGAGAAAGATGGACTGTATTTGTTGACTTTTGATCAAAGTGATTACATGAAATGTAATTCTTCTGTTTCTAACGAAATCTCTCTTGCAGGTGTGACCAGTGTGAGCACCAGGAAGTTGACCAAGAAGGTCGACAGAGCATTTCAGCGGGTGTATGCTGATGTGATTGGTCCTCTAGAACCATCTAGAGGCAGTGCAAAGTATTACCTTTTGTGTGTGGATTGTTTCACTAATTATTCTTGGGTTTATATGATGGAGAAACCGCAAGAAACTTTAGAAAAGTTTCAGGAGTTTTGTGACAAGGTTAAAAATATGCATGATGCTAACATTGATTGTCTTTTCACAGATGACAAGCAAGTTTTTCTGTTACAGAAGTTTCAGAAGTTCCTGGATGGAAAAGGGATAGACTACAAAATTGCTGTTTCGCCAGAAGCGTGGAACAGGGGGGTCTGTGTTAGAGTGAACAAAGAATTGCAAAAGGGGATGAATGCGCAATTGCTGAGTTCACATTTGCCACATAAATATTGGGCCGAATCGCTAGCGTCCTATCTTCATGTGTGGTTGAGAAAAGTCTCAACAGAGTTGGGATGTTCTCCTTTTGAGAAGCTGTTCAATAGAAAACCTTCTGTTGTCTATTTTAAGGTTTTCGGGTCTCATGTGAGAACAGAAGCTCCAGGTGGAGTAAAGAATGCCAGAGGCATTTTTGTGGGTTATGAAAAGGGTCTCTACAGAGTAATTTTGTCTGAATCTGGTCAGGTGATTCTCACAAAGTTCCTAGAGAGTGCTCCAAAGCAAGAGCGGATAGTACAGACATTTCCCACAGGAAACGATTCAGATGATGATGATGATTTTTCTGATGTCACAGATTACAGTGGTACTGACGATGACAGTGATAGCTCAGAGAGTTCAGTTGTAACAGTCATTGAGAGAAAATCTCACACAATGGATAGACCTTCACAGGTGAAGGAAGAACCACTGATTGCTACTGGTTCTCAACAAAGTCCAGAGGTTGAACCAGTGAGCACAGAGGATCAGAACCTCATACGCAGGTCTGAGAGAGTTACAAAGGGTGTACCACCAAAGAGGTACTCAAAAGAGTTTGCTAACTTAGCTGTTGCATGTGTTACTATTGTTAACAACTCAAAGCAGGTTGAAGCAGTGTCTAAGTCAGAGACAAAGACACAACAGAGGGTAGCAAGCCAAGGTAATGCAGAAGCACTCATTCCTTGGAAGCCAGACAACCAGAGAGGTACACTGGTGAAACCAGTGGTGGGGAGTTCCAAGGGTGGAACTGAAACAACAGGGGACTGTTATATGTATAACAACTGTTTGTTCTCTTCTCTGGATCATGTTTTGCCAATTGATGCTTTTGGGGGAGGATGTTGGGAAAAAGCACCAAGGCAAAAGCCAGCTCCAGATGGCTGGAATGCAAAACAGTGCAGATGTACTGTTGGAGAAAAGGTGGAGCCTATTCTCTGTACTGAGCACCGGATGTTAGCTCAGTGTGTCATCTGACCTGTGCTGGAAGTACAGGGGAGGATTGTGACTCTTCTAATGGAGACTGAAGGGTGCAGTCACTTTTCTATGTACTGCTGAGTGACAGGAATAAAACATGTAAAAGGACTCCTGTCTGTCTCACTTCCCCTCCCGGGGAGAATGCAGGGAGGGAGAGAGAAGCAGAGAAGCAGAGGTTGTGTTCTTCTCACGACTAATGAGAAGAATCGCCGGGTTTGTTTACCTAGCCTGCCGGGGTCGCAGACGGACGGTAAACACAGTATCTCGCTCAATTGCCTCGGGGGAGGCCAGGTACCTCTGCCTGTGAGCTCAAGATACTAACAGTATAGTCACTTATCTCCTTGGCTTGGGGCTACATACCTGCATACCCTCCAATATTTCTCCGATGAAAATACGGATGTCCTAAGGAAAAGTGGGTGGCGCTGTGGTCTAAACCACTGAGCCTAGGGCTTGCCGATCGGAAGGTCAGAGGTTCAAATCCCCGCGACAGGGTGAGCACCCGTTGCTCGATCCCTGCTCCTGCCAACCTAGCAGTTCGAAAGCATGTCAAAGTGCAAGTAGATAAATAGGTATCGCTCCGGCGGGAAGGTAAATGGCATTTCCATGCGCTGCTCTGGTTTCGCCAGAAGCGGCTTAGTCATGCTGGCCACATGACCTGGAAAAACTGTTTGCGGACAAACACCGGTTCCCTTGGCCTGGAAAGCAAGATGAGTGCCACAGCCCCAGAGTTGTTCGTGACTGGACTTAACTGTCAGGGGTCCTTTACCTTTTTAAGGAAAAGCGAGACATTCCAGGATCAAATCAGACACCAGGATGGTTTCTGTAAATCTGGGACTGTCCCTGGTAAAGAGGAACACTTGGAGGGTCTTTAGCGTTGTTATCAGAGCCAGATTTGACCGGACCCAGGCCAAAGCATCCACCAGTCCCCAGCCCACTCTCACCCTGAAAGCTTAGACAGAATGTTGGAAAATTCAGAACAGATAAGAAAAATAATTTCTTGTGCAGCGCTTAGTTAAAACTATGGAACTTGCCACCACAGGAGACAATGATGGCCACGAGCTTGGGTGGCTTTGAAAGGGGATTAAACGAATTCATGGAGAATAGAGCTATCAATGGCTACTAGCCACAGTCAGAGGCACCATCTTCTGAAGCACATTAAGGGGGTTGACGTGACGTTCTGTCGTTGCAAGACATCCTAAAGTTGGTGGAAACCACAGGCGGTGAAGGAGTTTCTGTGCTCAGGTCCTGCTTGTGAGCTTCCCAGAGGCATTTGGTTGGCCGCTGTGAGAACAAGATGCTGGACTAGATGGACCACCGGCTTGTTCCATTAGGGCTGTTTTTATGTTCATATATAATGTGCAATAGGGACGCGGGTGGCGCTGTGGGTTAAACCACAGAGCCTAGGGCTTGCCGATCAGAACGGAGGTTCGAATCCCCGCAACGGGTTGAGCTCCCATTGCTCGGTCCCTGCTCCTGCCCACCTAGCAGTTTGAAAGCACGTCAAAGTGCAAGTAGATAAATAGGTACCGCTTCGGCGGGAAGGTAAACGGCATTTCTGTGCGCTGCTCTGGTTTGCCAGAAGCGGCTTAGTCATGCTGGCCACATGACCCGGAAGCTGGACACCGGCTCCCTCGGCCAATAAAGTGAGATGAGCACCGCAACCCCAGAGTCGCCCGCAACTAGACCTAATGGTCAGGGGTCCCTTTACCTTTATAATGTGCAATGGCAACAGGCCTTGAGGAATGATAACAGGAAATGGTGAGGGAAGGCGTCCCTCCACCCCATTGCCCTTCTTTCACCTTCTGAAGAAACGACTCTGGAAAAGTGGGAAGTTAACCTTAATATATATCCCCAACAAATTAATAAAAATAGCAGACTATATTAATTGACCTTCTTGGCGGAGGGCGGTGGGAGCTTGTTGCCCTGGATGAGATGAAATCTCATTACGAGATTTTAATTACAGAAAAGGCTAAAGATGACTCCTCATTCTCCCTTTGAGCACTTAATCACAAGGAAGATTTTTTCCCCCCTTTCCTGTACTAGGGTAAACTTCTCAAGATCTCTGGCCCCACAAATATTTACCACAGAATATGTCACCATTGCCAGGATCCACACGATTTGCATTTTTGCCCTTTTCTTTATTAATAGTAGTAATAATGGTTTGCCGTTTACAGCTGTACGATAGTGTTTGACAATCGTCAAATGACACCCCTCCCCTGCCCTGCATAGAAAGGAGATTTGCAGAGGTTGAGGGTGCTATCCTCATCCCATTTTAAAGGTGAAAAGGTCATGTGATTCCCCCTTGTGTGTGTCTCAGCCACAATAACTTACTTTAGAAAGCACTTACTGCTCTAGGACTTTCAGTTGCCCCTACATCTAACTCAGATCTAAGAAAACATCTAGGGGACATATGAAAAACACATGAGTCAATACTGTAATGCAGCAGCAAAAAAAGCTAATGCTATTCTAGGCTGCAACAACAGAAGTATAGTGTCCTGATCAAGGGAAGTAATAGTACCACTCTATTCTGCTTTGGTCAGATAACACCTGGAGTGCTTTGTCCAGTTCTGGGCACCACAATTTAAGAAGGATATTGACAAGCTGAAACGTGTGCAAAGGAGAGAGGCCCAGATGGTCAAGAGTCTGGAAACCAAGCCTTATGAGGGAATTGGGTATATTTGGTCTTGTAAAGAGGAGACTAAGAGGAGGAATAATAGCCAGCCTCAAATATCTCAAGGGCTGTCACATGCAGGATGGAGCAAGCTCATTTTCTTCTGCTCCAGAGGGTAGGACCCACACCAATGGCTGAGGGGTGTGAGCTTGAATAAAATATAGGGAGAAAGTTAAATACCTGGGGATTAACATGACAGCAAAAAATGGGAACTTATTTAAAGATAACTATGAAAAATGCTGGGCTGAAGTGAAAAAAGATTTAGAAATTTGGTCAAATTTGAAGCTTTCACTGCTGGGTCGTATTGCTGCGGTAAAAATGAATGTATTGCCTCGAATGTTGTTTTTGTTTCAAACATTGCAAATTGTGGACAAAATGGACTGTTTCAAGAGGTGGCAGAGAGATATTTCTAGATTTGTCTGGCAGGGCAAGAAGCCCAGAATAAAATTTAAAATACTAACAGATGCAAAGGAAAGAGGTGGATTTGCCCTGCCAGACTTCAAACTTTATTATGAATCAGCAGCTTTTTGCTGGTTGAAAGAATGGCTGCTTCTTGAAAACACTGACATTTTGGATCTAGAAGGCTTTAACAATGTATTTGGATGGCATGCATATCTGTGGTATGACAAGGTCAAAGCACATAAAGCATTTAAAAACCATATTGTCAAGAAAGCTTTGTTTAATGTTTGGATAAGATATAAGGATTTATTGGAAAATAAAACCCCAAGGTGGCTGTCACCGATGGAAGCGAAAGCTCTGAAAAAGCTCAATATGGAGGTCAAATGGCCAAAATATTGGGAAATTTTGGAACAAGACGGAGATAGATTGAAACTGCAGAGTTTTGAAAAACTAAAAAACAAAGTGCGAGACTGGCTTCATTATTATCAGATAATGGAGGCATACAATTTGGACAAGAAAATTGGCTTCCAGGTGGAAAAATCAAAATTAGAAACAGAACTGTTAGAACCCAAAACTAAGATTTTGTCAAAGATGTATAACTTGCTGTTGAAATGGAATACTCAGGATGAAACGGTGAAATCTGCTATGATTAAATGGGCACAAGATGTTGGACATAACATTATGTTTGCTGACTGGGAACAGTTGTGGACTACAGGTATGAAATTTACGGCATGTAATGCTCTAAGAGAGAATATTATGAAAATGATATACAGGTGGTACATAACCCCAGTCAAGCTTGCAAAAATCTACCATTTGCCCAATAATAAATGTTGGAAATGTAAAGAAACTGAAGGTACATTCTTTCACCTTTGGTGGACGTGCCCAAGGATTAAGGTTTTCTGGGAGATGATTTATAATGAATTAAAAAAGGTATTTAAATATACCTTCTTGAAGAAACCAGAGGCCTTTCTCCTGGGCATAGTCGGCCAATCGGTGTTAAAGAAGGACAGAACTTTCTTTATGTATGCTACAACAGCAGCAAGAATACTTATTGCAAAGCATTGGAAGACACAAGACCTACCCACACTGGAGGAATGGCAGATGAAAATGATGGACTACATGGAATTGGCGGAAATGACTGGCAGAATCCGAAACCAGGGAGAAGAGTCGGTGGAAGAAGATTGGAAGAAATTTAAAGATTACTTACAGAAATATTGCAAAATTAATGAATGTTAGAATGATGTTGGATTGAAGTTAAGTGGTTTCTAGCTGTGATGGTATAAAAGAATATGGAAAAATTGGATTTTCAATACGTAAAAACCTAATGCTATAATATATTAAGATTAAAGTTCAGGATTGAAAAGGAGGGAAAGGAATTGCTGGACTAATAAATTGAACTGGAATACAAAAAAGGGAGGTATGAGGAGGTCCGGGAAACAAGTAAATGAAAGAGAAGTGATGAAAAGATGGAATTGTTTTTAACTGGTTTTTTTGGTATTTTGTATTTTTCTTTTTTCTATTTTTCTCTTTCTTATTTATGTATCTTTCTTTTGAAACTTTAATAAATATCATTAAAAAAAATGAATAAAATATAGGGGGGGGTAAGCCTTGCCCCACACAATCAATCACATGACGCAGTGCACACATGACGCAGTGTGCGGGCACACACATACACACACTATTTGGATGGCAATGCCCATCAACTTGGGCGGGGGCTCAAATATTTTATTGGGGAAGAGCCCTCCACTCCAAGAAGAAGAAGAAGAAGAGTTTGGATTTGATATCCCGCTTTATCACTGCCCGAAGAAGTCTCAAAGCGGCTCACATTCTCCTTTCCCTTCGTCCCCCACAACAAACACTCTGTGATGTGAGTGGGACTGAGAGACTTCAGAGAAGTGTGACTGGCCCAAGGTCACCCAGCAGCTTCATGTGGAGGAGCAGGGAAGCAAACCCGGTTCCCGAGATTATGAGTCCACCGCTCTTAACCACTACACCACACTGGCTCTCTAGGAGCTGGCTCCTGTGCAATGGCTTCAAGTTACAAGAAAGGAAACTCTAACTAAGCATCAGGAAGAACTTTCTGGCAGTAAGAGCTGTTTGACAGTGGAACAGTCTCCCTCGGGAGGTTGTGGACTCTCCCTCACTGGAGGTTTTTAAGCAGAGGTTGGATGGCCATCTGTCCTGTGTGATCTAGCTGAGATTCCTGCATTGCAAGGGGTTGGACTACTCCCTTTCAACTCTACAGTTCTATGATTCTAACATTCTGTGATCTATACATGATGCAAAGATGCATAATGATTTGGATCTCCGGACTGCAGCATTTCATGCTTCAGGTGGAGGGGTCATATCTTCAAATGGTCCCCCACCTTAAAAAAAACCACACAACAGCAACCCTCCCTGTATGCAGGGAACTATGTAAAAACCATCAGGGCAGAAGTCTAGGGTCCCAGTCAACAGAAAGAAGCAGACCCACAACTTCAAGAAAATGAAGTACCAAATATTGCATGCTGAATACTCCCACCCCAAGCAGGCCCATGAAATCTAGAGTCCAAAATGATCTAGTTGCACCACTGAGGTTGACCCTTGTGTCAGAAGCCTTGATGGTGAGGAGCTCATCTTGCCAGGCTTGCTGGTAGTCCTGGTCTGAGGTCTTCCCCCAGCCGCTTACGGGGCACATCAGAGCACACATGGGGGTCTGGAGCAGGGTGCTTGTCTGTCACCTGACACCCTTGATGAAAAGCACAGTCTCGTGTCGCATTGCACCTCTGGATTTTTCTAATGCCTCATGCATAATTCAAGCTGTATTTACTGCATTAGCGCAAATATATTCGAATTACACAATCTCTCTCCCCCCCCCCCAAAATAAAAATCATGTATGACATGGTGATGAAACGAAGCAAAAGTGAAAAATCTCATTTAATATAACCCATACAATCAAACACATTGGTCTGGGCATCAGTGGATTAATGTGCCAACCAGATGACTTCAGGCTAGAAAGTGTAACATCACTCAGTAAATTAACATCAATAATTATAAGCTGTAAACAGTAGCAGATATAATTAAGATCTGAAGCCCAAGGGTTGTGTACGCCTAGCTGCTGTTGACATTCTTCAGCACGCAGTTCTTAATGTCTGAGCCCCCTCCGGAGACAGCAAATGTACCAATCTTGCACTTGGTTGAAATAATGTGCCAATGTGCTAAAAGAATTGGCAACTGGTGTTTTTCTTCTTCTTTTTTAGACAGGCAAAAACCTTCCTTTTCAAAAGATACAGGGGGTTGGGGTGGGAATAGTTCTCCATTATTAGGCCTCCATTAGCTTTTCTTGTGTTGCCCAGGGTCACTCAACAGTCAAGTATGTGTCAGCACATCCTGTGGGGGGAAAAAAATCACTATTAGATTTCTCTCTCACACACACACACAGTTTAAATTAAACAGATCTGTGTGCAGAAAGTACTTAAGTGGAAATATTTAAACTAGTTGGAGACAGACGGAAGCTTCTGTGGTGGAGGGAGGTGATAATTCTCACACCACCTATACCATATTGTGTCCTCCCTAAAAGAGGGCACGTGTTGCAGTGAGACATGGAGACTGACCTCCTGGTTGTGGGTGGGTCTATTGGATAACCACAACACCTGATTGGTAGGTCCCTCGTTGCTGGGTTTAATCTGGCCAATGGGGTGGAGTTTAAACGGATCGAGGGACCTATATATACCCATGCACGTGTCCCAGAACTTCATCTTTCAGCTCGTGCATCAGAACACCTGCCCACCTCTCCCTAATTTTAGGGCATTTTGCGATTGACCTTGCTATGCTGTTGTGTGTCGTCTGTCCTTGGGACAGGGGCATGGCAGGAATTTTCCCCACTTGGCTGATTGGCTGTAGCCATTTGGGTTTTGCCTGCCACACAGCAATTAGTCACAACTTGTAAGGTTGTGGATAGGCACTGGTTCAGGTGATAGGGATGGGAGAATGCTCTCGCCATCCCTATGTGAAAGGTATTCTGTTAAAGGAATCCAGGGACTCAACTTGGGTTGGTCAACCCCAGAGCCTGTGCAACCACTCACTTTTCTGTAATCAATAATGTTGTGGCCTAAATTCTGCCAAAAACCAAAACTAAAATTTGAGTCAAATGTGTCTTTATTTATGGGGGGCCGCTAGGGGCGCATTGGAAGATGGCCGACAATACCATCTCTCCGGCTCACACGAGGTAATTAAGAGGCTGATATGGGAGTATGCAGCCTCCCTTGTTACCCCAAGGGAATGGGGAACACTGCCTCGCCTGCAGTTGCCATAAATCACCCCCAAGTTCGAAAGAAGGGGGTGAGGGCACAAGGCGCACAGCACCTGTGTGGGACGGCTCTCCCAGACGCTGTCTCTGATCGCGCGGCCTGGTTGCAGGAGCTCAAAATAAACAATTAGAGAGAAGCAAATGCACATATTTCGAGTGAAGAACGGGAGTTAAGACTGCTAATGGAAGTGACCTCTGTGAAGTGGAGCGACGGGTTGGATTCAACAGGATAATATAACAAGAAGAAGACACATCAAGGGGTCAGTATGTCAGAACGGGACGGAATGGGGGGGGACTTTTCTTTTTTTTTATCTTATGTGATTACCTAACAATCCTCCCCCCAAGAAGAATCATTGCAATTACTGATTATAAGCGGGATGATTAAGAACTGTGTGAAAATGAATTACTAAGGAGGAGACCATTATATCGGACTGTGAGTTTGACCTGGTAGAACCCCCTAAGAAGATTGAGGAGAGACTGACAGGCCTGCGAAGATCAACGGGCAGACCTTAAGAATGTTTTGTACGGAAGTGTTGAAATGGCGTCTGCCTGTCTGAATATGGCTCTTGGAGGAATGGAAAATTCACACAGGATATAACAATGTTTGTTTTTAACCCGCTTGTGGATACTATCAGAGGTCACAAAGAAAGGAATATATGATTACAACAAGAAGATGAGGAAAATAATAAAGTGAAGATTGGACAGAACTGTGAATATTATTTGGACAGAACTGTGAATATTAAAGCAGCAGCAAGAGAGATGTTTGGATCCCTTTCAGAGCTCGAAGCATGGGTACCCCCAACAAAAATTTAAAAATTTGGCTTTGTAATTTGGAATTAATGGGATTTGATTGGTTTGTTAATAAAAATTATATTTAAAAAATGTGTCTTTATTTATTTAGGGGGGAGGTCTCTGGGTCTGAACATGCAACTTTCCTGGAGGTGTTCGAAGCTAAACTCCTAGCACAGTTATTCTATGGGGCTCAGATTTGGACAGGCACTCCCCTTGGATCTATGGAATCTGTACAATCAAAGTTCTTAAGGCAAATTTTCTCTGTACCACCCTGTGTCCCAAATGCATCACTGCGCCTAGAGGCTAATCTTCCCTCAGTAGAATTACGGATCTGGCGCAGGACACTTAACTATTGGCTTCACGTAAACTCAAATCCCCCCGGTCTAATATCCCTAGTGCTGCAAGATTGTCACAAGAGCTCCTGGACTAAAATTGTCTATCAAAAACTTCACTCTTGTAGTTTATCACCACAACAGCTACTCACTTTGGGTTTTAGTAAAGCAAACAGTCAGCGCCTAAATGATATTGAGCGTCAGAACAACTTGGCCACAATAAGGAAATTTTGCCCATGGTATGACTATTTTCCACCTTCCCATTTCGACTCTCTGGCACCCTATCTGCATAACCTAGCAATTCTAAAATATAAACACACTTTTACTCTCACAAGATTGAATGTATTGCCCTCGGCTGTACTTGAGGGACGATTCCAACAGATTCCGCTCAAAAAACACTTATGTTCCTATGGAGATGGCAGTACCGAAACGATGGCGCATGCCCTTCTGACTTGCACTCTTTATAAAGACTTGAGGAATGAGATTATCACCCCTCTTTTATTGTCCATTCAGGGTCGCCCAACCACTGCTACTGTGTCCTTTCTCTTGACAGATCAAGATGAGCAGGTGACAGCAAAGATTGCAAGGTTTTTAGCCAGGGCAATCAGAATAAGATCCACTATTTGACTATTGATTCAAAACCCTAAAATGTATTTTATATAATTTACTTTGTATTTCTATTTTTTGTATATTGTATTGTTGTTTTAATGCTATGGCCAATGGCTGACGCAAATAAAGATTCATTCATTCATTGCTTGTGAAGACCCCCAAAACCACTCCCAAATGAAGACACAATAGACACAGATTTTAGTTCAAGGTTTTTGGCATTAAATTTAGGCCACAACTTTACTGATAACAGAATGTGAGTGGTTGCTTAGGCATTGGTTCCAGACTACCTGAACCTCCACGGTGGCAGGAACAGGACTGACAGTGGGCACCACCATATATCAGTAAGGGAAAGCATCCTGGGGGAGCGAGAACTCCTTCGATCTCACAGCTCACCCCAGATGCTCCCAGGGGCGCTGGCGTGGCCCTAGCCCCTTGACAGGGTTTTGACAAAAGCAAGGCAAGCTTTGACAAAAGCAAGGCAAGCTAGATTCCTTTGACAGAATTCCCTAGCAGCAGCAATGGAGAGGCAGGCACAGCCAACCACGTCCCCTCCCTAAAACATTGAACCAAATGCCTAACTGCCAACCTTACAAAGTTGTGACGATTTGCTACATGGTAGGCAAAAACCAAGTGGCACCAGCCAATCAGCCAAATGGCAAAATTCCTACCGGGCCCCTGCTCCAAAACAGACGACCCCTAGACAGGCATAGCAAAGCCATAAGAACAACCCTAAATATAGGGAGAGGAGGGAGGGTGATCTGCTGCATGCAGAAAGAAAGTGAAACTCTCCAGCGATGTGCAGCAGCTTAAGTAGCCCCTCAGCAACCAATAGCCAACCCAACTGACCAAATTTCTGCCGCAGCAACAGAGGGGCAACCAATGGGGCATTGTGGCCATTCAAATGGTCCCGCCCCACAACAGGGAGGCAGTTTCTGGTGCTCTCACCGCACCACATGCCCTCCATGATGGAGGACCCGACTTCTCACACCACCATGTTGCTATCAGATTCCACCTGAAATGGAATTCAGCATAAAAAAATAGGATTTTGCCAAGGAGCAATAGAGTCCCTTTACTGGAAGAAGCCTAATAAGAATCCACATTCTGCTATCCCAAGAAGTACATAAATGCGCAAGAACTATGGTTATGCAGAACTGAGGCACTAGTCCTACACACAGTTACTTTCTTTTTCTTTTTGTAAAGTATAACATAGTTTTATTGATTTCCAATGTACAGTGGTACCTCGGGTTACAGAAGCTTCAGGTTACAGACGCTTCAGGTTACAGACTCCGCCAACCCAAAAATATTACCTCAGGTTAAGAACTTTGCTTCAGGGTGAAAATAGAAATCGTGCTGTGGCGGTGCAGCGGCAGCAGCGGGAGGCTCCATTAGCTAAAGTGGTACCTCAGGTTAAGAACTGTTTTAGGTTAAGAACAGACCTCCAGAACGAATTAAGTTCTTAACCCGAGGTACCACTGTATAAAGGTAAAGGGACCCCTGACCATTAGGTCTAGTTGCAGACGACTCTGGGGTTGCGGTGCTCATCTCGCTTTACTGGCTGAGGGAGCCGGCGTACAGCTTCCAGGTCATGTGGCCAGCATGACTAAGCCGCTTCTGGCAAACCAGAGCAGCGCACGGAAACGCCTAGAGGAAGGCATATTCTATGACTCTCATCTCACCCTAATAAATTGAGCATTATGCCACACAGTTCTGCTCTTTAGTAGTATGAACGTATGTCTCTCTGTGTGTGCGTATGCAAAGAACAGATATACTTCACTTAGGTTTTGGAACAAAAGTGAAAGTAAGGAGATGTATATCATCCTTTTGTCTCTAAAATATTGAGCCTTTTGGGTTGGGGGGGGGAAATAGCATGGATACATTGGTGTATTAGAGAGGATTATCAAATTAGGAATGGCGCAGAGAAACTCAATGAAATTGAGCTGCAGCAGTTTTCAGTATGGACAAAGGAAAATGTGTAACTAAGCTTAAAAGAACCCACTCATTGTGAAGGCCACTCATTCAGACAGCTTTTTAAGTGGATTAAGTAGAGAGGATAGGTCTACCAATGATTATTGGTCATGGCATCTCAATGGTAGCTCGTTGTCTCTGGATACCAAATGACAGCAACATAAAACAGGTAAACTGGGCCCAGACATCTACAGTAGTTGGCCACTGTCTGAAATGGAATTCTAGAATAGGTGGACTTTTGGTCTAATTCTGCAAGATAGCTCTTACATGCTTATGTTTGTATGTGTTCTTATGGAAGAAATTAACTACATGCTATATGTTTGCATTCGTCCCAAGCATTTCACAAGTGTCCACCACGCAAAAAACCCAAAACACAATTCTCTGTCTACATCTACTATTTCAGCACAACATTTCATAAGACCAAGCCCCTGATAACTAGCAAGATTACGTTAGACCAGCGGTCAGCAACCTTTTTCAGCTGTGGACCGGTCCACCGTCCCTCAGACCTTGTGGGGGGCCGGACTATATATTTTGGAGGGGAAAAAATGAATGAATTCCTGTGCCCCACAAATAACCCAGAGATGCATTTTAAATAAAAGCACACATTCTACTCATGTAAAAACACGCTGATTCCCAGACCGTCCGCGGGCCGGATTGAGAAGGCGATTGGGCCGCATCTGGCCCCTGGGCCTTAGGTTGCCTACCCCTGCCTTAGACAACTCCCAGTTCCCTTCTCCTTGGCTGAATGCTTAACATGTCAAAGATTCCAGCCATCACATCCCTTGATTCCTTTGCAATGAAGTGGTCACAATGCAAATAATTTTCCACCCCACACATCTGGAGACAGAGACTTTCCAAACTATCCTGCAAGAGAGAGGCACAGGTCCCTGCATAAAATAAATTTAACTTGCTCGAGCATACCAGCAAAATAATTACAGAAGCTATTGTAGTCATTAAAGTCAAAGGAACTGCAAGTTGAATTATTGTCAATTACTGCCGAAGGTTACAAAACTGATTAGCATGTGTGGTATTTGGAGGAAAGAATTATGCACACTTTGACAGTTAACAAATTCCCCCATCTCCATAAAACACACACATTCCTGTTGACTAAGGAAGCACACAAACAAGATCCATGCTTGATGAGTTTGTCTGGCTCTTCGTACCAGGGGAAGTGGCGGCCGAAGTTGCAAGCGATGGCAGAACAGTTGTCAGGTGAAGCAGAGAGTTAAAGGTTGGTATTCATCTTTTCATGGGGCCTAATGCCTGACTGTCTTTGCTTCCCCAAGAATGCTGCGTATTTCACTTCAGTGACAAGTTGGCATTTTTCAAGTGTTTGCTGATAGATTTTGTTTACAGAGAGTTTAAGTTGCGGGTGTGTGTGTGCGCGCAAAGCTGTTTGCAAGGTGACAGATGCAGAGGAAAAGAGGGGTTCTGCCCCTGTTGCTGGGGCAACTGGGATGATGCTTCTGCACCCTTCAGCTGGGCCATGTTCAGATCATACATTGAAATCACTCTGATAGGCATGACATCCCTCAAAGAATCCTGGGAGCTGTAGTTTGTTAAGGGTGCTGAGAGTCATTGTTGTTGTTGTTTAGCCATTTAGTTGTGTCCAACTCTTCGTGACCCCATGGACCAGAGCACGCCAGGCACTCCTGTCCTCCACTGCCTCCCGCAGTTTGGTCAAACTCATGCTGGTAGCTTCGAGAACACTGTCCAACCATCTCGTCCTCTGTCGTCCCCTTCTCCTTGTGCCCTCAATCTTTCCCAACATCCAGGGTCTTTTCCAGGGAGTCTTCTCTTCTCATGAGGTGGCCAAAGTATTGGAGCCTCAGCTTCAGGATCTGTCCTTCCAGTGAGCACTCAGGGCTGATTTCCTTCAGAATGGAGAGGTTTGAACTTCTGGCACTCCATGGGACTCTCAAGAGTCTCCTCCAGCGCCATAATTCAAAAGCATCAATTCTGCGGCGAACAGCCTTCTTTATGGTCCAGCTCTCACTTCCATACATCACTAGCTGAGAGTCATTAAGACACCCTTATTTCCTGGTCAGGGGTCCATTTACCTTTTATTTCCCTTCCAGAGCAACAATTCTCAGAGCAGTTTAACATCCAATCCCTCTACAGAGGGAATCTGGAAACTGCAGCTCTGCAAGGAGAATGGGGTCTCTTAACAACTCTCAACACCCTAAACAAATTCCCTGTGTATCTTCTGGGTCCTCAGGACACGTCCTGCCCACCAGTTCCTCTCTCCTTTGCATGCAACCCCACCATTGGGTCATAACAAAGGTGAAGAGGGCTTATGATGGACTTGCCCAAAAGTCCTGCTAAGATAACAGAATCATAGAATTGTAGAGTTGGATGGGACCATGCGACTCATCTAGACCAGCCCCTTGCAATGTGGGAACCTTTTGCCGAACGTGGGGCTCCAAGCCACAAATCAGAGATTAAGAGTCTCCCAGAGGAGAAAACGACAGATCCCACAATCAGGGGAATAAATTATGTTTTTAATGTTTGATGTTTTATTGTGGCTTTATAATTTGTGTCAGAAGTGCGTGCAGGAGCCAGGCAGAGGCCCGGGCCAGGTAGATAATGTGCCCTCCCCTTTTTTACCCTGGGGATAACTGAAGTCTTATAAATAAGTAAGTATATAAATAATTTTCACAAAAGTTATGCTGACACTTTTATTTCAAGGCTTGAACTGTATCTGCATATAAAGACAAAATGGGAAATATAGATATACAATAATGTTTTTAAAAATACATAGGGAATGTATGCTGACCGGAGGCCCGGGCCAAGTGGCCCATATGGCCCCCCCTCTGCCTGGGCCTGCCTGTGACTGGGGCTTTCCTAAGTTTGTTCTGGAGAGGCAAGGTGCGGCCGCACAGGTGAGGCCAATTGGTAACTCACAGCACCTGGTGGCAAGAGCCAGGAAGGGATCTAAAGTCAGCATTTGCCTTTGGGGCTCTTTGCCACAGCAATATGCTTCCTGCCTTGCTGTATTTGGCGTCTTGACTCCTGGTTTCCTGGCTCTCTGACCCTTGGCTTCCTGACTCCTGGCTTCCAGACTCTCGTTCCTGCTCCCAGCCTGCCGTCTTGCCCCCAAGTCCCGACGTCCTCCACCAGGACTTCGACTGCCTGTAAACCGGACTGTGACAATTTGTTGGAAGCTGCCCAGAGTGGCCGGGGCAACCCAGTCAGATGGGTGGCATATAAATAATAAATTATTATTATTATTATTTCAAGCTCAAGAGAGTCAGAAGGGCTTGATGGAAGCTCTCTCAAATGTTGGCCAACTTCCGCTTGAGGCAAATGGGGCACCGGCCTACCAAGCTCATTCTGTCCTCAGCCAGCTCCAACCTCCTTAGCTCCTTACTTACAACCAGTCTGCAGTCTTAGTGTTGCCCTTTTTGAATACAGCTGGGATGGGGACAAACCAAACTTAGTTGTCTCTGCTTCTCGTTTGCTCCAGTAGCAGCAGCCATTTGCTCTATTGCCCCCTACTGTTGGCCTCCCCTTCATCCACCCTACCAGTTGCAATGGGCACCAGTCTTCACTGCCCTACTCCCTTGCAATAGTGCCAGTAGAGTTGGCTTTTGTTTTTCACCTGCAGAGATGTGGGTGTAGAGCTGGAAAGAAAGGCTCAGGGCAGGGCCTGATCCATTTCAAACTGGCCACAGATGTGAATGGGTCCAACACAAAATGGAGTGTTCTTTTTTTGGGGGGGGGAGAAGGAACTCTCATTTTGAGCACCCTCTTGCTTGTTCTACCTCCGCTGATGGAGCCATTATGCCTCTGAGCTACTGGGAACCGCAGGTGGGCAGAGTGCTGTTGCCCAGTTTAAAGTTTCTTACAGACATCTGGTCAACCACGGTGAAAACAGGATGCTGGAAGAGATAGGCCTTTGGCCTTATCCAGCAGGATTATTATGTTCTTGAATTTCATTGGCATCACTTCATTTGGAAAGCAAATTGAATTGGCCTAGACACATTTTTGAAAAAAACAAGAGATTACTGCTGGGTGTATGGGTAACAAGGGTGGTGAATTAGTCAGACTTGGCTGATAAGAGTACAGTGGTACCTTGGGTTACATACGCTTCAGGTTACATATGCTTCAGGTTACAGACTCTGCTAACCCAGAAATAGTACCTCAGATTAAGAACTTTGCTTCAGCATGAGAACAGAAATTGTGCTCCGGTGGCGCAGCAGCAGTGGGAGGCCCCATTAGCTAAAGTGGTGCTTCAGGTTAAGAACAGTTTCAGGTTAAGAACGGACCTCCGGAACGAATTAAGTACTTAACCCGAGGTACCACTGTAAAGGGATTCCCCTGTCTTGGCTAATGATTAGTCCACCCTACGTGAACTGGCTTTCCTCCTGCCTCTAACATATCCCTGCACAAAACCTTTTGCAGACCAACACTGAGATGCTTGATGGCGGGACCTGTAATAGAATAAAAGTATTTGACGATGTAGTAGTAAGTAAATGCTCTGCGGATTGATGAAAGCTGCAGTTATGCCAGAACTGTTCTATTATTAAATAGGACTATATGTATTTATAGGCAGGGAATAAACTGAATGCAGCTGAGTTGGTGCCAACCCAGGTTGGAAGGGAGCTGTTGAGGAGACAAGGGTTTGGTGAGTAAGTAGCTATGGTATTTTCCATCCCCTGCCAACCTGGTGCCCTCCAAATGCTTTGGACTACAACTCCCATCAGCCCCATACAGTGCTGGCTGCAGTCCAAAAGACCTGGAGGGCACCAGGTTGGGAAAGGCTGGTGTATCTTTGCAATGAATGAAATTATTCTTTGCTACCTGAGTAGAAGGATTGGTGGTAAACAAGTTCTGTATAGTGTGTGCGTTTTCATATTTCTCTAAATATAAGTTGTTAAAGTAACTCTTAAAGAGAGATGTCACCTTATATAGGTAATTCCAAGATGCCAGCAATCTATTTTTTTAAAAATAATATTTATTAAAGTTTCACAGGAGAAAAAAAAAACCACATTAGTAAAGAAAAAATTAACAATGAAAAGAAAAAATACAAAGTGAAAAAAAGAAAAAACAATTAAAAACAATTTCATCTTTTCCTCACTTCTTTTACGTTTACTTGTTTCCCGGACCTCCTCTTACCTCCCTCTTCTGTATTCTAATTAAATATGTTAATCCAACAATTCCTTTCCCTCCTTTTTAATCCTAATCTTTAATCTTGATATATTATAACTTTAAATTTTACATTTTACATATTAAAAACCAATTTTTCCATATTCTTTTGTGCCTGTACAGCTAGAAACCCCTTAACTTCAATCCAACATCATTCTAACATTCATTAATTTTGCAATATTTCTGTAAATAGTCTTTGAATTTCTTCCAATCTTCTTCCACCGACTCTTCTCCCTGGTCACGGATTCTGCCAGTCATTTCCGCCAATTCCACCAAGATGCCAGCAATCTACTGTCCTGCAACATGTACTCTTTTAGTGAGCTGTGCAATTACAAGGCATTTTTCAAGATAGATGCAGCAGAAAGATACTGAATGCGTCTATTTGTTGAAACGTATCTGGCGATTTCACTTTTAATTTGAGACTTCAACATCATATGCACGGATTTCACCAGAGGATTCTAGAGGAAAGAGTTTCATATGCACTATGAACTCAAACTCTTATGTGTGTGTCTGAATATGCAACTCTTTGGGCTAGATGAATCTAGTGCTTTCTGTAGCTGAGGTGCTGTGACTGTGAAGACTGTTTCAGGTGTGGCCACCTGCCCAGCCTCAGATGATGGTGGGACAGAGAGCTGTGTCTCTTATGCTGAGTGAAGAGAAAGAGGTCCTTAGAGGAAGAGACTAGTCCTTAAGCTGTTCCTGGTTCCACGCCATTTACAGCTTTGCAGGTAAGAAGTTTTACTTTTGAATTTGGGTTGAAAACAGATCAACCATCAGCACAGATGGGGGGAAATATCAGTTTTACAAAAAGAGTTAAACAAACAGAGCCTGCAACAAAATGTTGCAGCATGGACTGCTTCTTTACGGAATGTTCCCTTCCTCCTAGTTGTCCATTCCCCACACCCAGCAGTCAACGTTCTGTACCTACTGAGTATGATCAGTCCTTATTGGGCATTTTTGCAGTTCTCCCAACTTAGCTTTTTTGTAAATATTTTTGTTGTTGTTTTGCAAACCCTTGGCTTTCCACAAGCCTGCTGTTACTTCCTTCTTGTGTGCTGATGGTCCTGTTTTTGCTACCAGCACCCATGGAGTCAAGTTCACTATTACTATAAGGTGTTCCCATACCAGGCTCTACTGGGCAATCACCCTGATGCAGAACCTATGCAGGCAGTTTATGGTTTTTACTTAGGCATTAATGACTGAGGTCAGGTCTGTTCAATCTTGAATGGGTCAAACTTGTGCAGGTGGACATACATCTGAAGGCTGCAGAATCTCTTAGACCTGCTATGATTGCTATCTCTTCTCACCTTTGTTCTTCTGAGATGGTGATAATGCATTTTTGCAACTTGTGCCTTCTGTTTCTGTTTGGCTGACCAGAAAAATATCTGATTGACTGATCTATACAAAGCTGCAGATATACATCTGCCCAGGAAAATTCTATGAAAATTTGTGAGAGTCAGAGCCGCTCTTTCTCTGTCTCTGTCTCTCTCGCACCTTTGCCTTGGCTGGTGGCAAATAAGCAACATAAACAGAAACGAAAGTGCAGCGGACAGCACGTCTCTCCCGAACTGAGGGATGGAAGCAGAAGGTGCCGCGTTAAACAAACATCTGCCCTGGCAGAGAGTAAACAAATGTGTTTGCCTTGAAAACTCAGCAAACAGGACATGGAAGACATAAAAATGAAATAGGACCAAGGAAGCCCAGAAAGGCCATTTCCCCAAATTACTTCCCCCCTCCCTTGCTTCAGCAACCACTGGGGTAATTAGGGGATCTCTAGAGAGACCCAAGGATGGTCTATTCTGTCTTCAGATCAAGGCCAGTAGAAATGGAAAATGGCCAGGAGACTGAGCATCACTGGAGTTCGACTGTCTATTTCCACAAACCCAAACAAATCTATGCAAAAAAATAAACACCTGGTTCTGTTTATTTTGTTCAGCTGGATGAAGGACTTATTAAAAGGACTAGTTCAGAAGAGGATCAGTTGCCTACAAAATAGTCGATAGCAGCTTCAGTCCCACTAATTCACTCCCCACAGACCTGCAGGATCAAACTCTAGTTCATTTGCTTATAAGGGGCAGAAACCCCAGCCACCCATCAAAGACCCAAGAAGCAGAATATCACTTTTGCCTGTTCCTTTGGTCATTTCAGCAGTCTGAAGCACCTGCGAAGCCCAAGTGCAGCACTTTGCAAACATCAGCAATCAGCTTTGCAGGAGAAGACAATGGTAGCTGATCGTTGGAGCTTCCATGCACAGCCACATGCAAGCCCCAACAACCAGCTGATCATTTGGACTGAGCCCAGAAGAAGACTGCAATGAGATGTTCTTCCTCCAAGGTGCAAGCAAACACCCAACGATCACTTCAGTCGTTTCTCCTGCCATGTGGAACCCCCAGTTTCCACCCTTGATTGTTTGCGTGCAGACAGACGAACCTCAAAAACAGAATACAGATAACACCCACCTCCACCATCTTCTAGTCCATGGGAAATTGTGCTTCTCAGGCAACTTAACAATACATATCTTTAAGATCTTGTCTGCTCAGAGGAACAGGGGAAACAAATTGTCAGTTTCAAGGAACTGCCTTTCAAACTTCTATTATGTAATGCATCACGCATATCTAGGGGTGTAGACAAAATACTAAGGACAAAAATGCATTGATTTAACTTGTGAACTCCTAACAGACCTTATCCCACAAGTTTGCACAAAGTTTCCCCATCGTTCGGCCTGGACACTGAGATTTTGCTCTGAGGTCTTTCTGGCGGTTCCCTCACTGCGAGAAGTGAAGTTACAGGGAATCAGGGAAAGGGCCTTTTCAGCAGTGGTGCCCGCCCGGCAGAACACCCGCCCATCAGATGTCAAGAAAATAAGCAACAATTTGACTTTTAGAAGGCATCTGAAGGGAGCCCTGTATAGGGAAGTTTTTGATGTTTTTAATGGCCAGAGTGGCTGGAGCAATCCAATCAGATGAGAGGCATATTACTATTACTATTACTATTACTATTATTATTATTACCACCGCTTTTCTTTACTGTCCCCCTGAATTTACTGCAGGCATAAACTGAGCTGGTGTTTTCAGAGAGAGAGAGAGAGAGAGAGAGAGAGAGAGAGAGAGAGAGAGAGAGAGAGAAAGAGAGAGGGAGGGAGAGATATTTCTGCTCACTTTGAACATTGCAGGGCAAACCTATTTGAGTTGCAGTGTCTCTTGCAATTCCCTGCTCTGAGACTTATTATAAATAGCACCTTTCATTTTCTTCCTCATTCCACTAAAGGATCCAAATTACAAAGTCTGTATTGCTTCCCATTTTGAACCATCAGGCTGGGTAGCTTCCTCAAATCAGACACAGACACTTTTATAAACTGCCCAATAGCCCTCACAAATAATAAAAAAAAACCCATTCCCTCCAGATTTTGTTGTTGCCCTTGACACTTCTTAATTCAACACATGGCAAATTTTCAGAATGACATCAAACACCATAATATATAACTGTACTTTACTTAAATGGAAAAGACAGGGAAATGAAAGTGCAACCCATTTTTTTTGGGGGGGGGGGCTTATTATTTCTTGATTTCTGAAGGTCCTTATGTGGCTTGGAGGAAACAGTAGACTAGTCAATTCTGGTTTCTTTTCAGATGATTAAATTGTTACTCCATCTATCCCCCAAATTAACAAGATGGATATTTAAATCTATTTGAAATCCCCTTATTCTTGTTCTTCGTACCTTTGATGAACATGGAATAAAATTAAGAGAGGCTTACACAGGGACAGATTTTGGAAATATTTTGTAATGTGGCAAGGCCAAAATTTGGCAATGGATCTTTTCGATTAGGGGGTCTTTTCAGTTTTTGGGCCCCTCGGCTTGGCACCCTGTGCAGAGGAACTGCCCGTACCACCTTAAATCTGGCGCTGCTTACACTCTACATTAGCCTTCCTCAAGCTGGGGCCTTCCAGATGTTGTTGTACTACAACAACTCCTATCATCCCTGACCTTTGGCCTTGGGGACTGAGGCTAATGGTAGCTGAAGTCCAGCAACAACATCTGGAGTGCAGCAGGTTGGGGAGACGGTTGCTCCATGTTTTGGCTGTGATGGAAACAACAGAGAGCTGGGAGGGAGCAGACAGACAAGCAACAAGGAGTGAATCTGAGCAACTGCGATTGCAGTTGGGGGTGAGCTTTGGGTTAAGGAAATGGCTTCATAGAAAAAGTTGGCTTTAAAGGGGAGCCGAAAGACAATTGGGATTTGACAACTGGGAACTGGTTGGGAACTTCAAGACCTCTTGGAGACATAGGGAGGCAGCAAGGGAGAATCAGAATGCAGGGAGTTGGGGGGGGGAGGCAGCTGAGGGAAGAGAGTGTTCAAGACACATTAATACTTTTGATAAGCAGGATATAGATAGGTAAGAGTCCAGAAGGCAAAGGCCATGGGCAAGGACACAATGGAACGTCAGAGCAGAAAGGCAGGGTGGCGCGACGTCATTTACAGTTTCAGGGAACAGGGATTTTTGAAATTTAATGTATTGATTAATTACATTTATATACCTTTAATCAAAAGGCCAAAGGACAGTTCACAACATGGAACATAACAAACATTATATGTCAGGATTACCATACGTCCGGGACTCCAATGGCAGAATTAGCATCCGGGGGGAATTTTGGAAAATCGGCCAAGTCAAGAACTTTCCCCCAAAAAGCTCAGGAACTTTCTTTTTGTGTCCGGATTTTTACTTCTTTAAATATGGCAACCCTATTATATGTCAATACAGTGGTACCTCAGGTTAAGAAGAGTTTGAAGAAGAGTTTGGATTTGATATCCCGCCTTTCATTCCCTTTAAGGAGTCTCAAAGCGGCTAACATTCTCCTTTCCCTTCCTCCCCCACAACAAACCCTCTGTGAGGTGAGTGGGGCTGAGAGACTTCAGAGAAGTGTGACTGGCCCAAGGTCACCCAGCAGCTGCATGTGGAGGAGCGGAGACGCGAACCCGATTCCCCAGATTACAAGACTACCGCTCTTAACCACTACACCACACTGGCTCTTAATTCGTTCCGGAGGTCCGTTTTTAACCTGAAACTGTCCTTAACCTGAAGCACCACTTTAGCTAATGGGGCTCCTGCTGCCGCCGCGCGATTTCTGTTCTCATCCTGAAGCAGAGTTCTTAACCCGAGGTAATATTTATGGGTTAGCGGAGTCTGTAACCTGAAGCGTATGTAACCTGAGGTACCACTGTACATAACGCAATATCTACATAATACAAAAAGCCACTTATAATAATAAATGCCTACAAAAATACAGTCTCATAAGTTATTAGGTTTTAGTATTGATTTTTATTTTTATTTTAAGAAAAACCTCTCTTCCTAAGAACTTTAAATATGCCTCTGTGTATTCTCACCTTTTATGGCAGAAGTACTTTTGGACTCCATCTCCCAGCATGGTCACTTGTCAGGAATGATGGGAGTTGGAATCCAACAAGCCATAGATTGCCCAGCCCTGTTTTATGGCATTATGTGTTGGCATTATGAGGCTTTTCATCCAGTAATAGATGGGGGAAAGAGATTTTATACACACACACACACACACACATGCTGCAGAGCATCAGGGATATAGCCATTTCCATGCATATCTGCATCACCCCAAACCCCCTTGTAAAACTAATAATTTAAGCATGGACTCAGGAAGGGGGGGGGGAGAATGATATTTCCCATTCAGGACGTAAGGTCTGTTATTCTTCACTTGAATCAGTCACCCAGAGGAAGGGGAAATGTCTATGCATCTGCACATCCTATTATAACCTAACTTCCAAATTGAGGAGTGTCATCCGAGTAGTAAAAAAGCTTTAAAAGTCATTCATGAAGTCTGCCATGACTTATTATGGATTCTACCTGCCTACCCATTTTAGCATTTTATGTATCCCCCATGAGCAGTCTTTTGGAAGGATGATCTGCAGCAAGCAACGGTTATGTCTGTAGGAGGAAGCAAAATCATTTCCTATTCTAGACACACATCTTTCTTAGCTTCAGTTTCTTTGGAAGGGGCCATCAATGTAGAAGCCAGTGCACGCAGTTCCCTAGGAACCAGAGGGAAATTAAAAGCTCCCATATGATCATGTTTTCAAATATTGTTTCAAAGCCTGATGTATATTCATATCTACTCAGAACTAAACTCCTCTGAATTCAACAGGAATTACTCCCCTGTAAGTGGGTGTGGGGTGTCTGTAGGATTGCCGTCCCAAGAGTTGACAGGTGATGATTCATTGGTAGGGACGCGCGATGAACGAGGTCCTTTTCGAAAAACAAAGGCACAGCGTAGAAGATACAGTCATCATGTTCCATCATAATGGCAGTTTCCAGGGATGCCATATGCGAATGGTGGAGAAAGGCAGCAGTCTCCCTTCCTTGTGTTTCAGAACACAGCTCATCCTCTTTGTCACTCTGCTGAGGCAGCTGTCACTAAACATCTCCCTCGCCTTTGTCAAAACTGCAAGGCCGCTATCAGATCCCAAAGCACCTAGACAGAAAAGGGTCTCTGATTCCAACAGAATAATAAAAATTGATCATAGGAATGAGACAATACAGTGGTATTGCAGTGTGGATTGCTAGCATTAATGATTCCAACCACTCCATTCCATTTCCTCCTTCCTCCCTGTTTTCTGTTTCACCACTGCCAAAAAACCAGCCAGCATTTTCATGCTCAATCCTCAACATCAAAAAAAGGAGAGCGCAAAGTATGTTCTGAAGCTCAACATAAAAAAACTAAGATCATGGCCACTGGTCCCATCACTTCCTGGCAAATAGAAGGAGAAGAAATGGAGGCAGTGAGAGATTTTACCTTCTTGGGCTCCATGATCACTGCAGATGGTGACAGCAGCCACGAAATTAAAAGACGCCTGCTTCTTGGGAGAAAAGCAATGACAAACCTAGACAGCATCTTAAAAAGTAGAGACATCACCTTGCCTGTATAGTAAAAGCTATGGTTTTTCCAGTAGTGATGTATGGAAGTGAGAGCTGGACCATAAAGAAGGCTGATCGCCGAAGAATTGATGCTTTTGAATTATGGCGCTGGAGGAGACTCTTGAGAGTCCCATGGAGTGCCAGAAGTTCAAACCTCTCCATTCTGAAGGAAATCAGCCCTGAGTGCTCACTGGAAGGACAGATCCTGAAGCTGAGGATCCAATACTTTGGCCACCTCATGAGAAGAGAAGACTCCCTGGAAAAGACCCTGATGTTGGGAAAGATGGAGGGCACAAGGAGAAGGGGACGACAGAGGATGAGATGGTTGGATAGTGTTCTCGAAGCTACCAGCATGAGTTTGACCAAACTATGGGAGACAGTGTAAGACAGGAGTGCCTGGCGTGCTCTGGCCCATGGGGTCACGAAGAGTCGGACATGACTAAATGACTAAACAACAACAGAAAACTTTGATGCTTCCCCTCTCTCATGTTGTGCGTGGATGGTGCAAGAAATCAACTCCTGATCTCTGAACGCTGAAAACCAAGGGAGTGATAGAACCCCAAAGTGGCAAGAAACTCTTGTTCTGAATGATTTCCTCCAGACTAAAAGCATGTGAATAAATGGTTCATCACCTTGACCCATGTCAGTTTCATGTGAGTTACATGAAAGATCTGTGATCTTTGCTTTCCTTTGCATCAACAAAAGCAACAACAGAAGGGAAGTCTCCTGCATTATCTACCAGCTTTTTTGAAGGTGGGGTTTGGTGACACAACTGTCACAAGAAATGCTACCCTTGGCACAACCGCTACCAGCATTGAGCATTGTCCCTTTATTTGTTCCGCCACTCCAGGTACCATATTTATGGAAATACATTGTCTCGGGATTCTCATCCCTAAAGCACATTGCCTTGTCCCCCAAGGCTGATGTTAACCATTAGTTCAGTATCTTTTTATACACTGCAATACCCCAGCTTGTTTCACTTGTCACCTTAAATTTCACACAGCGCTTTGCCCTTTGGCTTCTTTCAACAGAAGCTGTGCGGTGTCATTACAGTGGTGCTGTCTGCAGAAGAAAGGAGCACGTTCCAGCATTTCCGGTTGCCTTTGCATTCTGCAGCTGCTTGGGCAACAGTTGATTTGACACCACTAACTGTACACAAACATCTTCTGCTCAGTGTTTAGTGTCTCCAGGCTGAACTGTCAGAACAGCAGTTGATTTTGCATGGGAACCTTTTTCTTGTGGTTTGCTTGGTATGTGATCTTGGAGCAGTGCTGTGCCAAAAGTTTCTTCGGTGTTCCCTGCACCACCACCCAGCCATTGTCACCAGTTCATGAGAAAAGAAATTGAATTTGAAAAGAATCAAGGGGAGAAAGATATAAGATATAAGATATAAGGGAGAAAAATAAGGTGCAATTTTCATGGATGGGAGCGAAATTTGATTCAGTTCACATTTAAAGGTGAATCTACTTAAATCACACTTTCCAAATTAATATGTTGTTGTTGTCATCATTATTATCATTATTATGTGAACACAGCCTTCCTTCAAAATTCGCACTTCTCTGAATTTTGCAATGCAGTTCTCCAGCCAAGAAATGTGTACAAAAATGCCTTTGCTACATTAAAAGTGTAAATAAAAGCTAATGATAATAATAATAATAATAATAATAATAATAATAATAATAATAATAATTTATTTATACCCCGCCCATCTGGCTGGGTTTCCCCAGCCACTCTGGGCGGCTTCCAACAAAATATTAAAATTCAATAGTCTGTTAAACATTAAAAGCTTCCCTATACAGGGCTGCCTTCAGATGTCTGGTAAAAGTCTGGTAGTTGTTTTTCTCTTTGACATCTGGTGGGAGGGCCTTCCACAGGGCGGGTGCCACTACAGAGAAGGCCCTCTGCCTGGTTCCCTGTAACTTGGCTTCTCACAGCGAGGGAACTGCCAGAAGGCCCTCTGTTCTGGACCTCAGCGTTTGGGCTGAACAATGGGGGTGGAGAGGCTCCTTCAGGTATACTGGGCTGAGGCCGTTTAGGGCTTTAAAGGTCAACAATGAAAACAACAACCAAAAAAACCCATCTCTGAGGGGAAATGGTTTGCAAAAATGTGCTTAATTTGGGGAATTTTGCACATATCTCTCATCGATGGTGGTCAATGAAGGACTGGGGTTGTGTACTTATTTTATCAGCTTAAAATGCTGTTGGCCAGCCTTTGAATACGTCTCCAACATGCATCTCCAACTTCAGGTCAGTCAAGAAAAGCAACACTTTGAATGAATGGGTTAGGGTGAACATTCTAAGCCTTCCATCTATTAGGCTCTCTAAAATGGGTCCACCCAATGTTGGCACACAATTCAACATCTTGATGTCAGTTACTCTTTTTTTCTTTTGAAAGAAAAACCTTTTATATAACCCTGGAGGAAACCAATTGATATCCCTTTGCTTATAAGCTATAAGTAGCAGCACACGTGGAAGGACTCACAGTTCATGCCAATTAGTTTTCGGGCCTAATCCCAAGTGCTGGTTTTGACCTATAAAGCCTTAAACAGCTCAGGACTGCAATACCTCCAGGACTGCCTCTTTCCATATGAACCTACCCGGATCCTGAGATCATCTTCTGAGGCCCTTCTTCATGTGCCTCCTCCTCAAGAGGTCCAGATGATGGCTACATGAGAACAGGGCCTTCTCTGCAGTGGCTCCCCATCTGTGGAATGCTCTCCCCAGGGACGTTCACCTGGCACCTTCATTATACACCTTTAGGCACTAGGCAAAAATGTTCCTTTTTAACCAGACCTTTGGTTGACCTGATCAACATCCCATACCCTTTTAAAATGTTTTTTTTTGGGGGGGGGCTCTTGAGTTGTTTTTATTCTTATTATGTATTTTGTGGTTTTATATCTTGATTTTATTCTGTGAACCGCCCTGAGACCCCCGGGTATTGGGCAGTAGAGTTGTACCTCATGTTGCGTAACCTCCAGGTTACGGAATCTTTGGGTTGCAGCCGCTGCAAACCCAGAAGTGTATACTTCCGGCTTTCGCTGTGCGCGCATGCGCAGAATCACTCTGCACATCGTGCACATGTGCAGAAGCGCTCAATCGCACCACATGCATGTACAGAAGGTTGCCTCTGGTTATGATGTTTTCGGGATACGGCCGGGCCTCCGGAAGGGATCCCGTTTGTTACCGGACGTACCACTGTGTAGAAATTCTAGTACAGTCATACCTCATGTTACGTCTGCTTCACGTTACGTTCTTTCAGGATATGTCCTGCGGTGACCCAGAAGTACTGGAAAGGGTTACTTTCAAGTTTCGCCGCTCGCGGATGCGCAGAACCACAAAATGACATCATGCGCATGCGTAGAAACGGCGAATCGCAACCCGCACGTGCGCAGACGGTGTTGCGTTCTTTTCATGTTGCAAACGGGCCTCCGGAACGGATCCCGTTCGCAACCAGAGGCACCACTGTAATAATAATGTCAGATTTTGGCGTCACGCAGCTGCCACTGAAATTTAAGACTCCAAAGTCCTCCACTGTTCTACTACAACTATTTGCCATTTTAATTTTTTTAAGTTCTGTTTTGGATATTTACCATTCTGAGAGTTAAGCCTGCATCAATACGGTTGTCATTTACACCCCGGATGGCTTGCCCACCCATTGGGCAAATGGAATATTTGCCCAGAATGCTGGCTCTACACATGATACTAAGCACTAAACAGATACTAATCCGATACTAATCAGGATGCTTTGTCTGCTATGGCTGCTCCTGGCAGTTCTGACACTTCTGCCAGTGTTCATTGGCTTGCCATGGTTTGGGAGAGACAGCATGCTCCAAGCGCCCTTTCCCCCCAACCCCAGGAAATGCAGCAATGGCATGCAGAAGAAAGAATGGAGAAGGAGACTCCCATGGCAAAACCTGTATCTTATTCTGCAGTTAAACCTAAGCATGTGCCACTGAGACAGCTGCCTATTGCTCCCCCACTTTTTATTTATTTATTTATTTGCTTATTCATAAGATTATTTTTATCTTGCTTTTTTTGACCCCCTTCCCCAGAAGTGCCCCCAAAGCAGCTTACAGGAAAACCTCCAAAATATAGTTGCAGTTACATAAGCAGCTTGCATAAAACATGACACAAAACAAAAAAATACAATTAAAAAAGTTATTTAAATAAACAATAAAACTGAGAGCAGAATCAAACAGCAAGTGAAGACATTTTCTTCTAAACTAAAAGCGAGGCCAAAACAAAATTAAAATTCTTTGTTTGCCTAAAGCTTATGAGGAAGGGAGTCTGGGATACAACCATGATCTTTTTCCTACTATTGTCTATCCTAACCTTTGCCATGTAATATAATGCAGCCTTCCTCTTTATTATTGTAATTGCCGTTATAATTATTATTATTATTTCTTTTATGTTGGATCTATTGTGGTGTTCTAAACGAAGGATTTTTAAGTCAACAAAAGTATTATATGAGGTGGGGGAAGAGAAACGAGGGAGGGAGCCAACCAGACCTTTCTAAGGAGGGAGTTCATTTTGTGGGTCCTATTATTAGTCATTTCCTCCTGTATCTTTTATAATAATCCAAATCTTTTACCTCTCCATTGTGTCCAAAATTCAAAGTTAAACTACAAGTGTTATTTCAATCCTACTAATGATTTTAGCTGTTTACAATGGTTTTTAAGATAAAATATAATTTCCCCCCACTCCTTATTAAAATTTTGGTCTTTCTGATTTCTGATTCTTCCAGTAATTTTAGCTATTTCAGCATAATCCATCAACTTGATCTGCCATTCTTCTCTGGTAGGGACTTTATCTTTTTCCCGTTTTTTGCAGTTGCTACGATAAAATGCCATCGCCTCGCTTTGCCTCCCAACCAGACAAACCTTCAATGAGGTGGGACACAGTGGAGGAGTATAATTGCACAGGCCATACAAGCATCAGATGCCTATACAGAGAAATCAGATAATCAAAGTAATAAAATAAAATAAATAAAATAAAATAAAATGTAAGGAGCTTAAAACTGTGGTCCCCAACACTACCCTCAGACATCCCTTCTTGACACTCATTCAGGGCTCCTGTCCCACCCAGTTTTTAAGCTGTTTTTTTTTTTTAACCTTTTGATGCTGTTTGATTGTGAATGTGGGGTTTTTTTTTTGGGGGGGGGGGCTGATTTTCTGACCTGTGTTTTATTTGTTTTGGAGTGTGTGTGGTTGTCTGAAGTGGGAATTTCAAGTACTGCCCATTTTTATTTCGCGAAATCACTCTGTAAAGCACTTTGCACACGAGAGTAGCAATAACAAATAACTGGCGGGTTTTCCAGGCTTTAAGTTCTACCCAAAAGCTCCTTATGGCATTTAGCCATCATTAACATTTATACACACACCACAGCGCCCCTCTTTTCTGCCCATCTCTCTTCTGTGGTTTCCAAGGTTACCTGTAGGTGGCAGCATAACATTTAACCTCCATCCCCTTTCCTTCAGGACTCCAAAATCAGAAGGTACAAACAACTGTGTGAGAGGAGTTCAGCTTTTTTAAAAAATATGTTCAGCTTCACTCCCCACCCTCTAAGAGAGAAAAAGAGGATCATGTTTACAAAGTTTTTGTAACCTGTGCCAGATGTGAGTCAATAAGGTATTGCAGTGGTGATTGTTTCAAGTGATTACAATGAAAGAAATTGCCATGTTCCTAAGCTAATATCAACACAAACCGGCCTGCGACATTTTAGATTCAAGTCTATAGCAGAAACTTTTCAAAATGCAATACAATAAGGAACCCAGAAAGCAGTAGAAATATTTATCTGTATATTTTATAAATACCATATTGGGTTAAGGCCTGGTTAACCCCAAGAACATTTTTTGTTTTGTTTTGTAACGTATACATTTTCTTTTCTTTTGGTTGTTGTTCTGTTTGTTTTTTTTTGTCTATATGGGTACTTTCTTCTTTTTGTGTCCTATCATACGCTGTGCACTTGTAATTATGTACTTTTTATTTCTCAGTAAAGAATATAAAAAAGAAAGCAACAAGAATAAACACCAGGAGAAGCAGAAAAAACCCCCAACCATTTAAAAGACCGTAGTTATATGCAGATTTCATCATGCGAAAGGCTGGGCTGGATGTATCCCTAGCCGGAATTAAGATTGCTGGAAGAAATATCAACAACCTCAGATATGCAGATGACACAACCTTGATGGCAGAAAGTGAGGAGGAATTAAAGAACCTTTTAATGAGGGTGAAAGAGGAGAGCGCAAAATATGGTCTGAAGCTCAACATCAAAAAAATGAAGATCATGGCCAATGGTCCCATCACCTCCTGGAAATAGAAGGGGAAGAAATGGAGGCAGTGAGAGATTTTACTTTCTTGGGCTCCATGATCACTGCAGATGGTGACAGCAGCCACGAAATTAAAAGACGCCTGCTTCTTGGGAGAAAAGCAATGACAAACCTAGACAGCATCTTAAAAAGCAGAGACATCACCTTGCCAACAAAGGTCCGTATAGTAAAAGCTATGGTTTTCCCAGTAGTGATGTATGGAAGTGAGAGCTGGACCATAAAGAAGGCTGATCGTCGAAGAATTGATGCTTTTGTATTATGGTGCTGGAGGAGACTCTTGAGAGTCCCATGGACTGCAAGAAGATCAAACCTATCCATTCTGAAGGAAATCAGCCCTGAGTGCTCACTGGAAGGACAGATCCTGAAGTTGAGGCTCCTATACTTTGGCCACCTCATGAGAAGAGAAGACTCCCTGGAAAAGACCCTGATGTTGGGAAAGATGGAGGGCACAAGGAGAAGGGGACGACAGAGGACGAGATGGTTGGACAGTGTTCTCGAAGCTACCAGCATGAGTTTGACCAAACTGCGGGAGGCAGTGGAAGACAGGAGTGCCTGGCATGCTCTGGTCCATGGGGTCATGAAGAGTCGGACACGACTAAATGACTAAACAACAACAACAACAAAAAGGAATGAGCACAGAAACAAATCTTTCTTCGGTCTATGATTAAAAGCAGCAAATGAAGGGTCAAACACACCCACACACATACCCTGGTGCGAAGGGCTGCAGCAAAGTGGTAGAGCATCTGTTTGGCATGCAGAATGTTCCTGGCACCTCTAAGCAGAGCAGGGAGAGACCACTTTCTGAAACACTGGGCAGCTTCTGCTAGTGTAGCCAAAACTGTACGGAACTCGATGGACTAGTGGTTTGAGTCAGTATAAGGCTGCTTCATTTGAAAAGGACTTTCCATAGCCTGGGAAGGCACTACAAAGTCTCTTTCATCACTATCAGCCAAACTTCGTCAGTGGGCAGGGTGGGGTGGGCAAGGGGGAACAAATCGGGAGGGCAAGAAGAAGGGCCTCAATGGCGGAGCAGATATTATTCTTAACTATTGTTGTTTGCATGGCAGCTGTGCCTTGATGCTGTCATTCGGTTGGAGAAAGCCCATCTGTGACCTACTTGGCACCTAAACAGAATAGGAGATGTCGTGCTGCCGAGAATTTGTGCACCTTGCTGGGAAGACTCATCGACATTTCTGCTGCAGGATCTCTGGCTTCTGAATCGTGAATCACTGTTGGTCTCGTGTTTAATGCAACCGGTGACAAATGTCAGCCTCTGTCGCAGTTACCCTTCCATCATATTGGGCCAAGAATATGGTGAAGTCTGTAAAGTGTGTGTCTGTGTGTGTCTAGGTCCTGAGCACAATTTCTTATGCTTTACAGCAGAATGTCCCAAATGCTGCCTGGGCACATGAGCATAGCTGTCAACCGTCCCTTATTTGGCAGGAAAGTCCCTTATCCCAGTGCTGTGTCCCGCTGCTGTCCCTTATTGATGATGTCCCTTAAATTTCCTTGGTTTCAAAGGAAGCAGCTCCTCTCCCTCCCTCCCTGCCAGCCAGGGAGGAGGGAGGCTCCAACTGTGTTGCTTGGCTGTGTTGCTCACCCAATAAGGGGTCTAAGAACGACTGGGGGGTGGAGCTTGAATGCCTTGTGCCGATCAAATCGGCCGCGTTGCCTGGGGACTCGCCTTTGCTCAGCGCTTCCCAGCGGAGAGGTGACGGTGGTTCTCCTTGCTGCATCCCCTTTGCCGGGTAGCTGCGCTGTGGGAACCACCGCTTGAGGCTTGGTTTGGCTGCTGGCTGGGCTTTCTGCCTTTGGCTCGGAGGGGCTCAGAAGCTGAACATACCTGTGCTCTGAAAATCCCTTATTTTGGCTGCTGGTCCCTTATTTTCAAATCTGTAAGTTGACAGCTATGCACATGAGTGTACCGAGGAAGAAACCCATGAATGGAAAATGGTACATCCCCCACAGACCCATCCTGAGAGAAAGCTGTTCGCTGCACCTCTTCATGATTCACAGCACTGAAGTTTGTCCAGGCAACTTCTGGATGAGATGAGAACTCTCCAACAGAATGACCTACCCTTAGAGGAGGCACATCTTGATAAAGAACTCATGAGGCCAAGCAGCTTTTACTCTGAGTGGGTGGGATAGCTCAGTGGGTACAGCATGAGACTCTTAATCTCAGGGTCATGGGTTTGAACCCCACCTTAGGCAAAAGATTCTTGCATTGCAGAAGGGTTGGGCTAAACGACCCTTGTGGCCTCTTCCTACTCTACAGTTCTATGTTTCTATGAGACAGCATCTTAAAAAGCAGAGACATCACCTTGCCAACAAAGGTCCGTATAGTA
This sequence comes from Podarcis pityusensis, assembly GCF_964106645.2. Lineage (NCBI taxonomy): Eukaryota > Metazoa > Chordata > Lepidosauria > Squamata > Lacertidae > Podarcis > Podarcis pityusensis. Next base: position 13,984,798 of record NC_138030.1, read on the forward strand.
AAAGCCATGGTTTTCCCAGTAGTGATGTATGGAAGTGAGGGCTGGACCATAAAGAAGGCTGATCGCCGAAGAATTGATGCTTTTGAATTATGATGCTGGAGGAGACTCTTGAGAGTCCCATGGACTGCAAGAAGATCAAACCTATCCATTCTGAAGGAAATCAGCCCTGAGTGCTCACTGGAAGGACAGATCCTGAAGCTGAGGCTCCAATACTTTGGCCACCTCATGAGAAGAGAAGACTCCCTGGAAAAGACCCTGATGTTGGGAAAGATGGAAGGCACAAGGAGAAGGGGACGACAGAGGACGAGATGGTTGGACAGTGTTCTCGAAGCTACGAACATGAGTTTGACCAAACTGCGGGAGGCAGTGGAAGACAGGAGTGCCTGGCATGCACTGGTCCATGGGATCACGAAGAGTCGGACATGACTAAACGACTAAACAACAACAACATGAACCCCTTAAAGTAAACCTGGGTACATGTTTTCCACCTGCCACCTGGAGGAGGCCAGGCAAACGTTGATGCTTCAGATCAGCCCTGGATCTGTCTGGAAACCCTACTGGAGATTGCAGTGAGGTGTGAGGCATTAACATACCCTACATTTCACAAATATTTTTCGAAATGCTTTTTGCGTTTTAAAAACAGTGGTGCAGAAGTGCACTCCGTAAACAAGAAACCAGTGTTGACACTAATGGTGTTTTAAAAGTTATACTCAGTGTTCAGATGCATGCTGCGTTGATTTTGCAAAGCATAAAAAGGGGGAAGCTGTTCTTTGTATATTTATTTGGAATGCTTTCAGGGTATGTTTGACTCTGCCATTGATAGTGGTTCAGTTTGCAGGGCTAGTTGGATGGTTTGTTTGTTCCTATCCATTAAAAAGGGCCCTGCAGCTATTTGCAGAAGGAGACTGGTATTGTATTATTAGTGTTCCAGAAGGTATGGGCAAGAATTTATTATGAATAAAGATTTTTTTTTAATAGGAGTTTTCCCATATAACAAAAACTTTTCCAGCCCAGCACACAATCCAGTTGAGCTGCGAGTTCTTTGCTTTAAATTATTTTACACTCTAACCCTAAACAGTTTGGCTGCTGTTAACTGGCTGCAGGGCTGGCCATACAACTCTTGACATGCTATTTTTCTTGGTTACTAAAACATATTAGAGCGATACTAAATAGCATTAGGTTCATACTCTGTATCAGGGTTCACAGAGAAAAAGATGCTTTGGGCCAACTCTGTTCTTGTAGCTCACACATCCTGAAAGATTGCTTATTAATTTTTCCTACGATCTGTTCTCAGTGAAATAGACTTAAGGTTCATATTCTGAAGCAAAATATTGGTTTCAGTAGAAAAGCAACCATTGTTGACATTGTGAAACTTTTTTAAAAATGTGATTCTGAAGCACTGATGAAATAAGTTTAGCTGCTTCACTCTACTTGCCACAAACCCCATCTTGTTTTGGCTGCCTTTTTTTGAATTAATTTTATAATGAAATGATTTTAGAATGTTGTACTATTTTATTGTTGTTAGCTGCCCTGAGCCCGGCTTCGGCTGGGAAGGGCGGGATATAAATAAAAATTATTATTATTATTATTATCGTTATTATTATTATTATTATTATTATTATTATTTTGTAAGATTTTAATGCAGGTCTCAGACCCTCCAAGTGTCCCCATTTTCCAGGGATTTACAGAAGCCCTCCCAGTTTTTAAAAATGTGATTCTGAAGCACTGATGAAATAAGTTTAGCTGCTTCACTCTACTTGCCGCAAACCCCATCTTGTTTTGGCTGCCTTTTTTTGAATTAATTTTATAATGAAATGATTTTAGAATGTTGTACTATTTTATTGTTGTTAGCCGCCCTGAGCCCGGCTTCGGCTGGGAAGGGCGGGATATAAATAAAAATTATTATTATTATTATTATTATTATTATTATTATTATTATTATTATTATTTTGTAAGATTTGAATGCAGGTCTCAGACCCTCCAAGTGTCCCCATTTTCCAGGGATTTACAGAAGCCCTCCCAGTTTCTGATTTGATCCTGGAATGTCCTTCTTTTCCTTAGGACATCCCTGTTTTCACTGGAGAAATGTTGGAGGGTATGGAGTCATTTGACCCCTGAGCCAAGGAGATAAGCAACGATGCAACCTTTAGAAGACATCTGAAGGGGATAGGGATGGTTGTTGTTTTTTAAAAAAAAATGTTTAATGTTTTATTAGGTTTTTATATATGTTGGAAGCTGCCCAGAGTGGGAGCCAATGTAGATCTTTTAGGACTAGCGTTGTATAGGGTTGCAGCTTAGACTTCGGCAGTGGCTTTGGGCTGACATCTCCTCCTATAAAATCCAGGCACATGCATGTCTGTAGGTACTCAATGACCACCTAGAAAACACATTGAAATGATGAACAAGTGATATCCAGCTGTGGTCGATTACTGTGTTGTTCCCACCACCAACCTGCCTTTCTATGCAAACGGTGCCTGTTGACTTATACGTGCGTCAGAAGGCTAAGCTGAACTTGCTTTTAATGCTGCAGAGTTAAAAGTTTCCATGCAAGGAGTCATTTGAACTTCACCTTAATGGCGACGGCTAATGAGAGTGTAATTGTGCCTAACCTCCTACAAAGTGATTTCAAAATGGGGAGGAGGCCAGTTCTGCGTTCGCTGCTGCGAACAAATCACAACATTCTGCTGGGCAGATAAAAAGCCTGCCAACCTCGTTGGAATATTCATGCCTTTAATTAGAGAAACCTTTATGACCCGCCTCCATTCCAGAGTTACGATGAAGAGATTTATAAAGGCGGGGGAAAATATGAAATGTTACATGGCCTCCCTATTATTGTTGTTATTATTTGCAATCAAATATAATAGGCGGTGAGTGTGTGTTTAGGCTTGGAAAGCCCCTTGGTGGGCAGGGTGTAAGTTTTAGTACATGCGGTAGCTTACAGCACAATATAGCATCCATGATGGCAAAATAGGGACTAATAAGGAAAGGAAAGTAATGTTAATAAATCTGCATCAGATGTTACATGTAGCATGAGCAATGTCTTTGTTTCAGGTAGCGCAGTTTTAGCAATCACATTATTCATAATTTTAATTAAAGTGTGTTTTCTGCTGCTCAGGATTAATTAATTCCCTCCCTCCCCACTCTTTTTTTTTTTTTTTTTTTTTTTTTTTTTGCTCTGGCACATCATGCGGTTCAATCGCCATTGCTTCAGTGCTCTTTTACCCTTGTGGAAAGCAAGTAGGTGTTTTCGCAGAAGTCTTACTCCCACGTTGCACTTACATTGACAGGTGTAAACAGAGCTGAAGAATTTCTTGTGTGAAATCTGCTTCTCCTCCCCCCCAAAAAAAAACCTTTGCCCCCCCCCCCAAAAAAATCAGAAGAAAGTAAAGGTAAGGCAGCATGCATGCAAGATTTGACAAGATCCAATCATCCAACATCCCAGATACAATCATGGCCATGTATTCACATGTATCGCTAAGCCAAACCACGGTTTAGCATAAATGCACAAATGTGCTGATTCTCAGGCAGGAGATTGCAGCCGTTTTGCTCCTCCTTGCTCTTTTTAGTTTAGTGTGTGCAGCAGCGTTCGGCTTAGCGTTTTGTCTGATCCCTAGAATGCTGTTTAAGCTCCCTCCTCCCTAACAACAATCTGTAGCCGTGATTTGTTCTCGAGGGTCAAACGACACACTAAACCAAACCTTGGCACAAGTTGCTGGACAATGGTGAGCTAAAAGGACTGAGGAAGATGAAACTCCTTCTCCCCCAGGGACTGGCACATTCACGCATTCCCAGTATAAGCCACAGTTTGGCCTTCTGTGACATGCAAACCAGGCAGATGAGGGGATTCTATGCATTATGACGGAACCAAGAAGCAAGAAGCTTGCATCTTCCCTTGCAACTTCCAGTGCCTTTTGAGGGGCTTCCACATTGGGAACTATGATAGTGGTTAGTAGAACTGAATGTTGAGGCATAGTTGCCATAAGGCCCCTCTAAGTGAGAGCCAAAGTGGGAGGGTCCGCAGTAACCCAGGTGAGAGATGGGATGCGGCCCCTATACAGTGGTACCTTGGGTTACAGATGCTTCAGGTTACAGACTCCGCTAACCCAGAAATAGTACCTCAGGTTAAGAACTTTGCTTCAGGATGAGAACAGAAATCATGCTTCGGCGGCGCGGCAGCAGCAGGAGGCCCCATTAGCTAAAGTGGTACCTCAGGTTAAGAACAGTTTCAGGTTAAGAACGGACCTCCAGAACAAATTAAGTTCTTAACCCGAGGTACCACTGTATGTTTGAAGACAGCATCTTGCCTCCAAAATATTGGAAGTGATTGCAAATGGAGCATGAAGGTGCTTTGTATACTACTTTTTTCTGTGTTGGGCAGTTTAGTTTCAAGCTGTCAGATTAGGTTGTTTTATACAAACTTATATGAATTGATTTCTTTTTGGTATTTCTTTATTGATGATATTATTTCCAATTGTTACACACACACACACACACACACACACACACACAGGCTATATTTAATTGCTCACTTCATGTCTTGTGAGCCACTTTGGGCACAATTTTGTGGGAAAGTGGCATGCAAATTAACAGAGGATGATGACGACGATGATGGCGGACATCTAGAAAACATCCATGCAAGGGGCTGTACAGGCAAGGTGTACATCTGAGTTCCAATCCAGAAAGTTTGGTTGGGGCTTTCTTTCCTTGCCTGCTCAAAAAATACTCCTTGTTCCCAGGTTGCCCCATCTCAAAAAGGATATCATAGAGCTGGAAAAGGAGCAGAAAAAGGACAACCCAAAGAATCAGGGAACTGGAGCACACCCACACACCCATGAGGAAAGACTAAATAAGAATGTCTTCTTTCCTATCTAATGTGGAGAACAACTAACTGTCTTCTGGGAGCCAATTCCATAAATGCTCGGTTGGCCTAAGTTAGGAAGCCAATGGATCTCTGGTTGAAATACAGCTCCCATTATCTTTGACTCCAAACTGGCTGGGACAGATGGTAATTGATGGCCAGTCACATCCTTAACTTTCTCGGAGCAAATGACTTTTGAAGAGGGAGAAGAAGAAATGACCTCACAAAGATGTTCTGGAAGGGAGTTCCAAACATAGGAAAGAGCAATCTTGCCAGCTTCTGCTGTCCCCTGCCACTAGCTTTCGCCACCCATGTGCCAATTTTGAAAGCAATGTTCATGCAGCAGCTGCACAGGCAGCCATAGTTGGAGCACTATGGACATTCATTCTCACTGTATTGCAGTTTCACAGAAGAATGGACAGCCAGGCCTGAGAGGCAGACTTCCAAACTCCACCCATTGAGGCCACATCTGAGTCAAGACTTAAACACAGGTTTGCAATGACCTGTGCCATACTTTGAACCGACATACCTTAGCTAGCGTCTGCATGGGAAAAGGAAGTCACAAAGACATTCTGTCATTCACCTTCATTCACCACAGTGCCCCAATTATTTATAGTTTCTCTTTGTCCAGTCTTGACTTGAGGACTCGTTCTATTTCTCCCTCTTTCAAATCGAGGTAAATAAACATAGAGGCAGCTTTGCTTCATTGTTCACCTCAGCGTTTCCTTCCTCTGTTCCCTTCTGACTTTCCTCTTTCACAGCAACACTTCCTCAGGAAAATGAGCTGTTGTTCCAATATAGGATCACCCCTTAAACTACTCAGTGAGCTGACTGTTGTGTAAGTTTATTGTGCACAGAGGGAAGCTGTTTCCTTTCGCGTCAACTTCTTTGCTTTCAACAATCAGTTTCATTATGGCTCTGTGTAATTAGCAATCCAACCAGTATCTTTTATGGCCACAACTATATGGCCAACAACTGTAAATGGTGCATACCCTCCAACATTTCTCCAATGAAAATAGGGACGTCCCATTCCGTATGGATAATCTTACTATTTATACCCCATACCTCATGCTAGGTTGCTGCAGCCACTCTGGGCAGCTTCCAACATATATAAAAACATTAAAAAAAATTAAACATAAGAAACTTCCCTATACAGGATTGCCTTCAGATGGCTCAGGGGTCAGATAACTCCATACCCTCCAACATTTATCCAATGAAAACAGGGATATCCTATGTAAAAGTGGAACATTCCAGGATCAGATCAGAAACCAAGACGGCTTACCTGGAAAATAGGCACACTTGGAAGGTCTGCAACTGGAATCTGTGAGAGGTTTCCAATGCACTCATTTCTCCTTGCGCAATGAAATTTTCCTCTCCTCTCCCTAACTCCACCCAGCGTCAATGCCAAATCTGCTCTAGGAGGTTGGGGGAACTCTTAGAACCAATTTAGGGGGCACAGGGAAAGGATTAAAGAACAACAGCAACAGCAACATTTAATAATTTAGATCCTGTCAAATTCTCTGCTTCCCTTTCTTTGATATTTCTTTTATCTCTTCTCTCCCAAACCTCCATATTCTTAGTTCGCCTCTTTTCACTCTGCACTTTCTTGCACCTTACACTCCCAGGCACCCATTTCTTTTCATTTTCTTCATCGCACTCCTCCTTGGCCTTAGTTGGCTCCTTCTTCACACTACTTTTATCATGAGAAATTCACGTCCTCTCCTCCTGCTCCTTCTCATCTTCTGCCAAGCAATATTCTCTCATCTTATCCAGTCTCCTCCTTCCTGCCCTCCATATCTTTGACTTCCCCTTTCTGCCTATTCCTTCATCAAGCCCTCACAATAAAATTTCTGCTATTTGTACTTCATTACCTCCCTGACATTTCTTCTTCCACTTAACCAGATCCTCTTGCTTTTTCTTCCTTTTCTCCACTTTCTGCCTACAAGGTTGCTTATCTTTCTTCAAAGGACTCACTTCTTGTCCTTGAGATTCTGTACTTTCATGATGCTTAGTGACCATGGCCTCATCTATTCTTTGCTCTCTTATCTATATCTTTTATATCTCTCTCTAATCTGGGGTTTTTGCCTGGTGCCAGGCATGTGTTATTGGGCACAATTCAAGGTGCTAACATTAATGCATACATTATTCCCTTAAGGAACTGATCCCTTTATTGCAATGCCTCTCCCCATATCAAGCAACCCCCATATCAATTCAACCCTTTAGTGTTCCCTGTTCATCCTTTGGGTATTCTCGATATCTGGGCAGCACAGGACCTCCATACACACTGCCCAGGCTTGTGCCCGGGGGAGGTGTGACTTCACCCCCGGAGGCACACTCCATTGCCTGTTGACATCCCTCTTCACTTCCTGGACCTCAGATGACCAACACCACCCTCTGATCAGTCGGCTGCAGTTTTGGAGGAAATGAAAGGAATGCATAAATGCAATGCTATTTGAAATGGGAAGGGCAGAACTTCCAAGTTAATTTCTAGACAGGTGAAACAGACCATAGGTAAGGAAATGGCCAAAGCAATCTACAAAACAGCTAGAGCAATCCATACAAGCCACAACTGACCAGAATAGATGTGCAATCGTGACTCGACCAGCTACCCCATTGCACTCAATTTTCTGAAGTCTGAAATAAAAGGATTTTGACCAGGGAAAACATGGGAGTAAGATATTTTGATTAAACATTTATGTGGGTGCACCGTAAAAAGTGTGTGAGCACAGCATAACTATTCCACAGTAAATGCCCAGTGTGGAAGCTGCTTTGTCTCACAATTAAAAACTCATACTTCTTGTCTTGCAGTCCCCTCTTTGTCTTCTATTTGATTTTTTAAAATATTTTCCCCCAGGTTGTTACTGCATCCTCCCTTCTTTTACTCTCTATCTCTCTCATCTAATGCAAACCTTTCCCCTGTCTCTCCAATTCACCTCTCCTTTGGTCACCCACCTTTAGGCAAGGCCTTTCATTTCCTATATTTACACCACACCTTGCACATGTTAGGTGCTTTTCAAAGAACTGTAGAGTTGGAAGGGGCCCTGACAATCACCTAGTCCAACCCTGTGCAATGCAGAAATATGCAACTGTCCCATACAGGGATTGAAACTGCAGCAGCACCATGCTCTAGCCAACTGAGCTATCAAGGCTTGCTATATATGTATGTGTGTGTGTGTGTGTGTGTGTGTGTGTGTGTATGCACATAACAAATTGCACAGGAAGCTGTGTTATATCAGGTCAGACCAGCTGTCCACCTAGCATAGTATCCTCTACTCTGCCTGGCAACAGTTCTTGGGGCTCTCCAGCTGAGATCTTTCCCATTACCTAATCCTTTTAAAAAAGCAAAAACTGGGCTGATCATGAGGTTTTGCCATTGAGGTGTTGCCCCATTACAGTGAGGTGGTGGTACAATGCAAACAAAATTCACAATGCTTTTCGGAGTGATCTAACAGGACGTTCCTTCCCCTCTTATCATATGCTTCCCCATTTGCTTTCTAAGTCCTTCTGCACTGCTATTTCCCCATATTCTCAGCAGTGATCAAAGATAGCATGATCACTTGTAAGAAGCTTTGTAGTCTTCTGTTTATTCATTGGCTAACTGCTGTGCAAGGTGGCAGTCTTCATGTTCTCATTTCAACTATTGGTTTGGGGCAGGGGCGAGATTTGCAAAGAAATGCGCTGAATAACCAAAGACCTGTTTGTTCATTCTGGGTGCCATCTGCCTATTACATGTTTCCTATGGGAAGCAAAAAAGCAGAGATGTCACCTTGCCAACAAAGGTCCGTATAGTTAAAGCTATGGTTTTCCTAGTAGTAATGTATGGAAGTGAGAGCTGGACCATAAAGAAGGCTGATCGCCGAAGAATTGATGCTTTTGAATTATGGTGCTGGAGGAGACTCTTGAGAGTCCCATGGACTGCAAGAAGATCAAACCTATCCATTCTTAAGGAAATCAGCCCTGAGTGCTCACTGGAAGGACAGATCGTGAAGCTGAGGCTCCAGTACTTTGGCCACCTCATGAGAAGAGAAGACTTCCTGGAAAAGACCCTGATGTTGGGAAAGATTGAGGGCACAAGGAGAAGGGGACGACAGAGGACAAGATGGTTGGACAGTGTTCTCGAAGCTACCAGCATGAGTCTGACCAAACTGTGGGAGGCAGTGGAAGACAGGAGTGCCTGGCATGCTCTGGTCCATGGGGTCACAAAGAGTCAGACACAACTAAACGACTAAACAACAACAACATGGGAGTTCAGATGAATATCTGCACATATTGGAAAACTGCATGGAAGGAGCTGTTGGGTCTATTAGGTACCTCCACCAAACACAGCTGCCACATACCTCCATCACCCAGATAGGCAATGGATATAGGAATAAATTCTTCCCATGTACAGGTGTAGTAGGGAGGTAGAGCTCTTCCATGTGAGGAGGGACCTTGCCCGACTCCTCCTTGCATATAAACCATCCCAGACTCTGCGTTCATCATCTGAGGCCCTTCTTGATGTGCCTTCTCCACGTGAGGTCCGGGGGGAGGGGGCAACACGAGAATGGGGCTGAAATATACTTGGAGTCAAGTGTGGATTTCATGCTCTTTATTCAGCTCATAGTAGTGAGGAATGAAAGTTTCCCCAAAATATCTGCTTTATATACATTATTTACACAATGGGCTGCACGTGATTGGCTAATTCCGGAATTCTCCTGTAGGCCAATCAGGTTGTGGATTCACTTCCACCTGGAGCTGGAATGGGTGGCTCCTGCGGACCAATCATACTGCTGCATTGTTCTAGGACCAATCAGACTGCTGCATTCTGAATCCTATTGTTCTAGGGCCAAACAGACTGCTGCATTTTGGATCCTATTCAACTCAGTACATAACAGGGGCCTTTGATGTAGTGGCTCCGCATTTGTAGAACACTCTCCCTAGGGACGTTTGCTTGGTGCCTTCATTATATGTATATTTTAGGTGCCAGGTGAAAACATTCCTCTTCAACCAGGCCTTTAGCTGATTAATATTCCACAGTCTTTTGAATGTGTTACTGTAGGAAGGGGGAGGGTATTGTTTTGCTGTTTCATTTTAATTATTTACTTGTATTTTTATCTTGTACAGTGGTACCTCAGGCTACATACACTTCAGGTTACATACGCTTCAGGTTTCAGACTCCGCTAACCCAGAAATAGTACCTCGGGTTAAGAACTTTGCTTCAGGATGAGAACTGAAATCATGCTCTGGCAGCGTGGCAGTGGCAGCAGGAGGCCCCATTAGCTAAAGTGGTGCTTCAGGTTAAGAACAGTTTCAGGTTAAGAACGGACCTCCGGAACGAATTAAATACTTAACCCAAGGTACCACTGTATTGTATTCTGTGAACCACCCTGAGTTCTTATGATTAAGGGCAGTACAGTGGTACCTCAGGTTACGTACGCTTCAGGTTATACACTCTGCTAACCCAGAAATAGTGCTTCAGGTTAAGAACTTTGCTTCAGGATAAGAACAGACATCGGGCTCCGATGACGCGGTGGCAGCAGGAGGCCCCATTAGCCAAAGTGGTGCTTCAGGTTAAGAACAGTTTCAGGTTAAGAACGGACCTCCGGAATGAATTAAGTACTTAACCCGAGGTACCACTGTATATAAACAAAACAATTGGAGAAGTTCTACCCACTTCAACAGCCACATGGAGAGGTGGTGGTCAATGGGACTAACCTCCATGATGGTGGGTGGGTGAGGCTAGATCCTGCGGCCCCCTCTACATATTCTTTCAACACATGGAGAGGTCCACAGCATGACACAGGTCTGAATCGCAGACTGAATTTGGCTGATCTGCGGGTAGGGCGATCCGGGCTTGGGCTGAGTCAGGTCAGGGCTGCCCCAGATCATCCAAGGTCAAGTTGAGTCACTCAGTGCAATCCAAAGCTTTTGGGGGCTGAGGTGCCAGGAGAGAATACTGCATGGATCTTCTTTCCCAGGATGCTTCCAACAGGGAAGATACATGACAAGTAGCACCCCACAGGGGAAGAAAACTTCCAAAAAATGGAAGGACCAATTTCAGAACAGGGCAAGTAACAGCCACCCCCAATTTGTCAACACTTTAATACCCGGACACTTACTGCATCTGAACATGGAAGTTTCCCTTTTTTTCTGGCTATTGTAGTTAATAGCTATTGATTGACTTGCCCTCTGTGAATTTGTCTAACCCTTTTAAAAAGCCGTTTATGCTGGTGGTTATCACCACATCTTGACGCAGAGAATTCCCTAAGCTAATTATGCATTGTGGGGAAAAAGCACTTCCCTTCTTTTCTGGTTCTGAGCCCTCGTGCCAATCAATTTGATTGAGCGACCTATTTCTCAACAGATACTGGGAAGTGGGGAGAGAACTCGGAAAATTAGAGCTACCTTGGGCCAAGGAGAACACCCCAGCTTTGTTTCTGGGATTTCAAGATAATGCGCAGGGTAGCGTGGCAGGAGCTACCCTATCCAACAGCCTGCTTCAGGAGTTGCATGAAGGAAACGAAGTGCGTAGCAACTGCGGAATCTACCCAAGCCGTAAATTCACAACCTCCCACATTTTCTCACTCTCCACCAGCTGGTGATGTCACATGGAGGTGGGAGCATGCAGTATGTTATAGGGTTGCCATATTTCAAAAAATGAAAATCCGGACACAAAAGTTGTTGAGCTAAGTCCCCCCCTCCCTATTTTATTAGGAAAATTGCCAGAAAAATTAACACTTCTGATATGGGCTGCCATATGCCCGGATTTTCCTGGACAGGTTTAGCCACTTTTTGAAAATTCCTCCCAGATGCCATTTTCAACAAATGAATCCCGGCTATGTCCGGGAAATTCTGGTTGTATGGAAGCCCTAGTATATTGTAATGTCACTGTTATGTATTCAGTGGTCTGTGTTTGCCTTAGCTTGAGTCTGGACTAAGGATTCTGAGCCCCTGTGTTCTGATTTGATACATGATATCCAATCACAGAACTTTTCAGGATTTGGACCTCTGCCATTGGGCCTTCAACTATGAGTCATGATTCGCAGCTTGGAAGTTTAGACAGCCAATCACGTTGGGAGTGGGAGTGGCCCAGGCCTTCAGAAATGTATATAAGCAGTTGCTTTGCCTCTGTTGTCCAGTTCTGTTAGTTCAATAAAGGTTCTTGCTGTTATCACTGCGTATTGCCTTGTGGGAACCCACCTACGCTTCAGTCGCAACATGACACAACATCCTCTTGTTGTTAGCTGCTCTGAGCCCAGATTTGGCTGCGGAGGGCGGGATATAAATAAAATATTAATAATATTATTACAGTGGTGCCTCGCAAGACGAAATTAATCCATTCCGCGAGTGTCTTCGTCTAGTGGCTTTTTCGTCTTGCGAAGCAACCCTATTAGCGGCTTAGCGGATTAGCGCTATTAGCAATTTAGCGGCTATTAAAGGCTTAGCGGCTTAGCTGCTAAAAGGCTATTAGCGGTTTAGCGGCTTAGAAAAAGGGGGGGGAGCGAAAAAAAAATCTCAAGACTCGCAAGACATTTTCGTCTTGCGAAGCAAGCCCATAGGGAAATTCGTCCTGCGAAGCAACTCAAAAACGGAAAACCCTTTCGTCTAGTGGGTTTTCCGTCTTGCGAGGCATTCGTCTTGCGGGGCACCACTGTATTGTTGTTAGGAAGGGAAGATCTGCCATAGCATTCAGGAATCCACCACAGTCCACAGGTATCCAGGGATGGCTTCCGCAACCATGCAGTGCGGGTTGTTGTGGGGATTAATTCAAGAGGAGACCCATGCTTGCCACCTCGAGCTCCTTTGAGGAAATAGTGGGATATAAATGCAATACAATACCATTATAAATTGGGTATCTTGCTAGGTACTGCTATTCTCTGGTGTCTGTGTGTATATATAGGAAGTGATCAACACAGTTGGTAGCGTTTTTTGACTCTCCTGGAAGGGATGGGCTATCGGGGCTTCCACAACAAGCTCCTACGCTATAAAATTTTACCACTGCCCCACTGTTCACACCTATCAACATGGCATTAATCTCTTGCTTTCTAGTTCTTCTCTCCTGCTTCTGCAAATGAACACAAACTATTAACCATGGCTGGGTTCCAAATAAGGGGAGAGCAGGGGGAAAGTTTTGGACAGTGAAAGAGATATGCAAATGTATTTAAAATAGATTATGCTAGCAACGGAGAACAAATGCATTTTTATTATATTTCAAAATGGATAGCTTTAATCAAAAATGATAGTTCACACATCTGTTCTTTGAAGATAAGCCCGTCGTTATAAAAAAAAAATACTTTTAAGCTATGGCAAACTGACACGCACACACACCCATCTGAAAGTGTAACCCATCACTCGGAGTATTAGTCGTCCGGTTCCGTCAATGAGCTACTAATTCCGAAGCATCAGGGCAAGTTATTTTATCCAGTCTAAAGGATGAAAGTGATGCCTGTTGATTATGCCAGAGTAAGGCGTTTTACATGTTAAATAACTTCTTAATTTTCTAAAAAGGCCTGCTTACTCCTCAATCCCTGCCTGCCTCTTTCAGCTGCCAACGTGGGTCCAAATGTCTGGCCTAGAAAGTCAGCTATCCATCATCCAGACATTTATTTCAAAACCAGAGGTGAAGCATATAAATTAAAGTCAGACAGCTTGAGAGGGAGAACGGGCCTTCTCTCAAAGTTAAGGGTGATGCATGAACTGGAATGGAGCTATCCTCTAAAATACACATTTCCCTGAATTTTGCAAAAGGTTTTCCAATCAAATAACGTGCACCAAAAATGCATAGACTAGGTGAAATCCATATACAGTGGTACCTCAAGTTACAAACGCCTCAGGTTACAAACGCTTCAGGTTACAAACTCCGCTAACCTGGAAGAGTTACCTTGAGTTGAGAACTTTGCCCCAGGATGAGAATGGAAATCATGTGCCAGTGGCACAGCGGAAGCAAGAGGCCCCATTAGTGAAAGCACACTTCTAGTTAAGAACAGTTTCAGGTTAAGAACGGACCTCCGGAACGAATTAAGTTCGTAACTAGAGGTACCACTGTATTCATATACTAGTGAAAACTGTTAGGATATTTCCGTTCCACCTTAAAAGGGAGCAGGCTTTGTGAGTCACAGAGTCTGCGCATTTCCTGTTCACAGGAAGTTTATGTTTTCTATTGCTTTCGTTTCTCTCTGTGTCTGGAGACACTGAAGCAGGCAGTCATGTTTTTTTTGTTCTGATCAATGCTGAATAAACTTGTAAATATGCTCTCCTGCGTGCAACTTCTGCTGTGCATTATCTGCTGATAAGAGCGTGCATCAGTTCCAGAATGTGGGAAGCTATTTCTGGAGCTCATGTCGCTAATTGCTGATACTGCGTGTCTACGGGAGATCGATGGACGCACCGGAGGCGACGTGGGGCCATGATGGACTTTGTCTCCCTGGCAGTATCCCAACATGCAAAAAAAAAATGCACCATGTTTAGAGAAAGTGGCTTACAAAAATGTGTATATTGTGGTTTAAGAACAGCCCTGTTTATGAACGATTTGGGTTTATGAACGATTCCGCAAAACCGGAAGTTTACCTCGGTCTACAAACTTTACCTCAGCCTAAGAACAGAAACCAAATGGTGGAAGGGCACCGGCGGCGGGAGGCCTCATTAGGGAAAGCGCACCTCGGTTTAAGAACGGTTTTGGTTTAAGAACAGACTTCCGGAACTGATTAAGTTCATAAACCAAGGTACAGCTGTATTAGGAGAAATGCATGCTAAAATGATGGCAAATTTCGAGGGCTTTAAAAAGGAAATTGGCAAACTGATGTGGAATAGTGGGGAAACCAGAGGCTGGGGGAAAAAGGAGGACCTGAGAGAGAACCCAAATTGACGGATTCATTCATCCTTAGTCAGGCAACTAACACATAAAATAAATACATATCCTAATCTAAGGAATGTTTCCACCCATGGGAACCTCCCTGCTTACAATGTAAGCCTAACCTGGGGCGGGGGGTGTTTGTGTGAAATTGAAGGCCTGCCAATTCCAAAACCATGGCAGCTTGAACCAGCCAGGGCAGGAGTGAAGGAGAGGAAGTAAATGAAATGTAATTTTAAATATCTGGAAAATATGGCATTAACCTTCCTTGGGCTATGCTTTTTCATTTCCTTGGGATGAGCTATATTACCAGGAAGGAAGTATGGAACCTCTATAAACTAATATATACGGTCTCTTATAAATTCCAGAGCTGCAGAGCCTTGCATTGGACTTTCCTTTTGCACACCAAAACATATTGTTCCCATAATAATTAACTTCCTCTTGCTACTTGAAATAAGTAGTTCAAAGGAGTTCGTGGCACTTGGGACATTGCCTTAGGTTTGTCCAGCTTACCAGCTTACCAGCCCATCAGTGAACATGTTAGCATTTCATTTAGGGATTTATGTCGTTACTTCATCGTATACTGAAGGTGCAGATAACACAACAGGAATACCTGGGACACCTTGATAACAGAAACAGCTGAGTGAAGCAGTGATGCTGTAGCTTCAGGATAAAGACAACTGAAAAATAAATTAGTAAAAAAATAAAATAAATGTACACTCTGCCTCTCTGCAGTAGGAGTGCAAACAGGCATGGAAACCAATTTCCAGTAGTAATTGTAACTGCATGTCACAATAACTGGTCGTGTATCTTAGTGCATGCATGGATAATGTTCCAGATGTTGCTGTACTACAACTCCAATCATCCCTCTGACCACTGGCAGGATGAGACCAGGGCTGTCTTTAGCATATGCACCACCGGGGTGCAAAGATCCACCCAGCGCCCCCAAATTAACTTTTTTTTGAGCATTTGGGGGGGGGGGCAAACTCAAAGTTGTTGACCCTTTTTTTGGGGGGGGGGGAATTGCTCACCTGTAGCAGTGGAGAAAACTGCTTTTGTTTCCTGACTCATTGGGAATATTTGTTGCTATGGAGTAACAGAGCGATGGAGGAGGGGAGTGGGGACTTTCGCTTCATTGCTTTTCACTGACACCAATTGAGAGGGAAGTAGGTATATATTTGGCGCCACCCAGAATTTGGCACCCAGGTGCCCCGCATCCCTTGCACCCCCAGGTAAAGATGGCCCTGGATGGGACTGATGAGAGTTGGAATCCACAACATCTGGTGGACCATAGGTTCTTCACCCTAGTATAGTGTAACGGTAATGTCTTATAATTTTACTTTAGTGTTGCATAGAGCAGGGGTCAGCAAACTTTTCCAGCAGGGGGCTAGTTCACTGTCCCTCAGACCTTGTGGGGAGGCCGGACTATATTTTGGAAAAAAATATGGATGAATTCCTATGCCCCACAAATAACCCAGAGATGCATTTTAAATAAAAGCACACATTCTACTCATGTAAAAACATGCTGATTCCCGGACCATCCACGGGCCGGATTTAGAAGGTGATTGGGCCATATCCGGCCCCTGGGCCTTAGTTTGCCATGGCATAGAGCAGGCATGTCCAACCACTAGATCACGATCTACCAGCAGATCCCAGGCTGATCCTGGTAGGTTGCGGGACCCTTATCGATTGTGGGATTAAATAAAGTTTACCAAAAGTTAACAAATAAAAGCGGAAGAACTCTGGGCAATCCTATCCCAAAGCAGCTCAACAACTCTGGGCAATCCACCCACCCCACTCACGTTCCTCTTCCCTCCAATGACAATGGGTAGATCACTGCCTAGTTTTTTTTTAATACTGGGAGTAGATCACAGTCTCTTGGGAGTTGGACATGCCTGGCATAGAGGCTTCTTTTCTGGGTTGTTTTTTTTTTTAACACAACAGGAGTACCTGGGACTGGAGTGAAATTTATAACCCATCCCTTCTCTTATCTGTTCACCATCTAACAGCCATAATGATCTTCATCTAGGTTGCATCAGAAACAGGAGATGCAGGCATCTGTGGTACAGACCAGAGAGTTTTGAATCCCCAAAGCAAAAACCATAACGATATTAAAACGAAGAAAATGCTAATTCAGGAAAAAAGTTAGGGAAATAAACCCAGACATGGAAGAAATAAACACAGAAGTGCATGCTCATTAACACATGATGCATTGTAGATCTTAGATTCTGGAGATTATAAAAACACAGAATAGCTTTCTACATAGTTATTAGTCCCGAGTTGTTAGTAAACTATTTCAGTCAAGTACAGTTATACAGAGGCTTCAGCACAAAACTTTGTTTTATCTGTTCTTGTGTATGTGTATGTTCTTGCTTTGTGTATGTTGTTTTGCAGAAAAGTGACCACATCTATTTGTCGTCTGCATGGGTGCATTTGATTCCTAACATCAGGTACAAATTAGGCGTGTTGTAACATCCAGTGTTCAATTTTTATGATATGTTTTTAAAGAATTTACATTTTGGCTTTCAAGGAAGCTAGCAAATAAGAAAACACCCAATTTGCAGCATTGCATAATCATGAAAAGTAAAAGAGGAAAAACATAAATGTTGGTTTTTTGAGTCAGAGGGTGTAACCAAACCTCTGAATTGTGGGTGGGGAAAGGAACTGAAAGTGTCCAAAGTTGGTCCACCCATGATACCAGGTGAGGCAACCATCTCAATTGGCAGGATCCGCAGGGGCAGCAGATCCCGTTGTTGATCTTTCTCCCCCCCTCCCCCCTTGTTCCTGATATGGATCATCCCACACCCCTTCTTCCCTGGTGGGAAAAGAGTGTGGCATTTAGGAGTCCATCTCAGGTGCCAAAATGTATTGGGATGGCCCTGAAGGTGCCCGTGTATAAATCACCCTGAAAACATAGTTGAAAGGTCATATTCCTTTTACAAAACAATCGAAGGATGATATCTGATTGTGGTGTCCTGCTTGTGCAATGGACTTCTCCCTGTCCAAATGGCACTTGCCCTTCCTTGCCTGCAGACCATGGGAACACCCAAAATCTGCCCTCTAGGACTCGGAGACCCACAGACCCACAGAATATTGGGGGTGCAGGGTGGAGAGGAAGAAGGGAGATTCCACTGCATTCACTGACACGATGTTGGATCTCACCCAGTAAAACGAAACATTCTGTGTGCAGGTGATAGTCACAACATCCAACTTGCGTTGCATTCAGACAGCACAGGAATCGTAAAATATCTAACAACACACATTCTGAATTGAGTTAGTGGGAAATTTGACCCTGTAAAAATGGTAAATTTTTGTGAAGGGTTATAGCATCAAGCCTAATATCTCAGATTTCTATTGTCAGTGGGTCTTCAATTGCCAAAGGACGGCTGTACTTGTGACCAGGAAAATCATTTTAACACCTGTTTCAACTCTGTGGGTTACTTATTTGCTTGCTTTGCAAAGGAAGAGGCTTCTCATTTTATGACTGACATTTTAACTGTGCAGTGTGGGTATATTATGTCTGATTAGGGAATCAGGCATAATATCCCTTGCATATTAATGGAAACTTTGCCAAATGTGCTAATGAAAGCAGGACAAATTATTGGTATTCACAATTTGTGTCTGCATGTGTGCTCCGTGATGTTGTTATACAATAATGTAATTCTGCAAGCTATACAATGGCCCTGTCAGTCATAAGTCACAAAGGTGGTAATTAGTTTTATATCCTGTCAGCAACTGCCACACTTTTGCTACTGCAAACATTTGCGTTGTATTTCCACTAATACCACTGAAGGGAGACAAAATGGCATCAAGGTTTGGAAATTTAAATGCCTGGGTTGTGATATAGGGGTTTTATCACGATAAAATGCATTATGCAAAACTTTGCACTAGATCAGACAGCCAACTAGGCCATATTCATCCCACAAGTTAATCTGGAGCCCAGTGGCCCTTTCAAATTTTAATCAAAGTGTGTCTTGATGGTTTACTGCCTGAAGGACACGTGTACACCACTTTGGTTACCAAAGTGGATTCTGTTTCATGGCAAGTTGTATTTGGATAAGATGAGAGCAGTATTCACAATTCCATTCCCACAATCTACCACCATGTACCTTCAGAGGAATAAAAAAAGGTCTGGCATGGTAGATGACAGATTAATGCGTACCAATTTGTTTACCCATTCATGTCACACGGGGATCCTTGGACGATGTAATATTGAATCTGCTAATATGAAGGATAAAAGACCACTGTGGGTTTTGGGTTTTTTTAATGAAGCAGCAGAGGATTGATTGATTTGCTGTTTGTGGTTTCTATTTCTCCACTTCGTGGCTCGTTGTTTGTCTCCCCACAGAGACAAACCACTCAAGGAATTCACCTTTTCCGTAAATACTTGAGGCAACCTTCTAAAATGTGCAGTGTAAATTTAATCGCAGCCAAATTGTATAAAGGATGTCACACGGGAGAAGGGCAGACCCCAAAGGTTGCACGATATAATGATCAAATTCTACTTCAGTTAGCGCACATGGTTAACTTCATAAGAATTATTACCTCTGACAACTTTCCATGCATTGCTTAGGTAAGGGGTGACTGCAGAATGACCAGCCCCTGAAGGAATTAGCGCAAGGACAAATTTAAGGGATTACTCTACTAGTGAAATGGTGTGTAAAGCTAGCAGGAGTCCTACTCAGGTGTTTAGTCTTCATGCAATTCAGATCTCATAGAGAGAGACAGCCATCCATGTGCTGGGGGAACGTCTGAAGGTCTGATGCTTGCCAAACGTGTCAAAGCTGGAAGGAAATATGCTTGCTCTGGGTTCCAGCTCGCAACTGCTGGCAGGATTCTCCAGACCTCCTCCGAAGACATGAGACAGCGTGGGGGGCAAGAGAGTGGCGGGCAATGCAATGGCCCTGCTAGTGCAGGTGGCCCCACAGTGTCTCCCCATACAATCTGAATCATGTGCAGTCTAACCCTCAAATACAGGTAAAGAGACAGAGTAATAAGAAATGTTGCAAATGGAAGAAAGTGGCCGCAAAGGCACCCTGGAACCCGGGGCGAGCTTTTCTTCAAAGAAGATGTGGGCTGCTGCTTTTGGCATTCTTGACCAAGAAATTCCGGGACAAGGCAATGATCAGAATTGCACAGACATATAAAGTTAACATTTGCAATTTGTTTGGATTTGATTATCCTAGCCGTTTGGAAATTAAATTTGGGTGGTGCAGTGCCAGAAGGAGTGGCTAAGGAAAGTGGTCCCTGTGGCAAAATGGTTGACTCTTCAACAGTAGAAATGTGAGAGAGTATCCCACATAGACTAAGAGGTTTGTGTGGCATATCCTGGTTTTAATATAGGAGAACTGTTGATGAGAATTTCAGGGAGAGGGGTCAGAGCCCATGCCTTGTATGAAGGTTCACTTCCCAGCACCACCACTGCCAAAAGGTCAGGTAGCAAGTGATGCAGAAGGCCCCTGCTTGGCCTCCTTGGTTAGATGGGCAAATAGCTTGGCCTGGGATGTGGCAGCTTTTGAAGTTCTCTATGATGTGGCTGAACTTTCTTGAATTGCACCGTTTGTCAAAAGACAGTGGGCACATATCCTCAGGTCCATAATAGCATTGGAATGGTGAAGGGGAAGAGTCTGGGAATACTTAAGGTAGAGGGGACCCCTGACCATTAGGTCCAGTCGTGGCCGACTCTGGGGTTGCGGTGCTCATCTCGCTTTATTGGCCAAGGGAGCCGGAGTACAGCTTCCGGGTCATGTGGCCAGCATGACTAAGCCGCTTCTGGAGAACCAGAGCAGCGCACGGAAACGCCGTTTACCTTCCCACCAGAGTGGTACCTATTTATCTACTTTCACTTTGTGCTTTCGAACTGCTAGGTTGGCAGGAGCAGGGACCGAGCAACGGGAGCTCACCCCATCGCGGGGATTCAAACCGCCGACCTTCTGATCGGCAAATCCTAGGCTCTGTGGTTTAACCCACAGCGCCACCCGCGTCCCTCTGGGAATACTTAATACCCAGCAAATACTGGATGAGAATACTTGATATCCAGTGAAGACTATAGATTCTTCAAACCTGAAAGATAATTCAGTGAACAAGATAAAAAAAGACCACATGCCATAGCAGCCTAGAAAACCTGAAAAAAACCACATAGTTTTCTGTTTTGTATGTAGGACACTCTGGAGAAATGGTTGCGTTGTTAGCTTTTGCATGACATCAACAGCCAAGGGCAGTTCAGATGAGCTCTCTTGTAGTCCAAACCATAACACACACAAAGACCCATTTCGACTCCATTGCCCAACCATTTTTCAGGTGCTGACAGGCAATTCCAAATGAAAGTTTGGTATTCTTAACAGTAGTCACATTGGGTCAGTTTCCTCCCTTCATAAATGCTTCCTTTGCTGAAAATAGCTGTGTTTGCAAGAGCCAAGGGATTGGCGGTATTTAAGAAGCCTAAAATTGTGTTGATTCATGGGCTTTCATTCCCACTTTCGATGGCTGTCTTTTGATAGACACAACCTCAATGAACGCCCTTCTGCAGTTTCTGAGGGATGACCTAGAAAGACCACCCAGCGTTCCACTCTTCAGAATGAAGGACTCAGTCACCATCAAGTCTCTGGAAAAGTAAGAGGAATAACATCAGTTGACCCTAAAGTATTCAGTGAGAGGTGTGCTGTGGTCTTCCATCTACTAGGTGCAAAGTTCAAGAGACGCACCACCCAAAACCATGGAATGGAAAATCTTTCAGATGGAGGGAAATGGTGGACATGAATAGGAAAATTACATTTCTCACTGTCTTTAGAGCACTTCAGAGGCATTATATATCCCAGGATTCTAATTCATATGCTTGAAATAACTGGACTTGACTGATGAATTTACATTCTGAGGGTACTTGGATCAGGCCAACAGCCCATCTAGTCCAGCACCCTGTTCTCAAAGTGTCCAACCTGATGCCTGTGGGAAACCAGTGAGTAGAACATGAGCACAAGAGCACTCTCCCCCTTGTGGTTTTCCTGCAACTGGTATTCAGAAGCATTGCTGCCTCTGACCATGGGTGAAGAGCATGGCAATCATGGCCAACAGCGGGTGATGGTCTTCTCCAACTAGCACACCCTGACATCCCAAGGATTTCTGCTTGCGCAAAGGAGCATTCTGCTCTCTCCTCCTCCTGTGTGCGCCAGAGGCCCTCCTCATATCCACTGGATTTGTCCAGCAGGTTGTTCAATTTAGCTCCATGGGTTTACCTGCCCTGTGCCTGGCTTCACAAGGCATCAAGTGAGCATGGTTCAGGGGAAAGATGTTGTAGGCCAAACAGAGAAGCCTGACAGGCCTAATTAGGACTGCAAGCCTGGCCTTCCCCACCATTGCTTTTACTTGAACAATGACTGCAAGACCGAACCCCGTACACCAGTGGTTGCGAACCTATGGCACGTGTGGAAAGGTAGGATATAAACTTAATAAGTCAGAGATACATAGCTACAGTGTCCTGGTTTTGCTGTCTGCATATTGTTCCACAAAGCTGAGGTGAGTACTGAGTTCACGTACTGGGCAAGAGAAAGCCATGTCAGGTGGTTTCCCCTGCCTTTCTTTACCCCTTAAAACAAGGCTGGGGAACCTGTTGCCCTCAGGATGCAGTTGGGCTCCCATCATCCCTAACCATTGCCCATTGCTGGCTGGGGCTGATGGGAGCTGAACTCCAAAAAAATCTGGAGGGCCACAGGTTCTCCACCTCAATTAAGCCAAATAATTAAACTGAACAGGAATTTTAAGGAGAGGAACAGATGTATTATGTTAGCATTTTTGAGAGGCTCACTCCAGAGCTTTAAAAGAGTCTTGCTGTGGAGTTCTTGTTATTGAATCGGCAGGATGGAGGGGCTCCATCTCTCTTGCTGTGGAAAAAGTCTCATTTGTGCACCGGTCCAAGAAAGAGGGAGGGATGGAATCAATTACCAACCGTATCAGCCCTTTTAAGTTTAAACACAAGAACTTGCAAAGACTCACATGAAATCTCACTAGCAATATAAATAGGATCCGTGCCAAACATAGCACCAGAAGTATTCAATAATAAAATACAGCTGTCTCCATTGGCATTTGCCCATGAAAGTTTTGTCTTCTTTTTCTTTTTTTGTAATGGTTAAAAGTGCTGACAAAGAGAAATCTGGGAAACGAAAACATTTATTTTCCAGGGGAGGGAGGTTTCTGTGAACTGCAACCTAAATATTCACTTAACATCTGAACATTCCATAAAAAATAATTTACAACATAATTTCTTCTTAGAAGTGCATTTGGCAGAGGGCTTTTCAAAGGCTTTGGCTGAGCTTGGAGGTGCTAAGAGCTTTGCCTTTGAATTCTGTAATTCTTAATTACTAAAATGCTTTATATGCTCTTTGCTGGGAGTTTTAGCAGAGCACATCAAAGGAACCATCTCTTGCCTTTACCTAAAGGCTCAATATGTCGGGGAGTCCAGAAACAGAGGGCTGTTTCTTGGCAGAAAGAAGCCCATATTCACGAAGCTTCTTTTAGGTGGTGCCTAGACTGTAGCTCCAATCTAGGAAGAAGCCAGAGGAAGGGGTACATGGAATAAAGTACGTTGACTACAGGAATGATTTAGTTCCAGTGGGATCCATAGTGTCTGCTCTCCTAGATTAGGTCCATGCAGTGCTATAGAGCTGCCAGAACTCAGCAAGAGGTTCCAGAACTCACAATAAACACCTCCCTCATTCTCTTAGAATGGCAATGTTGGCCAACTGAGGGGTGCCAGAAGTGAATTCTGGTGAGTTCCAGCCGGAGAAAAAAGCCCTAGGTACATGGAATTGAAAGAACAATAATTTTGATTACCAGCAGCATAGAACAGTTCCTCTCCTGTTCCCTTTTATCTATTTTTCAACAATGGGAACTTTGTTGTGTTTTTCTGACTGCTGTCAACCACAGTTTAGTGTTACGTTTAAACTTCAAGCTGCGGTTAATCTTAACAATGGTTTGTTGAAACATGCCTGCTTCAGAAACCAAGGTTTAAAGCTGGTTTGTTTCAGTAAAACATGGTTAGGACTAGTTTAAAGCAGAACTGAAAACTTCTAATCTCCTCCTCATGGCTGCAGTGGAGGAAGAGAAGGGACCAAACACAAGCCCGGAGTCATTGACATAGCAATAAGCATGTCTGAATGGTTCCTGGTTTTGCCCTTGCATGTAAAATAATAATAATAATAATAATAATAATAATAAATGGTGCCAGCTAACAGAGAGGAGCAGTTTCAACCTTTGCCAGAAACAGGCAATGAACAAAGGGCAAAAACGGTGAGCAAAGATTGGCCTTCATGTACATCAAGCCCAGATTTTGGGACCAAAAAACACCAGTTTTAGGTGAAACATTCAACTCAGCCTTACACTAAACTTTAGCAATCACACTTCACAAAGGGCAGTCCAAGGTCAACTCTCTTTAATACATTTAAGCTGATGAATTAAACGGCCTAGGTCCTATATACCTGAAGGAGCGTCTCCACCCCCATCTTTCAGCCCGGACACTGAGGTCCAGTGCCGAGGGCCTTCTAGCCGTTCCCTCATTGCGAGAAATGAGGTTACAGGGAACCAGACAGAGGGCCTTCTCGGTAGTGGCGCCTGCCCTGTGGAACACCCTCCCTTAAGATGTGAAGGAAATCAGCAGCTATCTTATCTTTAAGAGACATCTGAAGGCAGCCCTGAAGGCAGTTTAGGGAAGTTTTTAATATTTAATGCTGTATTGTTTTTAACACTTGATTGGAAGCCACCCAGAGTGGCTGGGGAAACTCAGCCAGATGGGCAGGGTATAAATAATAAATTATTATTATTATTATTATTATTATTATTATTATTATTATTAATGTCTAGTTCAGGGGTGATGTCTGCCACCATGATATCCCCTCATCTGTGCATTTGCAACTCATGCTATTATCCTTCCTTGTATTAGTTACCATTAGGAACTGTAAACCAGTTTGCCTGAAATTACCAAAATATGGACATTCACTCTGTCCTATATGATCATGTGAACAGCGTCAGTGGTGTGTGGTCAGTGGACCAGGGGGACTAGGCTGGTCCCCTAAATGGTCTCAGTAAATTGGAGTATTAAAGTATTAAAGCCTGGCACCTCCTTCCCAAAGCCCAGGAAGCTTCTGCCCAGCTTAGGGAGGAAGATGTGATTCTCGCATGCACGACGCTGGTTCCTGCCCCCCACCCCCACCCAAAGCACGCTTGCAAGCCAATGCCTCTGGCCCTAACTGTTCCCCTACGGAAAATTTCACCGCAAGCCACTGAACATGGCTGGTGCCTTTCCCTTTTCACGGTCATTCTTTAAATGTTTGAAGAACAGCCAACTCTCCAAAAACACCTGAATGATTTCTAGCCCCCCCCCCCCAGTTTTATTGGTTTCCGATTCAGAAAAATAATGGGGGTGGCCCCTGGACTTCTGTTGCATAGAGAATTTGACCCACAACCCCATTTGAATTTGAGGCCCGTGCTTTAAGGTGAAACCTGAGGTTCTGTAGGGGCAGCTTTTCCCTTGCAGTGATACATAGATGGAGCAAATCTATACCCCAAATCTCCCGGGGTTCTATACATAACAGGGTTTGTGCCCCTGGTGGAGAAAGGGCAAATCTTTTTAATGCATCTCTTCTCCTGAAACCCCTCCCCCCTTTTAAAAAATAAATAAACGAACTTTTCACTTTAAGTCCTTTCCATGGGTGGTGGGGGAACAGGCCAATGAAAGTGGTTTTTAAAAATATAGGGAAAAGACGAATCAAAACTTCCTTATCCTCATCTCTTGTTATAGCTCTGTCTTTAAAGCCCTCCATATAAAATTTATAACGGTTCATAAGAATTAATTAGTTTTCCAGACTTATGATGATAATGGGGAAATGTAACCCTTGCTCTTCACATGGCCTCAAATGGCATCGCACAGCAGTTTTGCTAATGCCGACAGAAAGGTCTTTAAACCAGGGGGCTATTTAAGTGCCTTGATTCCCCAACTTGTAAAAGAACAAAAGCCAGCTGTAAAAGACTCTTCATATTTAAAATTATAGCCAGTCAGAGTCCTCCTTTTTAAAATACTGCTTAGCCGTAAAAACCAGCTTAAAAATTATATGATCAGTCTCAGAATTGCTGCCATCAACACTTCTCCTTGTCAAGACCTTTGCTGCTTAAGCGTTGACCGAATCCATAGAGGAAGTTAAAACGGCGACTTCTTTTGGTTGAGCCATTTTCTGATTGCAAATTGTGTCTCTCTGTGTGTGATATTGGGTGGTGTGCCTGCCATGGGTTCCAGACACACAAACAGCATGTCAAATGTGCAAAATGTGAACTGAAACAGTATTGTCTGTTCAGACTGGCAGCCCCTTACTTGTCTGAGGGAGATTTTCTAGGGTTGAACCTCCTCCAGGGAATACCGTATTTTTTGCTCTATAGACTCACGTTTTCCCTCCTAAAAAGTAAGGAGAAATGTGTGTGCGTCTTATGGAGCAAATGCAGGCTGCACAGCTATCCCAGAAGGCAGAACAGCAAGAGAGATCGCTGCTTTCACTGCGCAGCGATCCCTCTTGCTGTTCTGGCTTCTGGGATTCAGAATATTTTTTTCCTTGTTTTCCTCCTCCAAAAACTAGGTGCGTCTTGTGGTCTGGTGCGTCTTATAGAGCGAAAAATACGGTACATTTTGACACATCCATAGGGCTTGAGGGCAAAAAGATGGTTAAACATACTCAGCTCGTTCAACCATTCCTCATAAGGCATGGACCCTTCAGTTGGGATGAATCAGAAGGGTAGTTTCAGTCTGGGCCAGCCCAATGCATTTTGGCACCTGAGGCGAGCCACAAAATGGCACCCCCCAACACACATCATTAAAGAAGTGGCGGGTTGAAGCTCTACATCAGGAACAAGGGAGGGAATAAAGATCAACATCAAGAACAGGGTAGAGAGTGAGGATCTACATCAGGATTTTCATCAAGAAGAAGCGGGGAATCGAATCAGCCTTACCCGATGGTTGAACTGGGAATCAAAGGCATTGTGGAGGAAGAGATGTCTTCTCTGAACCTTGCTGGGAGGGAGCAGAGCTGAGAGGACCTCAGAGGGCACCCTCCATCATTTCCTTCCTGGCAACTGGGAGGATATTCGCCAAGAGGCCACTGTAGAGGCAGAAAGGGGGTGCTGCTAAGGAGGCAGCAGATCCAGCCTCCGAGGGGCATGTTGCAGTCATGGCTGGCACCACGGCAATGGTGGCAGGCAACGTATTCCTGGCAGGCCAGATCTGCTGCTCCTGTGAATCTTGCTGCCCAAGGCGGTCGCCTCACTTTGCCTCATGGGCAGGCCGGCCCTGGTTTCAGTGGTTTTCCTGCAAGGGCAATATTTAGAGTTTTGGAATGGTTAAAAAAAAGATGTTGACTCTCCACTAGTGTTTTGTGGACAATTTGTCTGAAAATTGCAGACACCTTAGGTAAGAAACCGGCCAAATTGCAGGCAGGGGCTTTTGTGCTGGGCACCTTCAAAGCTGATTGTGGAGGGAGGTCTAAAAGGGATTTGCTTTCTGCCCTGTGGTTTTGCTTGTGAGCACCAAAGCACTGGCATTAGGTGGGTGCCCCTGGGTGGGACTGCACACAGAGCAGTGAGCATTTGCTTTGATTTGAGAGCAGGTTGGCACGAGCATTGGAAGATTCCATCTTGTGGAATCCACACCAGATCCTGCGAAAGCTTCTAGAGAAGCAAGCCTGAGAGGGAGAGGGGGAGCTTTTGCTCTGCTCTGCATCCCCTTGGCCTTTCCTTCCTGACTACGCTCCTGCTCCTGCTGCCTCTTCCCCAAACAAAAGAGTCTGTTGCTGTTTGTGCAGGTGCTGGTGGTGCGTCGCCCTGGAACTTTCCCCTGCCCAGCTGCTTCCTGCAATGCAGGCAGGTGGCATAGCTGGGTTCCGCTGCCAACTCAGAGTGATGAAAAGCCGCACACATACAAGCACACACAAAGACACTAAGAATCCGGTAATCCGGTACTATAAGGCAGCTCATGGCTGAATAAAATCACTCGAGAGACAGACCACTGGACTTAAAGCCAGCTCCTCAGACCAGAACCATGCTAATGGGTAATAGGAGAAGGGGTGCAGAAATCCACCCTAATAATAATCAGAAAGCAACACAAGACCCAAAACACAAACAACAACAAGATGAAGTCAATGAGGGGGCAGGGAGAGAGAAATCTGTAGAATTTGAAAGGAAAGCATAAGTAAATGGAGACACTGGGTTGCACTTAAGTACAGTCATACCTCGTTATGTGTCCGGGATCCGTTCTGGAGCTCCGGATGCTAGCTGAAAAGGATGCTGGGCAAAGCGTCGTGTCTGTGCACGGAGCGGTTTGTGCTTCTGCGCATGCGCGAAGCACAATTTAGCACCTCTGTGCATGTGCGAGCGACAAACCTGGAAGTAACCCATTTTGGTACTTCTGGGTTTGCCACGGATGTTCGCCAGAATGGACGCTAGATGAGGCGGACGTTCGTGGAGGTATTACTGTACAAAAAGAGCCTTACCCCAACTGTTTCATCAGGATTCCCTACTCCCAAGAGATAGAATTTGCCAAAGACTAAGCCTACTTATTTACTTCCCTTCCTAAATTACTGGAATCGAGGTGTCTGGGTAAAATCAGTACAAGCTACACTGGTTTGTCACAATGGAGCTCTTCCTCCTCCCTCTGGTCTATGCTCTCCCTCCCCCCACACTGGCATTTTCCTTATATGGTGGTCTTAATGTCTCTGTTAGTTTTGCTTTTAGCAGACACATGTCTGCAGCAGTTTTTTGACAACTGAATTGACGAGATGCCATAAAGCGCTTGAGGGGTTTCCAGATTTGGTTCAGGTCACCTGCAGATCCTGCTTCACTTTGGGCAATCCCAGAATACCTCTGAAGCTCCGGGCTTCGTCTGAATCGGCTGCACACCCCTAATTTTAGCTGTAATTCCATTCACTTCTGTGAATCTGCATATTTGTATTTTAATATGTATTTAAATATGTGCTTTCCCACAAAACATGTATTTCAGTGCATATTTTGATACACTGACACTGTGTCAGAACATTCAGAGAAATACGAAACCACTAAGCTGAAAGGCATAGATCCAGTCATTTCAGGCAGATATTAACGAAGGTCAAATTAATCATGCAACCTAGGAATTAATCCGAGAATTGGGAGTGGCAGATGGAGCAATGGAAATATATAAACTGGACAGGGTACATGCCAACATGTTGAGCCACAAAATGATTTCATTCAGGGAGATGCTCTTACCTTCTTCTGCGTTCCTTCATCTTGCTTTCCAATTTACTGACCAAAACGTTGTCATTATTTCTGCTCCCCATTCTTCTCCTTTCCAAGGGTTAAAGCCCTTCACTTCTATTCTTTGTTTTTATTTATTAGCTTACTTTATCAGTGAGCAAATCCACAGACTGGAGATTTTCAGTAAAATCAATACAGTATTGTCTAAAACAAGCCTGAGTTAAGTGCATTATTGGTCCATTACTGCATTATGGTTTGCCCTCAATTGTAGAACTGAGATAGAGGTTCCCGCCAAGCAAAATCACATTGGCAGGTAATCTAAGTCTTGATTAGCATAGGAGTCCAAAAACAAGGTTCAGGTGGTGAGAATCCTCTGGGTGTCTGCAGGAACTCAGTTCTCCTGCCAGCTGCCACAGCCACTAGCAGACAGCAGCCCCTTAGCGTTGTGCTGAAACCTGACCTCCAATTTCTTGAAACTTTTCTCCCCTTTGAAAAGGGCTTTCGATTTCTACTTCAGTCACAGACAACTTGAGAATCTACTATGCACTTTGAAAAGTGTTTTTTCTGTCTGTCTGTCCATCCATCTGTTCTCTGTGGGTTCCTTTGCTTCTTGAGATATCATCACCCCATTTGGTGTGACTGTTCCTGAGATTGAGGAGCTGGTTTTTGTCTGTGTTTGGACATCAGACACCATCTTGAACCAAATGGGTGGACTGCAACATTCCAGACAGTGACAGTTCAGACATCTTGGAGATTATTTTGGTCCAATTTGGCATGATGATTCCCGAGAATGAGGTGTGGGTTTTGGTCTGTGTTTGGATATCATTGGACACTCTTTTAAATCCAGATGGTTGACCAAACTGTTCCAAATTGTGCCAGTTTGGATGCTTCTCCTCTGAAGATATCATTGCCCAATTTGGCATGTTGGTTCCCAACAGGAAGAAGCAGGTTTTGGTCAATGTTGGAAATGGATTGATGCCATTTTGAATCAGGATGGCAGACTCAAATATTCCAATCTACACTAATCTGGATGGCTCTGAATATATCATCACCCAATTTGATGTGATGATTCCTGAGATTGAGGAACTGGCTTTGGTCTGTGTTTGGACTTCCTTTTGGGCTTCCATTTGAACCCAGATGGTGGACCAAATGATTTCAAATTGTACCTATTTGTATGCCTCTGAAGATATTCTCACCCAATTTGGTATGATGTCACCCAGTTTGGTGTGATAGTTCCAAATTGTTCCAATTTGGACATCTCTGGTGATACCATTATTTAAGTTTTGTGCAATGGTTGCCAAGACTGAGAAAGAGATGCCATTTTGGACCAATATGGTGGACTGAAATGTTCCAAACTGTGCCAGTCTGGATGCCTGGTACATTGCCCAATTGGACATGAAGGTTCCTGAAATTGAGGAGCAAGTTTTGGTTTACATTTGGGAAAGGCTGGAGGCCATTTTGAATCAATACAAAATATATTGGAACACCTTCAGGATTGCATCTGTCCACCCATATCTACCTAGGTATTGAAATTGAAACCAGAGGTCCTTCTTCATGCCTCACCCACCCTCAGTGTCTGAGATATGGGTTGTAGACATGTGAGATGGGGCTTTCTTGGCTATCGCACCTCACCACAATGATGGGACACCCTCCCAAAGAAGTCCCCACTGACTCCATTGCTTCCAGCCTTCAGTCATCTAAATAAATACTTTCTATACTTCCATGGAAGGGACACGGGTGGTGCTGTGGGTTACACCACAGAGCCTAGGACTTGCTGATCAGAAGGTTGGCGGTTCAAATCCCCGCAACAGGGTGAGTTCCCGTTGCTCAGACCCTGCTCCTGCCAACCTAGCAGTTTGAAAGCACATCAAAGTGCAAGTAGATAAATAGGTACCGCTCCAGCGGTAAGGTAAATGGCGTTTCTGTGTGCTGCTCTGGTTTGCCAGAAGCGGCTTAGTCATGCTGGCCACATGACCCGGAAGCTGTACGCCGGCTCTCTTGGCCAATAAAGCAAGATGAGCGCCGCAGCCCCAGAGTCGGCCACGACTGGACCTAATGGTCAGGGGTCCCTTTACTCTTTACCTTACACTTCCATGGTAAATTTGGAGGAGAATGTATTGATTGTGATTCTGTATACCATTCATTTTCTCTGCTTTGAGGGCTCTGGTAAGTTGCATTTGTTGACAGGTGTCATTGTTCCTGCTATTTTAATGTAAACTGTTTATTCCCTTGTTTTTTGGGTTGTGCTGGGGAGATGGAAAGCCAGGATACAAATATTTTATTAAATGATAGGATATTCCCAAAACCTACTTTTGTCAAGATAATGTAAATGAAGGGACTGGGGTCCATTTGTAGGAGAGAATTAGTGGGCAAGAAGAGTAGGGGCGTATCCCTTTATGCATCCACTGCTTGTCTCCTCAGAATATCTGTCCACACACACACACACCCCACCTTAGCTGAGGTTACTCCTGATCTCAGACTCTTGTCAGGAAAATAAGTTTAAAGTGTCTTTGAATAGTATTTGCAGGTGAGAACTGGTTGGCAGTGAAAGCACCAAGTACTCCCTGCCATGGGCCAATTCTCCCCTGCAAATGTTCCCAGCAATAAGCAGAGTGAGACAACTGCCTCTAATGTGAGATGCTGGACCCAGCTGTTCTTCTTGAACCCTACAGCTGCTTCCCTCTGTTGCTGCATGACATTCCTGGGTCCCGCTATGCTGCCTCAGGTGCAATAAGAGACGCTACCCTGTCACAAGTGCTGAAGTGGTCTTCCATATATGGAATGGGAAAGGGGCACCATCTTGTCCTTTGCCTTGGAAATCAAAAAGTCTTGGGCTTGGTTCCCACAACTTCCACATTAGCACTTTGAGACTAACGTGGGTTCCCTGTGTTCTTCCCACAACGTGCCGTTCTGCCCGAATTCAAGATCAAGATTAGGGGTGTGAAACATTATCTATTTTAAGATCCAGAAAGCTTGTGAATTGCAAATTTGCAGTAAAAATGTTCCGCAGGATTCTAATTACTCCTACGCAGAGAACACCTTCATTGTGGGCTTTTTAGATTTTCAAACAGCCAAAAGCTGCTATGCTGAAAGCCGACACAGTCTTGCTATTCCACAAATTGAAACAGGGAGTTGTTTGGGGGTTTTTTAAAAAAGGGTGAAAAAAAGCAGAACACATCTGGCTTGGGTTTCTGTGTTAATAATGCAGATACTCAACAAATGAAAATAAATATAAACTCATGTTCGTTGATCTTTCTCACTTCCGCACCATTAAGGACACAAATCATCTGGAACGAGCTCCATTGTAATAAATAGGGTTTCAGTTCCCAATTCATTTCATCTTAAGCCTTTGTTGCCTTCCATTCTGTAGCTGTCAGTGCTCAGTTAAAGCAGATCCTCAGTAAGTACTTCTAGGATGAAGGACCACTATAGTCAGGGATCTCAAGGAGCCTTTGGTCCAGGGCTCCATTAAAAATCCATGACCTTGGACCATTAAGGGTCCAAGCTGAGGGATCTGTTTCAAGGGAGATAGGTGTATGAAAGTGGACACAGTAAATGAGCATGTGAGATGCAGTTCCCGGACAAAGACCGATAGCTGGCCTGGAAGCATTTTTAGTTGAGTAAGGTAAAAAAGAACTAAGACTAGACTGTCTGGGGATACAGCTATGCTAGAGGCTGGGGAGGACAATACTGACACTTTCCCATCTATTCTGAAGTAGTGGTTCAGCCAAATTCCATTATTTCCTGGCTCAGAAATGTGGATCTTGGCTGTTCACAATGCTTGCCCCAGGTATGAGATGAGCATTGCAGCCTTGAAATTTCTGTGGCTTGGGTTTTAATCCAAGCCAAAGAAGAACATGCTTACCTTCCTGGAGGACTGTTCCCCTGGAGGAAGGAATCAGACCCTATCATCTCCCATTGATGTCATCAGGTCTAACGGGTCTCATTTGGCTTAGAACAAGGTTCAGAATCAACCAAGCTGTTTTCTGAATTCGGAGGGAAATCATTTGGCATTCAAAGTCCAAGTCTACTGGCAGCTGGGAGGGTTTGCCCCATCAATACATTGCAACCTTGCGGGATTTGCTGAAGTCACTTCCAAACCAGCTGCACTGTTCATAAAATGCTATAACTTTCTCCAGTCTAAGCCATAGTTAGTGCTTTGAGGTCTGGATTTGTATTCTAGGGGGCCAACAGGGCTTCGCATGGCGAGACACCACTCAGCAGAGCCAGCACGTCCCGTTTCACCGCTTGAGGTGAAACAGGAAATGCCGCCTTACTCCACTGCCACTGCCTCTGTGCCACTTATCTGCCCTGCCGTCACTGGTGGCAGAGAAGCGTTGCTGTCATCATCTCTGATTTCCTGCAAGAACTCACCAGAAATCAGCATGGATGCTGGAAGTGCTTCTGCACCAGAGGCGGAGGTGGTGGGATGTCCACAGAAGTGGCTGCTTCTCCCCACCTCATGGGTGGTCCAGCCCTGCCAGTCGAGAACCTCAGCAGCACAGTGACCTAAAACACTGAGCCGGTCTCCTGTTTCTGGATCAGAGACTTGTCTGGTGGCATTGGAGCAGCAACATCTCAGGTGGTTGCTCCCCCGCCAGAACACCTGATTGGAGTGGGGAGGGTTAAGTAGGATTGGGGCCATAATACAGGAGACCACAGGCACCCTGCACCAGAGAATGCACCCAAAAAAGCTGTAACTAGCCCACAGAGCCGAATTCAAATCCTAGCTCTGCCCTTTGGTTTGGACAGGTAATTCTAACTCTGATGATGATGACACAGGAGACACCTCTTGCCTATCCATGAGATCTTCTGAAGGCTCTGTGAGGAAGCATCCAGTCTTCCCGGATGCCTAGTATGAATGGTAAAAGATCAGAAAAGGAGAAGATGACTGAGAGGCAGTTTCTTCCATTGCAGTTCTTTGGTTATGCCAACAGAGTAGTGAGCCAAAGTGAAAGCTTCACCTACAGCATCATGGCAACACTTGCGGTTGTGAAGCGATATATCAAACGGGAGTAAGAAAGGATGGCTTTCTGAACATCTCCTTGCTAATTCCTCTGGAAAAAGTTGTGGAGAGAACTTTTGGGCACCACCAGGCACTGGCAATAACAGCTACGAAGATGCAGACAGAGG
Organism: Podarcis pityusensis; assembly: GCF_964106645.2. Classification (NCBI taxonomy): domain Eukaryota; kingdom Metazoa; phylum Chordata; class Lepidosauria; order Squamata; family Lacertidae; genus Podarcis; species Podarcis pityusensis. The sequence goes on from NC_138030.1 coordinate 14,018,874, forward strand.
CCACACACAGGCTATAACGTTAAAGCCGATTCAAAGCACATTTCTCCTCTCAAAAAAAATCACAGGCACTGGAGTTTACCGCTCACAGATTCCCAACAACCCTTTTACAGTGCCCAGGACCCTTTGAGGAAGGAAATGCACTTGGAATGTGCGCGTATCCAGAATTTTTTTCACAAAGGAATCATTAGGCTTCAGCAAACTTGGAATGCTGGCCCCAAATTTTGTAGCACCTGCAGAACACCAGTTTTCTATTGCCAAATTCAAATGGGGAACCAAGTCCATTATGAGCATCACACTATTCTTCCGCTTGCACTCAGCTAACCAGCGCTAGAGACGCCTGTGACCTCCACTTGCTTCCAAGAGCTTCACTTTGCCAGACCAGATGCTGTATCCGAAACAGAAGACTCAGCTAAGCCTTCTGCCAACGGGGAATGGCTTTCTTACCACCACAGGGCCCGAGGGGTGGGGGAACAACTTCCCCCTAGAGAAAGGGACATGGAAGGGAAGGAAGCGCAGACTGTCTAGCCTCTTGCCAGAGGTTTGCAAAAGAAACCACATTGAAACGAAGCCAGCTTTTCACAGACGCTAAGTCATGGTGTTTAAAAATACAAACATCTAGATAATGAGGGGGAACTTGGAGATCTGTCTTCATAGAGTTTCTAGTGGGATGACATTGTCAGCTATTCTATTCAGTATCGATTCCTTCCCCCGCCAAAGCACTATTATTTCCAGACACCCACCCCCTCAGCTCCCCGCTCTCTTTTCCTCCAGACACTGCACCCTTGTTGCCCCGATATCTCAAAGCAAAGAAATTAGATAAAAACTATTGATTTGCCGGGGGGAGGGAGTGTGTCTGTAACCTTCTTCTGTGTGTTTCGGTCCGGCAGCTGAAGCAGCAGTAATAGGATTCTGTGCGAGTAGAACCTGGATGAGGTCACATTGCTGAGACGGGGGGTGAAAACGCTGCAGTCAGCGAGATGCCATGGTTTTTCCAACAGTTTTTGATACAGTTTTGTCAAATTCTGATTTGAAGGTTATTTCTCCAGAGGCTAAAGTTGCCATCTCCCTCTCCATCTCTCTCTCTCCCCCCTTCCTCTCACAATTTGCTTGGAACTATTTCTCTGCCCCCCCCCCACCAAAAGGAATCAATAAACAAAACAATCTTTTCTTTCTCAATATGCCTGGCTGAAGGAAAATGGTTTCATTTACAGTAGCACAGTTATTTGTTTCAATAATTCAGGGCTTTTTGTTTGTCTTTCGAGCCTCCCCCTTCGCCGCCCCCCCTCCCACCGGATCTTCCCACGGCTAGAGCCTGTGCTATAATCCTCCTCTGTTCAAAATAAGTTTAATGAACAGTTTGAACAGAAACCAAAGAGCTCCTTTTGGTTTAGAATTAAGTACAGGAGGCTTTTATTGAAACTATTGCTCAAATGGAAAAGAAATGAAGGCTTTTGCTTGTTTCAAGCTCAGCATAATCGAGCCACCAATATATTCTCCGCACCATACAAAGAGCAAGCAAGGAAAAAAACAGAAGCACACAATAAATGCGGCGGCACAATGCACACAGCACCCTTCGTACCCAATTGCCTCGCTGGATATTTGTCACAAGAAATACCTTGAGGCAGGAAACACTCGTGCTATTAAATCCATTGTCCAGAGGAAAGAGCTGTATCCCTGGGGCTTTCTGGTGCACCCAGTTCATTAGGATACGAGAGCTGCCCACGCATGGAGGGAATTTGTCTTAATTGACTTCTTGGGTACCATTTGGGGCTGAAATGCTAATTGCACATTTAGCACAATTCAGATAGCGTTCCCTCATTGCCGACTGAGTGCTACCTGGCAGCGGGGCCAGGACTGAGCTGAAACTTCTCATTTCTTCCTTCAAATTTTTATTTTTCAATGCCTTCTTAAACTGTAGGATATTTCCCATCCTCTGTCAGAGAATGTACGGCAAAATGGCCTCCCCAGTTCTGGTATCCGTGAGTTGGGTCTAGAGTTAATATTCCTTAAGATGGTTAAAATATTGTTAAACGAACAGAGCAGCCCATGGAAACGCTGTTTACCTTCCCGCTGGAGAGGTACCTATTTATCTACTTGCACTTTGACGTGCTTTCGAACTGCTAGGTTGGCAGGAGCAGGGACCGAGCAACGGGAGCTCACCCCGTCGCGGGGATTCGAACGGCTGACCTTCTGATCGGCAGGTCCTAGGCTCTGTGGTTTAACCCACAGCGCCACCCATGTCCCATTAAAAGGAGGAATAGTTCCAAGCAAATTGAGAGACTCAGAAGATTGTGAAGACACAGGAGACTGACTCCTGAAAAGAGGGGGAAGAGGGCAAGTCAGGTGGGAGCTAAAGGCCAATAGGGAATGTGTTTGAGTGGGGCTTTATAAGCCAGCTCCTCCCTACAAGCTCCTTCTCTTTCCTCTTTGCTTCTCCCTCCCTCCTCCTGGTCCTCTGCTAGTTGCATGCTGAAGGCGCTCAGTGGGAATTTTTTGGAAGGATTCCTTGACTGGCCTTTGGGATCCCTCCTTTTTCGCCTACTTTACACTCAATTCCATTGGCAATTTGGGAGTGGCATGCATTGGTTGCTCTTCGAGCACTGAGTCAGAGAAAGTGGGGAAGTTGAGGTAGAAAACAATAGGGATATGGAGGCATTCTTGGATTAAGGGCTTTATGCCGGTGGGACCTGTGGGCTCCCTTTAGGCCAGACATGCACATTTTGGGTGGATGCTGGTCAGTGGGGCCCAAATGCATGTGTCAGATTCATTTACCAAAGCTTCACCTAGCAAGATGTCTGGAGAGATGCTTCTGCCAGTTGAGATTTCATCAGTGTCTGTGAAGTAAGAGGGTTTTGCATATATATTTGGCCCAACGGACATCACTTTACACTTGCTCACAATGAATCACATTTGTGATTTCATTGCCTATTCACCCAGTTTGGATAGATCCTTTGGGAGTTTTTTACAGTCTTTTTAAAGTTTATTTTCACCATGATGAATCATTTGGTCTACAAGCCTGGCCATTCACTGTTCATTGGTTCTCCAGATCATTTATGAAAAAGTTAAAAAGCATCGCTCCCAATCCAGATCGTTAGAGGATCCCACTTTTTGCTTTCCTCCATTGTGAGTACTCTCTGTTTCCCCCTACTCACTTAAGAGAACTGCCTTCTTAACTCACAATGACTGTTAAGTTTACTTAGCATTCTCTGGTGAGGATTAGTATTAAACAATTTTTTTGTATACAGTGACTACTGGATCACCCTCATCCACATGCTTTTTGGCAGACTCAAACAATATTTATTTTTGTGAAGCCATGCTGATTCTTCCTTAGCAATACTTGTTCTTTTTTATAATAGCCAATTTTATCTTTAATCATCCTTTCTACTAATCTACTCAGAACAAACATTGGCCTAGCTAGCCTTTCTGCATTCTGTCCACACTCACCCATCCATTATTGGTTAAATTGAGTACTTTCAAGTCCTCTATTCCAGAGACCAATATTACAGGCGTTACGTATTCTTGTTTGAAGAGAAGTAATTTCATATTTGAGCTGTTTAAGAACTCCCAGAGACATGCAGCCAAAAGAAGGCATTTTGAATAAATGGACAAGGCATTCTGAAAACAAAGGAACATACGCCAAATGATCAGAGATGAGTTGTTCTTGAATATGTGTATGGGCTCTCAATGTTTCTATTGAGGACTTTTGCTGGGAGCACATTTACTGGCCAAGAAATGGCCATTAATCCTTCCTTCCTGTTTTCTCAGAAACTGGATTTTTCTTCAAGAAGGAAAGTATTTTCCCTTTCACTCTTCCTGGAGCCAACCTCACATGGCTATAGACCAACTGAGAGTAATAAGAGAAGGTTCCAGTTCTAAATAAGAATAGGTTAGAAGCAGTTAAAAGGCCTGTTCTCTTCCCTTTCTGCCTCTGCCTTTAACTCCCACATTCCACAGCAACAACATTCATTTTGGAAACCACCCAAACAGAAGTATTTCATTTTATGCAAGGCAGGCTGTGGCTTTGCTATGTGGAGCAGAATTTTATTAAGGAATGAAACAATAGAGGAGAGCATAAAGGTAGGCTGCCTTTTGATCTTGAGAGTTAAGCCTGGCAGCATAATTGCCAGGCCTCTTAAATGACATGCAAATTCCACACTTGATGTTTTTCCGCCTCTCAACTTATTTACTATGCATTAACATACGAGTTAGTCAGCAATCCTCCAAAGTTACAAGGGAAAAGGTTCCGAGGAGAAAGATTCTAGTCATTCTGAGGATTTAAATATTCGAAAACGAAGTCATTTCATGTGCAGTTTGAGCTCACAGATATGTGGGGCCAGCCCTATTATTAGCAGAGCGAGGCAACTGCTTCAGGTGGCAGATACTGAGGGACAGGAAATTATTTGATGATGTTGTTGACAATGACATTGACACCAACCAACCCTTCAAGTCCCAGTGTATGTGTGTGGTCACAACAATTTAAAATGCTACATTAAGAACGATTTTAAACAAATTACAAAAAAGACTAGGTGGATTGTAGAATTACACATCAAAGGCCAGGGTAAAGAGGTGCATTTTCAGGATGCAACTCTGTGGGGAAGGAGGCTGTCATGCAAACCCCATACTTCTGAGGGGGTTGGAGCTAGATGTTTTTCTGGAGTAGATGTTTTTCTGGAACTCTCTAGCTTTCGCCATAATCCAGCGCATGTTTGCAATTTGGTCTCTTGTTCCTCTACCCCTTTGAAATCCAGCTTGCCCTTCTGGGAGTTCTCGGTCCACATACTGCTTAAGCCTGCCTTGTAGAATTTTAAGCATATCCTTGCTAGCGTGTGAAATGAGTGCAATTGTGCGGTAGCTGGAGCATTCTTTGGCACTGCCCTTCTTTGGGATTGGGATGTAGACTGATCTTCTCCAATCCTCTGGCCACTGCTGAGTTTTCCAAACTTGCTGGCATGTTGAGTGTAGCACCTTAACAGCATCATCTTTTAAAATTTTAAATAGTTCAGCTGGAATATCATCACTTCCACTGGCCTTGTTGTTAGCAGTGCTTTCTAAGGCCCCTTTGACTTCACTCTCCAGGATGTCTGGCTCAAGGTCAGCAACCACACTACCTGGCGTGTACGAGACATCCATATCTTTCTGGTATAATTCCTCTGTGTCTTCTTGCCACTTCTTCTTGTTGTCTTCTGCTTCTGTTAAGTCCTTACCACTTTTGTCCTTTATTATTATAATCTTTGTACGAAATGTTCCTTTCATATCTCCAATTTTCTTGAACAGATCTCTGGTTTTTCCCATTCTATTGTTTATTTCTTTGCATTGCTCCTTTAAGAAGGCCCTCTTGTCCTTTCAGTAGCTCCACCAATAGATACATGGAAAGGAAGTCTGTTCTGCTAAGCTCACCTCAGATTTGCTCCGTATCATTTCCTGACTGCATTTTATGCATTCACATTATTAAACAAGACTTCTATTTTCTGGAGGCTATAGCTTCAGCGCAAGCTGCACTTCCAGTGAGGGAGAAATTTAAATAATATCAACACGCTGGGAAATTAGAAAGTCACTTTCAGGTGTGTTTGGTGGGGAACAACTTGGAGCTTTGCATTTAATTACTGCCCTCAGGACTTTCAAAATATATAATCTTATTTTTCCCCCTCCTCATTTGAAATGTAAACGGAGAATTTTTCATAGGAGATAATGGAATTTATCTGCATATAAGGAGGTGCGCTCTCTCTCTCTCTCTCTCTCTCTCTCTCTGCAATTTGTTCCTTTAATTATGATGATAAATCTCTGGCATTTGGCAGCAGAACAAAGGATTATGCTTTTGCATGCCTTTGTTCCTTGAGGGAAGAATGGGGAGGGAAGAGGACTGCCTTCAAAAGGAACTCCAGCCATGTATTTGCATTCGGAGACGTACCTAGGGTCCCTTGCGCCCTTGGCAAGGAGCGGTATCAATGCCCCTGGCAAGGAGCAGTATTGGGCCTTCTCCCCCAGGGGAAAAAAAATCACTTCACTGCAATAGCCATGCTAGAAATTACTACATTTTACATGACCCAAGTACTCAAAGCATCTGGAGTGAGGGCAAGGCGAGGAGGAAGGGCAAAAAAATAATATTTTTTGGCATGTCCTTGTGCTGCGGTGCAAGAAGGGGGGGAAGTTTCTCCTATGACTGTGACTCCTCACCTCACTGTGACAGCAGTGTCACATCACCACAAACATTTAGGCCATACACTCCATAGTCTGATAGGTGATTTTTGCACATGCCACTGGGCGGGGGCCAGTTTCGCCATACTCTAGGTACATCTACCAATTAGTTTCTGGACCCAATTCAAAGTGCTGGTTTTGACCTTTAAAGCCTTAAACGGCTCAGGACTGCAATACCTCAAGGACCATATGAATCTACCCGGACCCTGAGATCATCTTCTGAGGCCCTTCTTCATGTGCCTCCTCCTCAAGAGGTTGGGAAGGTGGCAACGTGAGAACAGGGCCTTTTCTGCAGTGGCTCCCCATCTGTGGAATGCTCTCCCCAGGGAGGTTCACCTGGTGCCTTCATTATACACCTTTAGGTACCAGGCAAAAACATTCCTTTTTAACTAGGCCTTTGGTTGATTCAATTTACAACCTATGCCCTTTTAAAATGTGCTTTTTTTGTGGGATGGGGGGCTATTGGGTTGTTTTTGTTTTTATGAGGTATTTTTTGGTTTTATATCTTGATTTTATTCTGTGAACTGCCCTGAGACCCCCCCCCCCCCGGGTATAGGGTGGTATATACATTCAATAAATCATCATCATCATCTACTCATCAAAATCTGAGAAGGTTTCAACCCACAGAGAGGAAGCTGTCTTGTGATTCGCAGGACATCTCTTTCTGTTGCCTTTGTGGGTGAAGCCTGCCTCTTTGCGGTCCCGAGTTCAAATTAGTTTAACCATAGAAATAGTTTTCTAGCTATCTATAGGCAGAACGGGAGAGAAGACAAGGAATGTTTTTGGGGAAGGGCTGTTGCTCAGCGGTCGAGCTTCTGTTTTTCCATGCATAATGTTAAGTTGTGGGTGAACATATCAGACGACACAGCGATTCTTCAAACAGCTCTTGTTTATTCACAGGCCAAAACAGAACTGAACTGAAGGGTTCAGCCAGCCTGCTTATATAGAGCTCCAGTACAATGCAACTGTAACAACTTTCTGTAACTATCCAATCACTGAAAGTCACTTTCGATCCCTTATTTGCATATGTGGACCTGAACTATCTACAGTATCCCCCTGCTGGCCCAGGGTGAGAACTTCAGTACATAACACATAAGGTCCCAAGTTCATTCCCTGGCTTCTCCAGGTAGGGAAGAAACCCTGGAGAGCCACCACCAACCCATAGACAATACTGATCAAGATTGTCCGAAGGTTTGACTCAGGCTAAGACAGCTTCTTAGTTTTCACCTCACGCAACCCAAATACATATCTGATGCACTTCTAACATCTTAATCTCCTCTCTGTAATTGTATTTTTATTTGGTTTTACAAGCATAGAATTAGAACAACACCAAATAGATATCCAAATTTAGAGATTTCTCTGAATTCCCCATCCCCTCCATGGGTCTTATTGTCAACGTTTTCAACTGCATATTACTTCATATTCCATATTTTGTATCTGTCCATAAAAATTGTTACATTACAAGTGTTATTAAATCCTGCTAATGCTTTCATCTGCTTAGAGCCGTCTCCTAAATAAATTATAATCCCCCCCCCATTCTTTCTTAAAGTTTTTGTCTTCTTGGTTCCTGAGCTTTCCAGTCAGTTTTGCCATTTCAGCATAGTCCATCAGCAAAGTCGGGACTTTGTCTTCTTTCCATCTCTGGGCTAGTAGCATCCATGCAAAAACAAGTATTGTTAAAAACATTTTTTTAAAAAAAATAAAAAATCCCAATAATTTAAAAAACAATTAAACATTGATGGAATTAAAACTAAAGACATATATAAAATACCAATAATTACAATAAAAACAGCATGGCACCAGCCGAGTAATCAAACAAGAATAAAATGGAAGGGAATCTTGTTGAAGCTTGCTCAGGAGTAAATTTACACATCAAAACTCCTTGAAAGGGTTTGCACAGAACCAAGAAGGGGGGGCTGGTGTCAATGGCCTCAAGGAGAGAGAGAAATTTTTTTAAAAAAGGAAACCAGAGGGTCTTGGCTGATCTTATGGAAATGCAGTATTTTAATGATCCTGTGACCAAATAAATCCAATTCAAAACTTGACCTCAGACAATTGCTGCACATCCAGCAGGCTCATCTTATGAGGGGATACCTATGAAGACCTTTTATGGGTGCCATAGGAGGGTACTAGCAGACACACAATATGGAGTCCCATATTGGTGAACCCAAAGTTACACACACACACAAAAAGAGGGGAGCATCAAGATTACTAGATGGCACAAAAGTGGAAGTGGAGCCTTAGAATGACAACTGAAAAATTGTGTGTTTCAACTTGTTTCAGCATGTCAGCTCTTTGGGGCAAGAGGAGTATATTCTACTTATTGTACCAAGGTGTTCCACCCTGTTTTGGGGTGGGGGTGGGGGACTGTTAGATAATAGCAGTTCTGTGCCTCCTTTATGCCCACAACACCCATATAGAGAAGATCACTTATTATTCTCATTTGTTAGCTGGAGAATCTAGGCTGAAGATGAGGACTTCATCAGGCCCACCCAGTGAGTTAATGGATTTATTTATTTTTAATTTCAAAAGCACTCAAAGTACTGTGTGGCTTACTAATAACTCATCCCAAAGTTGGTGCTGGGTAAATTTAATGGCCCATGTGTAAGGAGTTCTTTATTGTGCTGTTATCTCTGTTCTTCGTACAACTCTGCTTGTTTTTCTTCAAACTGTTCTTATTTGTGCAGCATTTCACGATGATTTCCCGCCCCCCCGGCAGATTCCTTGCATATATGGTTTATATTTACGACAGACAGGGTGACCTTTTTTTCTGAGTTGTGGTTTCGATGTTTGGAAGACAATGCCAAAATGAAATATAGTTTCTGGGCTTTAATGAATATCAGCTCTCCTAAATATTCTTTGTTCATTGTTTGCAAGGCAGCCTCCTAGATTGTGGGTGTACAGTGAAACCTAAGCCCCTGGTTAGGGGACCATAACTGAATGGGCCACAGGTGCTTTGCATATTTTCACCACCACAGGGGTTTCAGAATTTAGGTGTTTGGTTGCCTTGGGAGATTAAAAAACTGCATCCTGTGGAATAATAATAATAATAATAATAATAATAATAATAATTTATTATTTGTACCCCGTCCATCTGGCTGGGTTTCCCCAGCCACTCTGGGCGGCTTCCACAGAGACCAAAAATACACTAAAATATCACACATTAAAAACTTCCCTGAACAGGGCTGCCTTAAGATGTCTTCTGAATGTCAGGTAGTTGTTTATCACTTTGACATCTGATGGGAGGGCGTTCCACAGGGCGGGCGCCACTACTGAGAAGGCCCTCTGCCTGGTTCCCTGTAGCTTTGCTTCTAACAATGAGGGAACCGCCAGAAGGCCCTCGGCGCTGGACCTCAGTGTCCGGGCAGAACGATGGGGGTGGAGACGCTCCTTCAGATAAACTGGACCAAGGCCGTTTAGGGCTTTAAAGGTCAACACCAACACTTTGAATTGTGCTCAGAAATGTACTGGGAGCCAATGTAGGTCTTTCCAGTCACCAGTCTAGCTGCCACATTCTGATTAGTTGTAGTTTCCGGGTCACCTTCAAAGGTAGCCCCACGTAGAGCGCATGCCAGTAGTCCAAGCGGGGGATAACTAGAGAATGTGCCACTCTGGCGAGACAGTCTGTTGGCAGGGAGGGTCTCACCCTGCGTACCAGATGGAGCTGGTAGACAGCTGCCCTGGACACAGAACTGACCTGCGCCTCCATGGACAGCTGCGAGTCCAAAATGACTCCCAGGCTGCTCACCTTGTCCTTCAGGGGCACAGTTACCCCATTCAGGGAGTCCCCCACCCCCGCCCACCCCCTGTCCCCCCAAAACAGTACTTCTGTCTTGTCAGGATTCAACCTCAATCCATTAGCCGCCATCCATCCTCCAGCTGTGGAAGCGAATTCCAGAGTTCAACTGAGTGTTGCATGAAGCGGTTACTTTTTTTCTGCCTGCCTTCAATCTTCCAACATTCACCTTTATTGGATGTCCACGAGGTCTAGTGTTATGCGAGAGGGAGTAGAACTTTCTCCTATCCTCTTTCTCATCGCCACACATGATTTTATAAACTTCCATTGTGTCGCTTCTTCCTTGCCTTTCCTCTGAACAAAAAGGACCCAAATGCTGTAACCTTTCCTCGCAGGGGAGTTTGTCGACCCCTTTATCATTTTGGCTTCATCCCATGCAGAGTTTTGAATTTTTTGAATTTTCCTCTCTGCTCCAGTACAACCCATGGCCTCCTTTCCATCTTCATAACATGCATAAAAGCTACATATCCCCTTGCTCTGTATGAAACACATTTCTTATTTGAAACATTGACCAGCAGCCAGAAAGTCCATGACTTTTGGGAAATATTCACAGTGAAAAAGCCCAGGGTTTTGGATTTCAGCCTGTCGATTTAAGCAAGGTTGGTTTATTTGTAAAATCCATTCACATTTGAAACCATCACACACAAGAGCATAGAATATACTGACAAATATTAGAAATTATCATTATCCTAAAGAGCTGGGAAAAATCCAAAAATAATTGAGTAATGAGAAGCTGAAATCAACGTGCTCCTTATTGCATCAGAATGTGAAGAGGATATGGAACAGAGAGCTAATAGGTAGTTTCAGGTATCTGATGCTCAGATGATTGGAGCCCTATAAAACATCAAATAACCTCTATCACTTTTGACATCATTGCTACATACCATGTTTTCTTATAACTCCGCTTATGCCACTCCTTATACAACTAATCCAGAATGCGGCTGCCAGATTGGTGACTGGGAATGGCTGCCGGGACCATAAAACACCAGTCCTAAAAGATCTGTATTGGTTCCCAGTATGCTTCCAAGCCCAATTCAAAGTGTTGGTGCTCACTTTTAAAGCCCTGAATGGCTTTGGCCCTGTGTACACAAAGGAGCGTCTCCACCCCCATCGTTCAACTTCAAAGTCCTTCTGATGCTTCCCCTTTGAGAGAAGTGAAGTTACAGGAAATCAAGCAGAGGGCCTTATTGGCAGTGACACCCTCCCTGATAAATAACCTCCCATCAGATGTCATGGATATACAAGTTTTTAATGTTTGATGTTTTACTTTGTTTGATAGTTTTACTGTGTTAGAAGCTGCCCAGAATGGCTGGGGCAATCTAGTCAGATGGGCGGAATATATAAAATAATAATAATAATAATAATAATAATAATAATAATAATAGGAATTCAGTGATGGTGAACCTGTGGCCTTTCAATTGTTGATGGACTCCTGCTGCCATCAGGCCCAGCCAACATAGCTAACAGCCAGGGATGCTGGGAGCTGAAGTCCAACAACAGGTGCCCCACCCTTAGTACGGACCTCAAATGAAGCAAAATAGCTCAAGAGTCTTACATTTTGCAGTAGAAAACAAAGCCTCCAATGCAAAGCTTCTGCCTGTCAGGGCAGAAGTCTGACAGAATTGTTTTTGAGAACTATTTTTCATTACAAGACTTTCAAGCTACTGCCTTGATTCTCACCTTGATGTGGGTTTTGAGTAATAAAACAATGAGGTGTGTGGTTGTGTTGTTGTTTTTTTCATTACTCAAGTAATCAAGTTCCGATTGGGCAATTTCATCAGCTCTGGCAAGCAATAAGAACATGTGTTTTTCACCTGCTTTGCAAAATTTTGCCCCCAGCCATTATAATAGACACCTTCAGCATCTGGTTTTCAAGGACATTCATGCATGCAACTGAAGCCACACCACCCACACAAATATTTCATTTCATAAGTGATGTGCTTTGATGCAAGGAGGTTTGAGCTCCACGAAAGGTCTCGGGCTGGTGCGACATGGTCCTTGAATCTTCTAAGCAAGCGTGCTGGCTTATTTATGTGGGAATGTTCAGGGAGGAAGGAGAGGATATATTGTTTAATAATTGCGTTAGCAAGTATACTTAGCAGAGGGCATTTCCCTTTTAAACACACAGTGGTTAGCTTGTTGCAAGCTTGTTTAAGCTTCTCAATACAGGATTCCTGGTTAGTCCCCTTATCTCCCCCTTAAAAAGAATAGACATGGCACAATCTTGTGTAAAATGTATAAAAGAAGTTTACTCACACATTCAGTTCACAGGTGGATCCCTGAAGGCAGTATATACACGTGGAACTACCCCATATGGGGGTTAGTCCCAGTGGCTGCAAGATGGAGAAGGGGGGCTGCTTGCCCTGTGCTTTTGTTACCCGGGCAGGTAAGGTCACGCCCACCTCGAGTCACATGCAGAGGAAGTTTGTCCCAGCTCAAGAGGAAACAGGAAGTTCCGACTGGCTGGAGCAAACATCCCCTTTCATGTCCACTCTAGGAATGTTGTATTTGACTGCTATCTATGTGTCACATCCCACTAAAGGTAAAGGGACCCCTGATCATTAGGTCCAGTCATGGCCGACTCTGGGGTTGCGGCATTCATTTTGCTTTATTGGCCAAGGGAGCTGGCGTACAGCTTCTGGGTCATGTGGCCAGCATGACTAAGCCACTTCTGGCGAACCAGGGCAGCGCACGGAAACGCCGTTTACCTTCCCGCCGGAGTGGTACCTATTGATCTACTTGCACTCTGAGGTGTTTTCGAACTGCTAGGTTGGCAGGAGCAGGAACCGAGCAACGGGAGCTCACCCCGTCACAGGGATTTGAACTGCCGACCTTCTGATCGGCAAGTCCTAGGCTCTGTGGTTTAACCCACAGCGCCACCCGCGTCCCTTCACATCCCACTATTTAAGCTATTATTACAAAGCAAACACATGCCAAAATTATTTTCCATCTTGGAGTGAATCTAAGCTAAACCACTTGTGCCTCTTCATAGGCCATGTAACCTGCACCTGTCGTGAAAGCCCCTGAAAGCCCTTTTTCCTATTTCATGATCAAGAGCATGAATCAGGAATGTGTGACCCTATGAGCCCCAGCCAGTATTTTCAGGGATCAGGAATGATGAAATTTTTAGTTTAATCATATATGGAGGGCTACACATTCCCCATCCCTGATCCAGAGATATTGGTGAATAGAGCATCTCTCTGAAGGCCTCTGTACAAGTCATCTACAAAAGCCATTTTCCGGGTGCAAGGAATCCTCAGAAATGTACCTCCCCCAAATCTTTTTCCAACTAGGCTTGAGGCAACAACATCATTATGCCATCAGTGATATCAAACACAACAGGATCTGAATTCATGTTGATGCTGAGGAGATGGGGCACCATTGCCTCATTTGCAGGAGGGAATAAATCATATTGCCAACTCCAAGCCCAGCTGAGGCAAGGGGAAAACCACCCGCCAGTATGAACAAGGAAGACTAGGCTACTCCTTGCCAAAACAGGAAAATTCCCCCTTTTGCTATGGCAGGTTAAGATTCCTTGCCAGTAAACCGCTGAATATTAAAGGCTATATTGTTTATGCTCCAAAATATTTTATTCTTCATTTCTGGTGTGTTTGGGGAATTCTGATTTTTCACAGAATGAGTTATTTATAATAAAAATAATCCAGTTGGATCCATGCACCCTCTCAGTAATTATGTCCAGAAATCTTTCTGAATATGTCCGTCAAGTTTGGAAAAAAAACACGAAACTCCCTTAAATATGTTTCCAAGGCCCCACAATCATCTTCTTGGCTTGGGCGAGATCTTGACTGAAACATACTTGTAGAGGAAACCCTTTGGCCATAATTATGGAGGGGTGAGCATCTGCCTTCTCTTACTGATAAATTGTACATTCCTTGGGAAAAAGGAATCTTGAAACCTAGCATAAAATTGTTGTTTTTGTTCGTTCTTCTCTATGAGTTACAGCTGTTTGATCTCCCTCATTGCCACGATTCCCGCAACCCTGAAAGGACAGCCCGTTGCTTTTCATCCCATAAGCACTGAGCAGCACAAGGATATTTCTGCTCCCTGCTCAACTAAAGTCTGCTCAAGTAGGACCACCGAGAAGCAGATGCACCAGAGCAGGGGCCTCAGACCTTTTCACTAAAAAAATAAATAAAAGTCTTGAGCTCTCTCAGAAAGTGTGCTGGTCCCGGGGGGTTACCGTGCGGCGTGGTCCGAGGCCGGTCCTGGGTCGAGGGTCTGGAGGCTGTCCGTTAAGGGCGAAGCGGGGTCCAAGGCAAGAAGCCGGGCGTGGTCAGGAACTCTGGGAGAGCAGGTCTGGGTGCTGGCAGGAACAGGTTTCCAACGATGTTGCTCCCGCAACCTGGGACTGGGCCGACTGGCGTTTATCTCCTCTGAGGCCTAGGGTGGTCCCGGCCCACAGGTGACTCGCCTCCCCTGGCCTTAAGGCGAGCACTCCTCCTGAGAGAACTTAGTTCCCTCCGTCTCTCTGCCCTGAGCCTCTGCAGCTCAGGAGAGGCTGGAGGGTTACTGGACCCAGAGGCAACCTCACCTTCCCCTGACAGGGCTGGGAAAGGAGCACCTGCAGGCAATGGGTCCTCGATCACCTCTGGAGCCAGAGCGGATTCAGCAGGTGTCTGCTCCTGAGGATCCAGCACAGGTGAGGACCCTTCAGATTCAAGCCCCTGCCCCGGCTCAGCCGACCCTGGAGGTGGGGACTCCTGTGCAAGCTGGGATTCCTCCGGTTCAGCCTCTGAATCAGATTCCCAGGCCATCACAGAAAGGAAGTTATGAATCAAAATATGTAGGTACCTTGCTAAGTGATGAGCCAGGCTGTCTACTCCAAACTTTCAGCGTTTTTAGCCAATGAGTGAAGTCAGAGCTAGGACTGGCATGTGAATTGTTTGCAAAACAGGCAAAAGGAACTCATGGGGTCCTAAGCAGATGCTGTTTCCCTCTCCTCTTTGTTGCACATTTCTCCACTGCTTCTGTCTCATTTTCGAGTTCTTTCTATCTCTATTGCTAGTCCATTTTGGAGTTCATCCTATCTAACGCTGTGTAAAAGCCTCGGTGAGTGATAAACCACATATTAGCAGCCTGGCCGAATCCTGCTTGAATTGCTATTTCTCCTCGGTTGTCACGTTCCCAGGGCAAACCTTTGTCCCTCCTTTGCACAACATCCCCTTGAACAAAACCTCCTGAGCAAAGCACCTCCTTGTGCTTTTAACCTCCATGTACACTTTTGACCTTCCTGTGCACGGGAGCTTTCAGAACAAAAAGCTACCATTTTATAAGCCATGTTTTACAGCCCCCAAACAAGAAAACTCCAGTTTCTTCGCAGGCACCCTCTGAAGAAATAGTAAGTGAGGCATTCCACAGCTGGGACAGCCGCCATTTTAAGTTCCCACAAAATGTTCCCATTGCAGCATCATTTCAGGGAAGAGTAGGAGGTTATAATAGTATCAGACCCAATCACATAGCTACTGCTCCTTGGTGCTTGGTACCAGTGACAATAATGGTTGAAGAGCAACAGAGTGCACTTTATCCAGGATCCCCAGGACTGGGGCTGACTCCAGAAATCAGAGAGGCGAAGGGGAGGCCATTTTTCAGTTGTAACTGGATGTCAAAATATCTAAGCCCTGTCCTAGGTTGAATCTCCCCCAACCCCCCACACTGTTAGAATTATCTATCTGAGTTCCAAAGAATGCAGGAGCTATCTTTTCCACCTCTGAGCACTTCTTTGTCTTTATGAACAGTGCAGACCTCCAAGAAAGGTTGGGCTGTTAATGAATACTGCTTTGACTTCCACCCTCCTTGGCAGTCTGCTGGGAAAATGAATATACTTCAGGCTAGTTAGCAGCCAGGCATTCTAGAACTGATAAGGGTGACATGTGATAGATGCCTGCCTGCTTGCTCTTATCTCTCCCGACTCTTTGAAAAGTTCATTTGGCAAAAAAGGCAAAGTACAGGGGAGTATGTTTTCCCTCCTAGATGAAAGAAATGTAAAAGGCTGAAGAGGTCTTTCTGACCTCTCGACTTGCTTTGTCGCTGGCTTTGCATGTCATCTTGGACAGCGGCCTCTCAAAATATGGAAGGGTCAAGGAACAACGGCAGCTGGTCAGGCCCGTCGCCAGCACCCAGCATTGTAGGGCATTTGCCAGGACCCATGCAGCCTGGCAGTGCCCACCTTGACTGATCAAATGGAGGCTGGCTCTCCTTGCTGCAAAAGGTTTTGCAAAACCAGTGTGGAAATAGGTCCGTAGCCCTACTGGGCTCTTTGATTGGTTAGGTTTTATGAGGTTGTTTCAATTGTTGCGTGGGAGGGTAGATAGGTTAGGTTGTTTTGAATATGCAAATTTGCTTTGCGAAAACTACGAAAAATTTGCTTTGTATGCTGGGTCTAGCCACCATTTGAATTTCCTGCAGAATTGTGTTCAGTTTCGCAAGCTGGCACCTAGCATAGAAGCTACCCACTAACATTTGGTGGTCTCCACATTAGCTGCCCCTTGTGTTGCTGCTGAGCTCTGTCTTTTCTGCCTCTATAAGCTTGCCGCCAGAGATTCAAGCTCTATAGATGTCCCTGTCCTTTTGCCCAATGGATGTTAGAAAATAAGCAGCTTTGGGGGCTGCAGACCACTTACCATTTGACTCTGGTCCTGCAAATACCAACTCCATTAACTCCTGCTGTCTTGTCGGGTTCTCTGCTGTCCTTCCAGTTCCGAAATCAGCAGGTGGCACACTAATATTGTACGGTGGTACCTCAGGTTACGATCTTAATTCATTCCGGAGGTCCATTCTTAACCTGAAACCGTTCTTAACCTGAGGTACCACTTTCGCTAATGGGGCCTCCTGCTGCCGCCGCGCCACCACTGTGCGATTTCTGTTCTCATCCTGAGGCAAAGTTTGTACCCCGAGGTACTACTTCTGGGTTAGCGGAGTTTGTAACCCGAAGTGTTTGTAACCCGAGGTGTTTGTAACCTGATGTACCACTGTATAGCTCTGTGTGAAAGCCATGGTTCACCAAACTTCTGACACCATGTGCTGTCTTCAGCTATTTATGTAGAGACTCATTACAAGCTGAGCTGATGGTCAACAAAAATTATTTCTGATGAGGTCCGGGAACCTGTATAGAGTAGTAATAGGGTTTTCCAGCCAAGCCTGGCCTCTCTAGGAGCTGAACTCCTGGGTCTTGGCTGTTTCTCTTAAAGGGGCAGCATGCCAGGTATTCAGTTGTTAAGGTATGATCTAGCATTTACAGTGTTACCTTGGGTTAAGTACTTGATTTGTTCCGGAGGTCCGTGCTTAACCTGAAACTGTTCTTAACCTGAAAAACCACTTTAGCTAATGGGGCCTCCTGCTGCTGCTGTGCCACCGGAGCACGATTTCTGTTCTCATCCTGAAGCAAAGTTCTTAACCTGAAGCAATATTTCTGGGTTAGCGGAGTCTGTAACCTGAAGCGTATGTAACCTGAAGCATATGTAACCTGAGGTACCACTGTATTCCAAGCCTGGCCAATCCCAGAGGACCCAAACAGCCTCCAAATCAGCTTGCCAGGATTCAGTGTTACCTGATGTAGCCTCTGAAGCCTGAATGCACACCGTGCTTCATAGCTTACCAGGCTAGATCTCAGGCTCAACCCACAAGTTGTTTGGTACATGACCCTGGCAAGAGGCAGCAAAGGTAATGAAACAACAACTTGATGAATAGTGTAACCAAACAAGTGCACAAATGTAGCAGGAGGGGACTTTTTTTTGAGGGGGGCACAGAGAGGGCCTCTATACAGGCCTCTTTAATCACAAGTTCTATATACGATCCCACTCAACGCCTTATAACTCTCAATTTTAAATGCTGTTTGTACTTTGTCCTTTTCAGCTGTGAATTGCTACTTTTTCTTTAGGAGTGGGAAAACCTCCAATGACTCTCGTCTTGTGAAAAGAATGAGTTTCCTGCCGTTTTAGTTTAAATGACGCTGCGCCAGGCTGAAAAGCAGCCCTTTGCTCCTACTCTTTTCTAGGTCTGCTTTTGGCATTGTTACTGCCTTGCGGGGGGGGGGGGGGAGAAAACCTTAAGTAATTCTTTTGCAGACACCATAATGGCTACGTCTCTTTGGTCATTGTGAAAACAGAGAGCAGAAGTTCTTCAACTGGCAGTGGGGGTGAGTCAGAGCTCTCGAAGCTTTTAAGGGTCTGTTAAATACCATCTTTCTATTATAGTTTCATGGTTCTTTTAACCATCTCACCACAGAAAGAAGTTGTCCCACTTAAGTGCTTATCCTACCTTTCTTGCTTTGCTAATATGTGCTAGAAGCCTCTGTTTGGGCGTGGATCTTGTTCGGTATTCATTATCCCACGTAAAACAGCATGCAAAAAGCAAACCACGGGAGATTGCACAAGCACTGCATCCTGGGTTTTGTAGTTTTTTAAAAAAGCTGCATGAAGAGATTAGTCATCTATACTACATTCTGGACACGGGTGGCACTTTGAGTTAAACTACTGAGCCTTGGACTTGCCGATCAGAAGGTTGGCGGTTCGAATCCCCGCGACGGGGTGAGCTCCCGTTGCTCGGTCCCTGCTCCTGCCAACCTAGCAGTTCGAAAGCACGTCAAAGTACAAGTAGATAAATAGGTACAGCTCTGACGGGAATGTAAATGGCGTTTCTGTGCGCTGCTCTGGTTCGCCAGAAGCAGCTTAGTCATGCTGGCCACATGACCTGGAAGCTGTACGCCGGCTCCCTTGGCCAATATAGCGAGATGAGCGTCGCAACCCCAGAGTCTGCCACGACTGAACCTAATGGTCAGGGGTCCCTTTACCTTTATGCTACATTCTGCAGCACTTTAGGGTTGCCATATGTCCTCTTTTTCCTGGACACATCCTCTTTTTCATGGGTAGAGTTGTCATAGTGATCCATAGTTAAAAGTAGAAGTCGGTAAATGTGTCCTCTTTTTGCTGTTCAAAACCTGGCAACCCGAACTGGACTATCACAATGATGTAGATGGTTGGATGTGAGAATGATAAAATATTGTATTTTATTTTGTTTTAAAATAATTTTTATTAACCGACCAAATCAAATCAAATCACAGCACATAAATTCCGAATTACAAAGCCGAAATTTAAATAAATGAATGATAAAATATTGTAAGACTGCAAATGGTTTTGTGTAAGAGGATGAAACAGCTGAAGAACACACAAATCACAAGAATGTATGTTGCTCACAACCAGGTCCCTTGAAAGTGGGGCAAATTTCAAAATGGATCAGGAATGATACAAAAGGAATTGCATTTTTATTTTATTTTTTGCTAGGGTGGGGGTGAATATTGGCAACAGCTTTCTTCTGCAGTGTTTTTTCTGGCCCATCAACTATACAGGGAAATTGGATTCTATAAACAGACAGATACCCTCCATAGGCTTTTGAAACCAACAGAAACATTCACACCATAAACAACTCCAAGTGAATGTTATAATCCAAACCAGGATTAGCTACCCTGCATATAACAGGGTATGTATGTTTTGTGTCTTTCCAGTGCTCTTATCTTATGAGTAGAAAACCATTTTTATGGAAATTTTGTGAAATTTCAAAAATTCAGTCTGAAATTTGAAATTGATTAAAAACAACAACAGTCCTTACAATACTTCAGAAAGACAATTCTTAAGCCTTGTTGATACAGCAATGAGGCAATATTAATATGACAGATCCACTGCTTACCCCATGCTTAATATATATATATAATGAATGTTTCTCTGCCATCACAACAAATCGTGTGCAAAGCCAGTCCTGCTATTTTCAACCAGGCTTGTTTTCAGGTAAGTGTACATAGGATTGAAATCTTAACTGCCCCACTTCCTGTACTTCTTCCACACACAGGGTTAATTTAATATGTCTCTTTCTGTGGGGAGGGGAAGCTTCCTTCGGACCAGTGGTTCCTGACAGGAGGCAGTGCAGTTGCGGGAAGGACCATGCACACCCACGTGCAAATTCAGATCAACTCTGGGAAACTGCAGATGAAGCAACCCTTTGCATGGATATTTCAACATCCACATTCACTGCAGGTGCCCTCTTAAGTAACAGAGTATGCAACTTGCCCAGAACAATGCCTGACATAAAGCTTGAGACCAGATAAGATCCTCAGTGTTAGGAAATAAATCACCCTTTGTATCAGATCACTTTCACAGTAGCGGGCATGGATTTTACAATGATAGTCTTCCAATCTCGGTTCCTACTGCATGTAGCAGATAACTCAATAGCTGCCCATTTGTACAGGCAGAATAAATGTGTATGTGTGTGTGTGTTTCTTTTCTAAAGAAGAAAGTATAAAATAAAATTTCCATTCTTCTCCATAAATAATATGAAGAGATGAGCTTCTGTAGGTTATTGGAATGAGAGAAGTGAGTTTATCTACAGGTAAAAATGGGGATTGTGTACATTCACTGCAAAATAATAATAATACTGTTGAGGGATGGCATGGTGAAAGCATATATGTGTGGGGCAGGATCCATCCAAATTGCATTCTCACAAGCAGCATGGAACCCATCCTGCACTGGTCCTCAGCCAGCCACACTGCAGATGCATAGCACTATTGTGTAAACTGTTGATCCCTTCCCAAGTCCACTCACTGAGATGCCTCCAGCTGCGAAGGAATTATCTCAACTTTGTTCTCATGCGCTGTTCACTTTCTACTCTTTGATTCTCCAACAGTGTGATCAGCCACTGGGCTAAACTCATGGAGGATGGGTGTATCAGCGACTAGGACATTTGATATCTAGAAAAAACATCCATGCGTCGAGGCAGTATGCAAGAGCCATGAACTGCATTTGGCAGAGTCCAAAACTGAATTGGGCTGGTTTGGGGAAATCTGGGAGTCAGGTTGAGACTGTAGTAATATACTGTTACTGACTCACACTTGTGTGAATGAAAGGGTTAACTTGGGCTCAGGATTCAAGTGGGCATGACTTAGCAGGCTCTCAGCAGGCTCTGCCCCCCCCCCCCAGTCTTTTTCTCTTTGTGCTTCCTGGAGCAAGCAAGAAGCCATGTGGCCATGGCTCCCTGCAAGTGAACTGAATCTCTCTGAAATGAGATTTTATACCCTGCATCTTTGCTATCCCGGAGATCACACGATCCTTTTGTAAGGAAACCAAGTACTTTTCTTTGTAAGCCATTTGGAATCTTTTCCCATCTTCGTTTTACTGCCAGCAGATGGAGACTCGTTTGCTGTAACTGGAACTCTGTGAGCAAAATATTTGCAAAGCTAAGTGTCTGTGATTTAGTCTAGCCTAAGTATTTTCATGAGGGACCTTTGTTTAACGGTGGATGAGGGCAGATGAAAATCTAACCAAGCTTTAATGTGCTTGGAGCAATTACCATTGTGCTGCTACAAAAGAGTAAGAATCTCTCTTCCAAACCTCTCCCTCCAACAGAGTCAGCGCTCCCTGTGGGTCTGATGACCCAAAGCACACCAGCGCCATCATGGCGTGCGGTGTCCTGTTCTAGGGGTTCCTCCTACCCCCAAAAGAAGATTATGGGGACATGGAGGGAAAGAGGGGAACCCCACTGCATGAACAAACCTAATTCAGCTCACACAACTTAGTTGAACCCCACCCTATATATCTGTTGATGCAACCAAGCATTGCATGTGCCATTTTAGCTGCCACTTCACACTCCTGGCTCATTTTTAGCTTGTGGTCTACCAAAATCCCTGGATCCTTTTCACCCGCATTGCTGCCAAGCTTGGTTCCACCTGTCTTGTATCTGTGCCCTCGATTTTGCCTGCCTAAATTCAGAATTTTCTTTTTGTCTCCAATGAATTGTGCTTCCAGTATGCCGAGTATTAACCACTCTAGGATTTTGAGTACCCTTGGCCATGGCACCCTAAAAGGGCCCAATTTTGAAGGGCCAGAGCATGGAAACTGAGAATTGTCTTAGGCTGTGTTTGATGTTCTTGGATGCTCTTTGTAAAAGCAGAAATGGTCGGGGTGGTGGGATCTCTAGTGTCCCCGGGGCCCTGGCAAATGCCAAGCCCTGCCACCTTCTGCAGCTAGCCCTAAGTTACTCCTCAGAGTTTGGCATTAACCTTTCACTTCCTTTCCCTTCATACTAGGACAGTCTGAGTTCAAGACCAGATGTCATCCTGGCCTCTATTTTTCAATGTGGGATTCAGGAAAGAAGTTGAAAATTAGCAGCTGAAGTCCTCAATACTCAAATGTGTGAAAAGAGACTTAAACGAGTCTAGCACCCTCAGAGCACACTTCTCATCTGTTCACAGTACAATCATGTTCCCACCCTTTCGAAAGGGCAGCATGTCTTCGCTGCGAGTTGCAGATTTTGATGTGTACTCATTATGATAGCTATAACTGTGTACCAGAGACGGCTTCTTCTGCATCACACTTGCTTAGGGAGCAATCCTGTACACAAAGAAGCTGGCATAAGGACAGTTGCTCTAAGTATAGCCACAGTAAAGTTACACCAGATTCAAACTCTGTTCAGCAGTGCTGCTGCTGACTGAGCCAGCCTAAGCCTGGCAGACAATGCATAGGGAGGTAAGGTCTCAGATGTGCACCAAGTGGAGCTGGTAAACAGCTGCCATGTAAATAGTAGGTAATATGTGGAGTGACAGAATCCTCTCAGTCCATCAGATGAGGTCCATCGTTCAGCCTGGACACTGAAATCCAGCGCAGAGGGCCTTCTGGCGGTTCCCTCATTGCGAGAAGTAAGGTTACAGGGAACAGAGGGCCTTTTCGGTAGTGGCGCCCGCCCTGTCGAACGCCCTCCCTTCAGATGTGAAGGGGAAAAGCAGCTATCTTACCTTTAAAAGGCATCTGAAGGCAGCCCTGTTTAGGGAAGTTTTTAATATTTAATGCTGTGTTGTTTTTAACATTCGATTGGGAGCTGCGCAGAGTGGCTGGGGAAACTCAGCCAGATGGGAGGGGTATAAATATATTATTATTATTATTATTATTATTATTATTATTATTATTATCTTTGCAGGAGCTGATTGCAGGAGCATCCTGAGCTGGACCTTCTCTTTTGCCTTCACTCTGGGCACCCAGTGATGTTGCCCCTGGGAAGAAGGGATGCTCCAACAATTCTCTCATGTTGATTATTGTACCTTTGGGAGCTGGCTGCTATGTCCTGCCTCTATAGGCATGCCTCTGAATTCCACCTGCTGGGAACTGCAAGAAGGGAGAGTGCTCTGGCACTCAGGTGGTCCTCATGGGCTTCCCATAAGCATCTGGTTGGCCACAGTGAGAGCATAATACAGGACTAGATGGGATTGAATTATGGTGCTGGAGGAGACTCTTGAGAGTCCCATGGACTGCAAGAAGATCAAAACTCTATTAAAGAACATGAAACTGTGCAGGAAAAAACAACAACAGTATAAACAGTACAATGAGAATGATTGGAAGACTCATTTTGTCAGAAGTCTTTTTTATTTAAGTGTTTATTTAAGTGTTAATTAGGAAGATTAAGTTTTTTTATGCACATAAATCTGCTTTTTCTTCTTCCTTTTTTCTGTATTTTCTTTTTTCTTAATTGTTTTGTCTTTAATTTTCTTTTTGTATTATGAGATTGTAAATTCTTTGTATATGTGTGTAATTTAAATTAATAAAGATTATTTTTTTAAAAGAGAGAGAGAGAGTAGGAAATAGCTTGAGGGGGGCATCACTACCCATGGTGTAGATGGGCACACCATTATTTTGATCCACATTTGACCCTAATGAAACATGCTGAGTAGGTTTTTAGAAACCATTCCAAACCAGGAAACTTTATCAGGGACTTTCTACTGAGAGGACCAGTCATGGTCAGGAGCAGCTAGCAGGGAGATGTACCTTCCCATGCCAGTGGTGCCACGCAGAAGAGGTGAGGTAGCAGGGAATTTGATGCTGTTTGGATATACTGGCAGAACCAATCCAGAACCTCATCACAGTGGACCACATAGATACTGGTGCCAGGAGGCCAGGGATATGCTGCCACTCTTCTGCACCAGTTGCTCCTGGCAGAGGTTTGAATTCTTCCCATAGCCCACCACAATCTTCTTCTCTAATGTACAATGGAAAGGAAATGCTCTGCGTATCCTAGGCTTCGCTGTTACATACCCTCCAACATTTCTCCGATGAAAATAAGGACGTCCCATTCCATAATGATAATTTTACTATTTATACCCCACACATCTTGCTGGCTTGCCCCAGTCACTCTGGGCAGCTTCCAACATATGTAAAAACACAATGAAACATTAAACATAAAAAAACTTCCCTATACAGGATTGCCTTCAGATGGCTCGAGAGTTGGATAGTTGCATACCCTCCAACATTTCTCTGTTGAAAAAAGGGAGGTCCTAAGGAATTAAAGAACCTTTTATTGAGGGTGAAAGAGGAGAGCGCAAAATATGGTCTGAAGCTCAACATCAAAAAAACGAAGATCATGGCCACTGGTCCCATCACCTCCTGGCAAATAGAAGGGGAAGAAATGGAGGCAGTGAGAGATTTTACTTTCTTGGGCTCCATGATCACTGCAGATGGTAACAGCGGCCACGAAATTAAAAGACGCCTGTTTCTTGGGAGAAAAGCAATGACAAACCTAGACAGCATCTTAAAAAGTAGAGACCTCACCTTGCCAACAAAGGTCTGTATAGTAAAAGCTATGGTTTTCCCAGTAGTGATGTATGGAAGTGAAAGCTGGACCATAAAGAAGGCTGATGGCCGAAGAGTTGATGCTTTTGAATTATGGTGCTGGAGGAGACTTTCAAGAGTCCCATGGACTGCAAGAAGATCAAACCTATCCATTCTGAAGGAAATCAGCCCTGAGTGCTCACTGGAAGGACAGATCCTGAAGCTGAGGCTCCAATACTTTGGCCACCTCATGAGAAGAGAAGACTCCCTGGAAAAGACCCTGATGTTGGGAAAGATTGAGGGCACAAGGAGAAGGGGACGACAGAGGATGAGATGGTTGGACAGTGTTCTCGAAGCTACCAGCATGAGTTTGACCAAACTGCGGGAGGCAGTGGAAGACAGGAGTGCCTGGCGTGCTCTGGTCCATGGGGTCACAAAGAGTCGGACACGACTAAACGACTAAACAACAACAGATGGGATCCACAGGGCTCTTCTTGTGCTTTTCTGTTCTCTGTGATTCCTAGCCTGGGCTTCCTCCCTTCTCTTTTGCCATTGTTCATCACCGCTAACCCTTAAAAATCTCCCCAAGTTTCAGCCAGACCGACATTCATATTTTATGCAGCCCCAAAATGAAAACAACAACAACAATAATAATTCACAAAGTGCTTGTGGAAACCCTCCACAACATTGAACCCATGTAATTTCTTTATTTGACCATGCTAAATCAGCCACCAGTGTCCCATTCCAAATCACTTGTCTCCGCAAGAATGCCTGATGACGGTAACCATAGTGTCCCAGTGTTTCAGTTTTAAGCTACCCTTTTCATCATCAAGCTTGCAACTATTTCTGTTCCAGCGGTTAAATTGCATTAAGTAACTAGTTTGTTCAGTGGGAATACTTCTGCAGGGAAAGATGAAATACCTGCTCTCTGGAAGGTTAATGTGCAGCATGCTTCTCTATGATTAGGAACAAAAAATGCCAGCAGGTGGGCTCGCGCTAGAACTGAAACTGCTCTCAGAATTGTCAAGCTTTTTTCCTTTCTCGCCCTGTCATTTTTTCCCTTAAAGCAATAAATTCAGCAAAAGTGTTTGAGACTATACAAGGCCTCCTGCTTGGAATGATCTATATAGTACAAAGGGAACAAGTCTGTTCTTCCCAGAATGACTAAAGCCTCAAACCTTCCGCACAATTCACCTGTGGGGTGCTGTTATCATTGGAAGGCCCACACAACTGGTGACCTACCAAAGTCAATGCAGCCCACCAGGCCTGGCCTGGGCGCTCTCAGCTTGACAATCTGCCTGGCTTTCAATCTTAGGCAGGCAGGCATCTCAATCATAGGCAATGTTAGGCAGGCATCCTTATTTGTGGCTGACGTCCTTTGAGACTGGTAGGGTGGAATGCTGGGAGCTTAACAGTAGGTGGCGCCAGAGCCAATGATAGGTAAAGGTAAAGGGTAAAGGGACCCCTGACCATTAGGTCCAGTCGTGACCGACTCTGGGGTTGCGACGCTCATCTCGCTTTATTGGCCAAGGAGGCTGGTGTACAGCTTCTGGGTCATGTGGCCAGAAGACTCCTGAAGCTGAGGCTCCAATACTTTGGCCACCTCAAGAGAAGGGAAGACTCCCTAGAAAAGTCCCTGATGTTGGGAAAGATTGAGGGCACAAGGAGAAGGGGACGACAGAGGACGAGATGGTTGGACAGTGTTCTCGAAGCTACCAGCATGAGTTTGACCAAACTGTGGGAGGCTAAACAACAACAACAACAAGGAAAAGTGGGACATTTCAGAATCAAATCAGAAGCTGGGATGGCTTCTCTAAATCAGGAATGTCCCTGGAAAATAGGGACATTTGGAGGGTCTGTTGTTAAATCAGGCAAGGCGGCAACGTAGCCCAACAGTTCTAAGTCTTGACATGAGCTATGCCTTAGAATATTTCCCAGGATCCTCTGCAGCACACTGGCAGGCTCTTGTTCACCTTGCCAAAGTTTCTCTCTGTGAAGTTTGACTTTATCTCTCAGCATACTAGATTACTTTAGCTGAAACCTCTTTCTCAGAATCTTTTGATTATATACCTCCCCGTTAGCAGGAATGTATTGGCAGTGATTTCAGTCGCAGCAAGATGGAATGCTGCCTTTAGTAACATTTTACTTCGTTCTGTTATTTTGGCTTTAAGTCAGCTGTCTCTTGTACATCCCCCCCTTCCTTCCAATGACTTCTTTCTGCACAAGAGGCCCAAAAGGCAAAAAATTGTATTCAGCAACCAGCAAGCCATCTAGCTATTTTTTCCTCTTCTTTTCAGATCATACAGAATCCAACAATTTTCTTACCCACGAAAACCCTAACCTTTTCCTTCTTCTTTAGTTATTGATACAAGTGTAGGTATTCTTAATCACCATGTTGTGTTGCATGCTTCCCCTCATTTAGCAATAATAATTATTATTGAAATGGACAATAATAACAAAGGGTGAAAATGTGTTTGGAAATGAGAATTTTTCTGGAAAGAGAACTGCATCAATTTCTTTTTGGAAAAATGTGGATTTCATACGATAGCATGGTTAGAATTTTAATGTGAACCTGCCAATTTATACTTCCTGAAACATTACGCACACTGAAACCATGCTAGTCTATGAAATTCACACTTTCCCAAACTGAATTTCTCCTCCATTCCTATCTCTGTATCATATTCATAGCTAGGGAGAAGTTTGAGCCCACCTCTCTCAATTCTAAGCTCAACCTTGTCTCCAGCATGCTAGGAAAGTGTTATGTACTGAAGTTCTCACCCTGGGCCAGCAGGGGGATACTGTAGATAGTTTTCACTCAGGTCCACATATGCAAATAAGGGATTGAAAGTAATGTTCAGTGATTGGCTAGTTACAGAAAATGGTTACTGTTGCATTCTAGTGGAGCTCTATATAAGCAGGCTGGCTGAACCCTTCAGTTCAGTTCTGTTCTGGCCTGTGAATAAACAAGAGCTGTTTGAAGAATTGCTGTGTCGTCTGATATGTTCACCCACAACTTAACAGAAAGGGTGCTCTAAACCCCAAAGACCAGTAGCGTCCCAGATTATAAATTATACAAAATAACGTTTTTATGGGAAAGACGTTTTCTTGCTGCCTCCGGGCTGGTGACGGTTTTGATTTTATGTTAAACAAAAAGAGAAATGAGAAACGACAGTGCTTTGTAACAAATTACTGCCAATCGAACCCCTCATACTGAAAACTTGATAAGGGTGTTGAAATGATCTTTATCTACTGACAGTTGTGATGGAAGAGGCTATTCTCTATGGAAATGCATATTGGGTGGCACTCCTGGGCCTTTTTCCCCCGTGGCTTGCATTGTGTAAGGCATTGAACTTCAAATCAATGTTAATTCATATGTCGCTCAGATGACTGTGCTTCTTGTCAGCTGCTGGGAGAATTGTTTAGGCTGCAAGATAGTCACATTTAGAGTTTGGAAATGGCAGGGGAACTTTTTAAATGCACACACATCAGATCCTAAACACAGGAGCAACAGAAAGAGCTAAGAGCCAGCAAAATGATAAAATACAGGGAAGCAACAAAGATGCTGCAGCAATAATTTAAGTAGGGACCATGTGTGCACGGGAGGCGTTCAGCTCACATGCAGAGGCAAGCCTACCTGAACCACACTTTCTGAAGTAATACATGAACTGAAACACAGTCGTTCTTCCATACTGGCTCTTCTCTTAATTTTACAATGCAATTCTCCAAGCAAGCTATGTGTACAAAAGGCAAGCTATGGTAACAAAACCAACACCTACCTTTTTTTTACCTGGGGAAAAAGATAGGTCTTTACCTGGTGCTGAAAAGATGTCAATGAAAGCACTGGGTGACCCTCATGAAGGAGCGCATTCCACAGATGGGCACCCACAATTTTATTTTATTTATTTTATTTTTTATACCCCACCTGTCTGGATGGGTTTCCCCAGCCACTCTGGGCAGCTTCCAACACATATAAGAACATAATACAAAGGACTTTAAAGTTGTGCTAAAGGAAGAAAAGGTGATTGCAGTGAAGCAGGGTGAATTACAGTGGTACCTCGGGTTAAGTACTTAATTCGTTCCAGAGGTCCGTTCTTAACCTGAAACTGTTCTTAACCTGAAGCACCACTTTAGCTAATGGGGCCTCCTGCTGCCGCCGTGCCGCTGGAGCACGATTTCTGTTGTCACCCTGAAGCAAAGTTCTTAAGCCAAGGTACTATTTCTGGGTTAGCGGAGTCTGTAACCTGAAGCGTATGTAACCCAAGGTACAACTGTATTTGCATCTGACTTCACTTAGGAAAGTTGCAGAGCAGATCCCTGTGTATGAATTAACTTTGTCAAGGTAGCAACGTAGCCACTTGCCATTGATACAGAGTTGTCCAAGATGGTTTAAACAAAGAGGGATCGTGAGGAGTTCCAAAAGGATCTCTCCAAATTGGACAGATCAGCAGTAAAGCAGTCCATGTGATTCTATCAAGTGAACTGTCAATGACTGATCAGGGATGAGGCCTTGGGGTCTTAATAGATAGCTTGAGGAAGATGTCAACCCAGGGTACAACAGCTGTGAAAAAGTTGAAGCCTGTGTTAGGGGTCATTACGAAAGGGATTGAAAATAAATCTGCCACTATGGTAATGCTGTTATACAAATCTATGGCGTGGCCACACGTGGAATACTGTGTGCACTTATCGCCTCACCTCAATAGGGCATGAACTCAGTGGCCCGCCTTCTGAATCCTTCATGTAAAAGGATCAGGTAGACAGATAGATTGTCAGTGGTGCACATTTGCTGAAAATGAGGTGGTGAAGACCATTTCCCCTCTCCCTCTCCCAGTACAAATGGCTGTATCATCATTTGAAGCTGTGTCAAGTAAGTGAATTAAATTTGCACGAGATTAATGTTCTCTAAGCAAGCTACTGAAAAAATATTGGTGGGGATAGTAAATAAACTAAGCTCCATGACACATGCATCTATTAAATCTGCAATTGCTATGCTGGCAAGTAGAGGCAACCCATCCATTGGCTACATGGGCAATTTGTTCCAGAAACTGTAGCGTCCAACTGTCACTGCCTCGTCTTGGCCTGTCAGATATTTAAAAGGGTCTTACTGATGGGAGGGAAAGGTAGTCTGGCAACCCTAAAGCACACGTCTATATCTCTGAGACTAGCAATATGGGCAGCTGAATCGGGCTTGCAGTTCTGTTAGCTCAGTCAGCAGAACCATCAGAAGAAGAAATAGTGGTGATTTTGTGATAATTTAGAGATACTTCTTTGCAGAGCTTTGCACTAGGGAGATAGGACTTGCAGGGTTGCTTGTCAAGTGAATATATAATCCAGTTAAATAACCAGGGCTCCCAAATTATTCATCCCTGCAGGAAGAGAGGCAAAGTCAAGGCACAGTGAGCAAGCACAGGAGCTTCACAATTCAGACAGAGAAGCCACAGGACAAACAAGCTCTCTGGTTATTGTGAAGAAAAAGAGCACCGAGATGAGAATATAGGTCCCTCCAGACATCCTTTTATTGCACATTCATGATTATTTGTTCTCATGATGGTATCGGGGCGGTTATACGTGATCCCACTTTCAATACTGTTTGCACTTGCAGAAGTTTCAAAGCAGATGTACAATTGCAGATATTAATCTTGTGCAGTTTGAAGCGACTGGAAACATAAAAACTGACTCCTTTTGGAAGAAAACATAGTCCAGACCCATAAAAATATTGTTCAAAGTTTTACTTGCAGAACTCTTCAAAACAAAACAAAAATATCAAATGGTGTCCAAAAATAGCCATACAATATCTGGTGCTGTCCAGCACAGGCTCAGCATCTTAGAAATAAAAGATAATTCCAAAAGTCCAGACTGTCCCCCCCTCCCACTGACAGCCTGCATTTCAGCCTCCATTGGCCTTAGGCTATACAACTCTTGAAGAGCCATTATCACATCCTTTTGTTCTCTGTGTCATTCAGAGAAAGCCTAAAGCCAACACCCTTTCAAGATGACAGTTTTGCAATTCAATACCTCTGTCACCTGATCTAAGGTTACAACACTCACATGTTAGCTAGCAGAAAACAACAACTAGTTAATTATCTACTCAGCAAGAAGCTCAGAGAGCACTTAGAAAACTACTGTGGAAAAACCCCAATGTTATCAATATATATTTAGCCATTTTTCCATTTTAAACCTTCATTAATACTCAGCCGTTTTCCCATTTCTGTGTGAATTAAACCAATTCTACTTAACAAATACTGCTTTGTTTCTAATCGGTACATGTCCCATACTCTACTGCTGAAATAATTAAACCAATGGTCTGATTTAGCATAAGGCAGCTTTCAGTGTTCGAGCGTTTCCCGAACTACAGTACCAAGAAAAGAAGACGCCAGGCCCAATCTGCCTGGGCCAAATACTTCAGCAATTTACATGCTTCTGTGGGGTTTGGGCTGCTAAAGGTCAGAGGGTTGTTTTTTTTTAATTTGGAGATACAAAATGTCTGTGCCTTGCTTATACAAAAATTATATTGCAGAAATATGCACATTTTCTTGTGAGCCCACTGATAGCATAGGCGCACCAGTGAATCACATTATTATTATCTGGAATCCATCAAAGAAGGTCAAGATTTCATTTATTAAAATAATTGTAGTCAGCCCTTCTAAATCAAAAGAAGCAGCAAGGTTAGGTGGCTGACAAAAGCGACATTTAAAAATGTGCATTGTTACAACAAATAGAAAGAAATATATTGCTATGGGCCACCCCAGTTTTTGCCAAACAGTGGCACTTAACCACGGTTTGTGTTTCCTTGGGGAAAATGAGGCGCGTCAGAGACTACTGCCTTTATGAAATATGGTTTATTCACACGTATCTACTTTTATGGAGAGGCAGTTCACACCATTTACATCTCAAGAGGGGCTTGTCCTTCCCAGCAGCGCAGGATTGGATCCAGAGGCATCCTAAGCACTACCCCGTGTCTCTCTGTGACAGTCAGCCAGAATGGCGGCTTCCCTTAAGTCCCTGCATGAAGTTCCATGCACTTCCTCTTTCTCTTTCCCAGAAACACTTGCAAAAAACAAACAAACCCTCACCTCTTGCTTCCAGTAGCTCCCACCCCAGTCACCCTGGCAATCTCTGTTTCTCAAGCCCATCAGCCCAGTGGTGGTTGTTGTTGTTGTTGTTGTTGTTGTTGTTTAGTCGTTCAGTCATGTCCGACTCTTCGTGACCCCATGGACCAGAGCACACCAGGCACTCCTGTCTTCCACTGCCTCCCACAGTTTGGTCAAACTCATGCTGGTAGCTTCAAGAACACTATCCAACCATCTCGTCCTCTGTCGTCCCCTTCTCCTTGTGCCTTCCATCTTTCCCAACATCAGGGTCTTTTCCAGGGAGTCTTCTCTTCTCATGAGGTGGCCAAAGTATTGGAGCTTCAGCTTCAGGATCTGTCCTTCCAGTGAGCACTCAGGGCTGATTTCCTTAAGAATGGATAGGTTTGATCTTCTTGAAGTCCATGGGACTCTCCAGAGTCTCCTCCAGCACCATAATTCAAAAGCATCAATTCTTCGGCGATCAGCCTTCTTTATGGTCCAGCTCTCACTTCCATAATTACTACTGGGAAAACCATAGCTTTAACTATACGGACCTTTGTTGGCAAGGTGATGTCTCTGCCTTATGGCTTACCACTATCAAACAAGCCAGGCCATTAACAGCCTTTTGTTTCTTCAAGACCCACCCCACTGAGCTGTTGCCATGCTGACCTCAGGAGGAAGTTAGCCAATATGATCATTTCTTGCTAAATTCATGAATTTATGGGTTTGCTCAAATGGTATTCAGCTTAATAGTTTCACTAGCGCAATAGGATTGTCCCCACCCCCACTTCCTTCCCCTCCACACCAACCCAAATCTGCTCAAAAAGGTTGGGGGATCCCCCCAGGAGAGATATGGGGAGAGGAGAGTGAGAGAATGTTTCATTATGGAAGGAGGAATCTTTGTGCTGGCGGGACGTTTTGCTTAGCACTACATTGAATATGGCCCAGAGTGTGTATGTGTTTCTTTACAGCAGCTTTCTGAGCAAGCAGAAAGTAAAACTGACCTACGTGGAAGTGCAAATGGATGGCATTGTGTGGGGAAAGCATTGTTAGAGCAGCCTAAAATAAAGGCAAACTCGGAAGGTGGCAAAGTAAGATTTGTCACCTTGCCTTATCTAACAAGCACACCAAGACCAGAGTCCTCTTTCAGAGCTCCTCTGCCACACAACAAAACATCGCCTCTTATGTAGCTGTTGTTGACAAGTCACAGAAAATTACTTTTAAAGAAGCCACTTACAGGAAAACAGAAATGCTGAAGGAGATGAGAAGAAGAAGCATTTCCTAGAAGAATAGCTATTTAAGGAGCTGTGGAGCTGTGGCACAGGAGCAGCAATTTGGCATTATTATGGTATTGTCCTCATACCTGCAACTCAGCAGGCAGGTTGCACTGCAAATGTGGCCTTCACAGCTTTTTCTTCTTCCCTTCCAGAATTTGTTTTCACCTGTTGGTGGGGGTGGACCCCTCCAGAGGCAACAGAGGCCTGCTGTGACCGTTTGGCCCATCATTTTGAGGATAAAGTCACTCGACTCTGTAGCAATATAGACACTACCGCTATGACTACTGTTCCAACTGAGGTGTCCAGCGCTACGACTTCTCCAACTTTGTGGGGTCAGTTTTGATTTATGAGGTCAGATGATGTGGAAGGGGTGCTTGCAGAGATACTCCTGACGGCATGCCCTCTCAACCGGTGCCCATCACGGTTGGCGAAATTGAACTGAAGAAAGTGGGTCCAGGGCGGGGTGGCTGCTTCACTACGTCAGATGCTTGGCTGAAAGAAATATACAGATTGCAAACAGAGGTGCGCCCTGTATGCGTTGTATGCAGAATTGTTCCTCTTCCACTGCAGTTCGTCTTCTGCCAAACACAACATTATCTGTCTCTCAATCCACGGTGGCTAAATCACGTTGCCATCATGTTGTTCCACCCCATTCAGTTTAATACAAAGGAGACAAAATGCAGATTGGAAGAGACGTAATCAATTGCATATCGTTTGCAGACTGAAACTACAACAGTGAATGCTGATTGCATGCCAGTGTGGTGTAGTGGTTAAGAGCGATAGACTCGTAATCTGGGGAACCGAGTTCGCGTCTCCGCTCCTCCACATGCAGCTGCTGGGTGACCTTAGGCCAGTCACACTTCTTTGAAGTCTCTCAGCCCCACTCACCTCACAGAGTGTTTGTTGTGGGGGAGCAAGGGAAAGGAGAATGTCAGCCGCTTTGAGACTCCTTCGGGTAGTGATAAAGCGGGATATCAAATCCAAACTCTTCTCTTCTTCTTCTTCATGCACTGGATTGATTTCCATTCCAGACATGGAATGAATAAGTGAACCTCAGCAGTTTCCACCCCCATTTCTGTTTTCATCAGAATTGTCCAACATCCCAAACCAGCCATGAACAGCTCTGCTCTGTAGCATCAGAAGTAATTGTGTTCTTTCTTCCTTCTTTCCTTCCTTCCTTCCTCCCTCCCTTCCTCAGTAACCATTTGGCATATTGTTTAATATCAAATATTGCTCTAGTACTTTTGGTCTTTTATATGCAATGCAATGTGTTAATTTGGTTGGCTGCCCTCTAATAAGTACAACTTAATCAGACATGATTAGTTTTCAGATTGCATTAAAGGTGATGCCCACATATAGGAAACTCTGTTTCCAGTTAAAAGATGGAGCAATCATTGGAGAATTGGAGAACTCTGAAAAGAGGGAAACATTCACTGAAATAAGGAATGGCTGCTGTTTTAAGCACTATAATTTCTTGAAAGATGGAAAGGGGAGAAAATGCCAGGAGTACAATGGGGAAAATAGTGAGTTGCAATGATTGGACAGTGATGTCATGTGATGTCATAAAAAGTATACAGATACAAAGATGGTAACTCCAAATAAAAGGGTTGATATGTGTAGTGGTTCAAGGGGTTGCTCGTGCGTAAGCCGGTGCCCACACCTGGCTGGGTTGCCTAAGTGAACCTTTTCTGTCCGGACAGCCACTCACCCGTGGCTGTCTCAATCGCTGGCAGAATCCGTCAGTGGGCGTTTCTTAAACTTCTTCCAGCAAAGAAGTTCTTTCACGCCCAGTCGCCTCCTACTTTCCCTGCACGGAAGCCTTCTGCGCAAGGAAGGCGTAGGCAGCAGAGGACCCTTCCTCCCCCCACTGGTCCCAGGCAAGGAGTCATGTGACTCCCTCTCAGATTCCCCCATCTGCCCCCCTTCTCCACTGGAGCTGAGCTGATTCCCTTCCCCAGAAGATGGGCTGCTTCTCCCGATCCCTGGACGCTCTCTGGGATCCCTCTGGAGCTCTCTCTCTCCCTCCGGCACTGATGGCAGTTCCCTGACAGTATGGGAGCAAACTTGCTTCATTTGCCCATTTCAGAAAAGTCTCCATTTTGAAGAGACTCACCAAGGTTCTTCTTGGCTTAGAGTAGCTTGCTTTGATCCTGACACACTCAAAGAATCATAGAATTGTAAGGGATCATGAGGGTCATCTTGTCCAACCCCTTGCAATGCAGGAATCGTTTGCCCAATGTGGGGCTCAATCCTGCGACCTTGAGATCAAGAACCTTGTGTTCTGCCGACGGAGCTATCACTTGCTCAGACCAATGTACCATCTACCGGTAAGTCAAATGTACCAAATTCTCACCAAAACTAACTATTTTTAAGAAGATGTCATCTATTATCAGAGTCTATTCCACTCATTCCCCCTACTCACCCTTTCAAAAATTATTCAGAATAAGATGGAGTGCGCCATGCAGGCAAAATAGCGCATTGCAAATTGTGAAGCACAGTTTGGACCAAAGGGGGGACAAAATACAGCAAAATGCGTCGGATTGATAACAGGAGCAGATGTCCTCAAACACTGGGTGATTCCAGTTCAAGGGTTAATTGAACACATGTAAAAGCTTTGATCTGGAATGTCGCCTTTCAGCAGCTCTAGGGTTATCTTTGTCATCTTTATTTATTTTTAGGGCTCCCTTTGGATGTAAAAGGAGAAGCCCAACCGAGCACCATATAAGCACAAACCTTTATTTCTAGTAGATGGTGCCAAAGTCCCAGTCGCTGTTGTCTCCCACCCACTTTGCTTTCTCCACAGTAGTTTACTATCACCATCTCCTGGAATTGTTCATTGCAGGTGCCCTTTCCCTATGGCTTTTCAATTCCTGGTGTCTTAGTTGGTTCCAAGGCTGCCAACTTTTTAATGGGCAGAACTCTCTTATGCAACAAGCAGAAAGTCAGCAAGTTTTTAGCATGAAGTTGCTGGAGAAAGTTTCATTTCCTGAAGGTCTGTCTGTAATTGCAGCTGAATGGGCAGCCCAACTGAGATGGGGAGGGGAGAAACCATCCATTCAGTTTTACTCCTGTATCTCTCAAGGAACTACTATAAAAACATATACAGCCAAGATCTGTTCGAAGGGGAAATCTGGGCATGTGATGGGATGTGTCTCATTACAATCCATGAGATCCACCGAAGGCACTCTCTTAATGACACTGTCTATGCTAGTTTCAGACAGGCAGGGCATTCAGAGGAGAACCAGAAGCCATCTTCTGGTAAGGGAAGTCTCTTCTGCAGAGCCACAGTCCATGGTGAGCATCTTTTAGAAATATTGTGAACTCCTCACCCCATTATCATCATGACACAGAAAGACCTACTTGTTTGGGCTGGCCTTGGGTTATGTTTAAAAAGAATTCAGAAATTTCAGTGGATTTTAATCTGATAAAACATTATTCTAGTTTGCTGGATTTTCCTCCTTTTTTTGTTGTCTTGTGTTCAATTTTAATTTTGTGACCCATTCTGAAAAAATCATCTGCATGGGTATTTAGATATTTCTTTCTCCTATATCTAAAGTCTTAGTTCTAGAGAGGCAACTCTTGAGATAAGCCCTGGACCAAGATCTTTTATTTAAGGAATTTCACAGTATCAGCTGGATGATGGGCGATGGTTTGATGGCACACTTGTTTGCATGATGGATGCAGTCAAATAGATTAAGCAGCACAGTACACCAACTAGAAACTAAAACAGCAAAATTTTAAACTGTTGATAGTTCTCGTATGAAGTCATATGCACAGGGGGGGTTTTCAGTTGGAACTCGCCGTAACTCAATTCCAACACCTCTCAAGTGGATGCCATTGCCATAAGAGAACAAGGGAGGTGTTTGTGGTGAGTTCCAGCACCTCTTTTTCTGGAAAAACAGCACTACATAATAACACAGGGAATGAAGAAATTATAAATGACTCAGTGAGCAAACTAAAGACTGGTATCCAACTATGCCATGCCCAGTGTAAACTCTGTATTTTGTGATTTATATTGTGATTTTATGCTGTGAAGAACCCTGAGACCTGTGGGTATAGGGTGGTATACAAATGAATAAATAATAACAACCATAACTCATTGAAATCAGGGGACCCATCATGACTAACCTTTGTCCATTAATTTCATCGGATCTACTCTGAGAATGACTTGATCAGATACCAACCAACAGTCTAGTTCTAGGGTAGCCAACATAGTGTCTTCCATATGTTTTAGACTACAAATCCTATCAGCTCTTACCCTTGACCATGCTGTCTGGGAGTGTTGGCTCCCCCTAGTCTTGTTGGAAGTAAAGAATGAACTGGTAGGCTAAGAGGCTCGAGAACAAATTGACATCGGGAGAAAAGTCTAGAACACTTTGGCTGGTACATTAGATTCAGTGGATGAACTCAGCACCCGCTGTTCTCTTGTAATGCATTTGCTGATCCTTCCCTTTTGTGCTTGTTTGTTTCACTTGTATATTGACGGGGCAAGCCATCTAGTGACGCTTGACTCAAATTAAGTAAAAACTCCTCTTCACCCAGCCATCGGAGTGCTCTCCTGAACAAACACAAATCGAACACATCATTTCAACAGTGCTGGGAGCTCTTGACTTCCAGACACATTTGAAACATGAAGGATTGAGTACTCTTGACGTGCATCTACTGTCTGAAAAGCTCCTTGACTTTTAATTAGTTTCTAATCCATCAGGTCACCTCCCCAAATGAGCTTCAGGGTCACCTCAGGATCTTACGAGTATGCACATGTACATTGTTTTTTAGCTGCTGGACCAAAGACTTAAGAAAAGGACAATGGCTTAGGCCAATCTCTAAGATGGAAGGTTCTAGAACTTCATCTCCCAACCCCCAATTGCTTTTGATAAAGTCCAATTCTTAAAATGGCTTCAGGAAACATCACTCTTTCCCACAATAAGTATGTGGTGCAGTAGTACCTTGGTTCCCGAACAGCTTAGTTGTTGAAAGAATCGCCGCAAACCCGGAAGGAAGTGTTCCCGTTTGCGAATATTTTTCGGAAGCCAATCGTCTGACTTGGCTTCCACGGCTTCCGATTGAGTGCAGGAAGCTCCTGCAGTCAATCGGAAGTTGCGCCTTGGTTTTTGAATGGTTTCGGGAGTTGAACGGACCCCCGAAATGAATTAAATTTGAGAACCAAGGTACCACTGTATTTGGATATCACACACAAACACACACATTTCCACTTGGAAACATGCATTTCCTAGGCATTTTTTTTTTGTATCTTTTTTTTTGTCTTTTATTTGTATGCCACTTTTCCACACACACACACACACACACACACACACACACACATCGTGCACAAAGCAGCTTACGACAACAGCAACAAAATTCAAACGAACACTATAAAAACCATTTCATAATAAAATAGCAACAGTTCCATAGTGATGTAGCAAAACAATAACACAGCAACAATTTCATAATAAATAGCAAAACAATAGCAAATATAATAATGTACCAAAAAGGCATTCAAATACTATAAATATAACAAGATTACATAAAGAAGGCTGATCGCCGAAGAATTGATGCTTTTGAATTGTGGTGTTGAAGGAGACTCTTGAGAGTCCCAAGGACTGCAAGAAGATCAAACCTCTCCATTCTGAAAGAAATCAGCCCTGAGTGCTCACTGGAAGGACAGATCCTGAAGCTGAGGCTCCAATACTTTGGCCACCTCATGAGAAGAGAAGACTCCCTGGAAAAGACCCTGATGTTGGGAAAGATTGAGGGCACAAGGAGAAGGGGACGACAGAGGACGAGATGGTTGGACAGTGTTGTCGAAGCTACCAACATGAGTTTGACCAAACTGCGGGAGGCAGTGGAAGACAGGAGTGCCTGGCGTGCTCTGGTCCATGGGGTCATGAAGAGTCGGACACGACTAAACGACTAAACAACAACAATATTACTTAAACGACATGCAGCATCCAATAGCAAAAATAACAATGGTGCGTCACAGTTTCACCTTAATCCTAGAAAAACCCCTCCAATTATTTTGTTCACGGTTGCTCTCCTTCAGCAGCTTCCAAGGGGAAGGGGGGGGTCCCTGTTTTGGAGGGTGGGATTCAAACCAACGACTTCAAATTACAAGAAAGGAGATTCTGACTAAACATATGGAAGAATATCAGTGGTGGTTTTTAAGCAGAGCTTGGATGGCCATCTGTCATGGGGGTTGGACTAGATGACACTCGAGGTCCCTTCCAGCTCTGCAATTTTATGTCTCTACGATGCACACAAGCGTTTAAAGATGCATGCACATGTACACACACTGCCCACATGTTACATGTTTGCTGCAGGCAACACCAGTGTGACCGTGATATTTCAGGTTTTTGATGGAACTGCACTGGCTTCAGATCAGGTCACGATCAAGCTATTGTTACTGACATACAAAGCCCTGAACGACTCAGGAGCCGGTTATTTCAAAGACTGCCTGTCCCTGCATAGACCCGTAAGACCGCTTAGAACTTCTGGTGAAATTTTACTTGTGGCAACTACAGAACATAATAAGACCATGGCCTGCAAATGGACATTTTCAATCCAAACAAATAAACCATTTTTAAGACTATGCATTGAAAGCACATGACTTTCCTGGGAGCTGTAGCGTGTTAAGGGTGCTGGGAATTGTAGCTCTACGAAGAACAGCTCCCAGGATTCTTTGGGGGCAGCTATGTTGTTTAAATGCACTGGAATTGCGTGGTGAGTATGCAGCCTGAATAATTTTTATAGCCATTTGCGGAATGGGGCTTTGTATACAGATATCCAACTTTGTCACCTTGAGGCTAAGGTACCCGACCTGGAGAAGCTGAGAGAGTCAGGAAGACCTTCCTTCCAGTAGGCAGATGTGACAATTTGTATAATACACTAGATAGCCCATTTTCCACTAATGCCTTCTATCTGTGCTCCTGTTTCAGTTGTTTATTGAATTAATTTACTTGGGAGCTTGGCGTTCTTTAGGCCAAAAGTGAGGGGGTGCTGGACTGCCTGGGTCTCATGCATCCTAACTCACTTGTTCCCGTGTTGCTTTGTCGCTGGGGATGACTTCATCCTCTGGGTCCCTCTCCTTGCTGACGAAGTGGCAGATTTGCATAACTGCTTAGAGAGAAATGGAGGCGAGTCTCCCCATATGCTAGGAGCTTATTATTGGCCTCAGCACAATCACCAGCATTCCGTTCCATTTAACCCATGAAAACCAAGTCACCCCCACCCCTAGAGGGTCAGAAAATATATAGTGCAGCTACATAAAATTTTCTGTCCACAATGTACATGCCAAAGCGGAGCAGAGACCCTTGGCATCTTTGATACCTCCTGCAAAGGAAGGATGACTTTTTTTCATCTCGAGAACAAGTTCTGGGAAGTGGTGAAGCTGTTTGTACCATATTTGAGGCCTGGCTATTCAAAGATTTAATTATCTGGTATAAAATACAATCTGTTTAACATGTGTTGAAAGGCTACATTCTTCTGTCCTGAAGATGAACTGAAGCCAAATCAAATAAAAGTCTATTTCAAGCTAAGAGGTTTTCTTAAAATAATAATAATAATAATAATAATAATAATAATAATAATAATAATAGCCCAGCAACCCTCAACTACTTTGAGTTGCAGACATAATTTAATCAAAAAGAACGGGCAATGCCTGGCAGTCTAAACCATCCTACTTTCTTGAGACAAAACAGTGTCTGTGTTGATGCAATAAGACTCTCTTCTCTAACAATGTGATAAAGCTCCCCCTCCCTCACACACACCCCACGCCCCCTCGACAGTGTTGCTTGTTAAGACAAAACAGCTAATGCCATTGTCAAAGGGGCTCTCTTGTTTATTCCCAAGTCAGCCTCAGAACATATTGAACTTTCTGTGAGTTTTCCAGTCCTGCCCTGCCATTGACCTCAACACTGCTTCACGGCAGGTCACTCTCATTCAGGGCTTAACAATATAATTTGCATGCTGGCTAAGCCAAGGGTCTTTCCAGATGTAGAAGATGCTAATCACGCTGCATTTTGCTGAATAATGAGAGACCTTTTTCTCTTTTCGGTCTGCCTGGTTTTTCCAACAATGCAACCCCAAGACAAGCAGCCACCTCTCTCCCCGGCACATGAAGCAGCCAAGCGCTTGAACCACAAGCTGCAAACTGAAAAGGCAAGACCCTTCCTACTCACTAGGTCACCCCTGCTCCCTGCCTAACCATTGCCAAGGCACAAAGAAAATTAAGAGGGTTTTAATAAATATGCAAAAGGCCAGCGGTCCAAAGATTCCAGCCTTGCATTCCAAACTAACTCCTTCTACTCCACTAGTGTTTAGGGAGTAGGAAAGAATGCAACATGCCTGAGGCCAGGAAGGAATATAGATTAGACAATGATAACAACAACAACAACAACAACAACAACAACAACAACAACAACAATTTATTATTTATACCCCGCCCATCTGGCTGGGCCACCCCAGCCACTCTGGGTGGATTCCAACAAAACACTAAAATACAGTAATGTATCAAACATTAAAAGCTTCCCTAAACAGGGCTGCCTTCAGATGTCTTCTAAAAGTTTGATAGTTATTTTTCTCTTTGACATCTGATGGGAGGGCGTTCCACAGGGCGGGTGCCACTACCAAGAAGGCCCTCTGCCTGGTTCCCTGTAACTTGGCTTCTCGCAGTGAGGGAACCACCAGAAGGCCCTCTGATAGATGATAGATAGATAGATAGATGATAGATAGATAGATAGATAGATAGATAGATAGATGATAGGTAGATAGATAGATAGATAGATAGAGATAGATAGATAGATAGAGATATAGATAGATAGATAGATAGATGATAGATAGATAGATAGATAGATAGATAGATGATAGATAGATAGATGATAGATGATAGATAGATAGATAGAGATAGATAGATGATAGATAGATTAGATAGATAGATAGATAGATAGATGATAGATAGATAGATAGATAGATAGATAGATAGATAGATGATAGATAGATAGATGATGATAGATAGATAGATAGATGATAGATAGATAGATAGATAGATAGATAGATAGATAGATAGATAGATAGATATAGATAGATAGATAGAGATAGATAGATAGATAGATAGATAGATAGATAGATAGATGATAGATGATAGATAGATATAGAGAGATCCCTTCTTTTATCACAAGAGAATGGTTGCTGCGATCTTATGTGGTGCCCCAAAACACATGTTTTAGGGTGCCGTGCCTCACCAAAACTTTTTCGGGGTGGGGGGAACCATGGCGCAAAATTGCAAAAAATTACGGCAGCCAAAATGGCTTCCATGCTGTCTGGAAACAAAGCCTTAAGGGAAACGGTTGAAGGAGCTGGGTATGTTTAGCCTGGGGGGAAAAGGAGACTAAGAGGAGATATGAGAGCCATCTTCAAATATCCGAAGGGCTGTCACATGGAAGATGGAGAAAGCTTGTTTGCTCCTGCTCTGGAGGGTAGGACTCAATTCAATGACTTCAAGTTACAAGAAAGGCGATTCTGACTAAACATCAGGAAGAACCTTCTGACAGAAAAGTGCTGTTTAACAGTGGAATGGGCTCCCTCAGGAGGTTGTGGGCTCTCCTTCTTTGGAGGTTTTTAAGTAGAGGTTGGATGGCCATCTGTTATGGATGCTTAGTTGGAATTCCTGCATTGCAGAGGGTTGGACTA
The DNA here is from genome assembly GCF_964106645.2 of Podarcis pityusensis. Lineage (NCBI taxonomy): Eukaryota > Metazoa > Chordata > Lepidosauria > Squamata > Lacertidae > Podarcis > Podarcis pityusensis. Next base: position 14,061,496 of record NC_138030.1, read on the forward strand.
CATGACTCTCCAAGTCCCTCCTAACTCTACCATTCTGTGAGTCTGTGGTTCTATTATCTGACATGTGCATGACTGTTTACAGCATTTTAATAGTGATTACTTAGATATAACTTCGGGTCCCTCCAGACTGGCAGGTTTCTAGCAGGTGCATTCTGCAATATGTCGCTGATGCAATAATAGTACATTGGTGGTGAATTTCTACTGGGCCATCCAGACACAATTCCACCTTATTAGTTGTTTTGCTATGTTTCCCCAGTGTCACCTCGTTATTGCTATCTGTCAGGGTTCGGGTGGGAGACGACGACATTATTGTGCTATACAACACAACAAAAGCAGAAGCCAAACAAAACACCGAGAACATTTGTGGTATGAAAAGCTACAGGATTCCAGCAGGAAATTATGGGACATGCACTGACTGGCCACAAAGCCACATGTCCACCTAGAAACTTGTAGGTGGTACAAACAGGACTGAAAGTGGAATCGTGTTGAACCTCCCCAATACCATTGCAAGCGTAGCTCATCATGAACACACCATAAAAATGAGACCTTTCCCCTAACCTAAGTACATACTTTTGTGGACTGGGAGTTGCTAGAGTTTGGTCCTCATGTGATCTGAAGAGGAAGAAGAAGAAGAGTTTGGATTTGATATCCTGCCTTTTACTCCCCTTCAGGAGTCTCAAAGTGGCTAACCTTCTCCTTTCCCTTCCTCCCCCACAACAAACACTCTGTGAGGTGAGTGGGGCTGAGAGACTTCAAAGAAGTGTGACTGGCCCAAGGTCACCCAGCAGCTGTATGTGGAGGAGCGGAGATGCGAACCCGGTTCCCCAGATTATGAGACTACCGCTCTTAACCACTACACCACACTGGCTCTCTGATTTTAGAATTTACTTCAAAGGAGGCATAGAATTTTCCATGGGTAGGGGCGTGGAATATATCTGAAAAGAAGCAACCTGTCCGCCCCCTGCCCCCCGTTTAATTTGTGAGGAGTTTGTCAGCCAAACAATGAATGTTGATAAATCCAGCATTGTAGCATTGACAACCCCCATGTGCAAAGGAACCTTGTTTTTATTGATCTGTACGAAGCCCAATTGTCTGGGGGGAGATGTCTGCGTGGGGCAGGAGGAGAAATAACTGATACCACTCTCTGCTCCCCTTGGAACGCTGCGATAAGTGTCAGCCCATTATTCTCTCAGGCAATTTCTCTGGCTATATGATGTTTGACTGCAAATTTAAACCAAATGACACTCTTCACAATCAGGTGGGGGTAGTGGAGATGAGGGGCGAAAGGAGGGGGGTAATTTCAGCATTATTTGCTTCAGCATTTAAAATCATTTTGTGTCTGAAAATTTCTCCCGAGTCTAGACAAGATGGATCACTTGCCTGCTGAAAATATTAAAATTTTATAAGGTATAGTCAACAGTGCTCCTCTGGTAGTAAACATACAGATTCAATTTAAACGTCTTTTTTATAAAGGCTCTTTTAAAACACACAACGACACCAAATTATATGATGATGATAACTGCTGAGGGCGTCAGCTTCAATCTAGTGCAGGTAGTCGGTCCTGCTGCTGCTGTGTTCAGTTCAAGCTGCTGTAGATTTTCCTCTTAAAAGCATGTTCAGCTTTCCCCATTTTGCAACCTCTGCATTTTTCTGTCACCCAGCCCTGACGTGCAGCAATGATGCGACATTAGGCATGATTCAAAAACTGCAGGGGATGCGATGTCTGCATGAAAAAAAGGGAGGGAGGGAGGGAGACAGAGAGAGAGAACCTTGCATCCTAGGTTCTGGATTTTGTTCTTTTACAAGGTTGTAAAGACTGCAGAGAGAATAATTGGGTGCACTCTTCCCACCTTGGATCAAATATATGCTTCCAGGTGCTATAAGAAAGCTGCAGAGATAGTGCAGGATAGTGCGCACCCCGGAAATGATCTCTTTCAGCTTCTGCGTTCTAGAAGAAGGTACAGGGTTATAAAGACTAGGACTAGCCGCCTGAGAAACAGTTTCTATCCAAATGCGATTTGGTTTTGAACGCAGTGTAAGCTGTACGCCGGCTCCCTCGGCCAATAAAGCGAGATGAGCGCCGCAACCCCAGAGTCAGCCACGACTGGACCTAATGGTCAGGGGTCCCTTTACCTTTACCTTTAAGGTAGTCTCTAGGGGATGTGGGTGGTGTTGTGGTCTAAACCACAGAGCCTAGGGCTTGCTGATCAGAAGGTCAGTGGTTCAAATCCCCGCAATGGGGTGCAAGTAGATAAATCAAGTGCAAGTAGATAAATTGGTACTGCTCCGGAGGGAAGGTAAACGGCGTTTCCGTGCACTGCTCTGGTTCGCCAGAAGCAGCTTAGTCATGCTGGCCACATGACCCAGAAGCTGTCTGTGGACAAACGCCGGCTCCCTTAGCCTATAGAGCAAGATGAGCGGGCAACCCCAGAGTCATCCGTGACTGAACCTAACGGTCAGGGGTACCTTTGCCTTAAGGTAGTCTCTATGTGAGTATATTGTATTCAGTTATGGGGTATCAGAGTTTTTAGGGGCTAACCAGGCTGGGATAGTTGGGATAGCAGGCTTGTTGGTTTTTCAGTTTCGTTGTTCTGTATGGGACAATGACAATAAAGATGATCATATCATATCGTATCGTATTGTATCATTTCAGAACCTGGTTTCATAGCATAAGATGGAAGTGGTTTAAAACAGTAGTCTAAAAGCTTTTCAGAACTAACTTTAAGCTATAGTCACTGGGGGGAATTCAGTCTGCAAGGAGCAACTTGCAATGACACCGTTTTCTTTTTTTCCTGGATGTCTCATTTCTCTCCATTTCAACTGCTTTCTCAAGGTTGAGTACAGACTGGCTAACCTTCATTAGCAAACTACAATGCTAAGACTCCCTGGCCCTCTTCCAATATCAGGTACAGCCAGTAGCTGGCGGAGTGGTAAGACACCAGCGCTCACCTGAACTTAGATTGATCACATCGCTGCTGCTTACTGAGAGGTCGAGGGGAAGCGTGAGGTGCCAGCATCGTGGTGGTGCTCCTGCTGCCTTGTTTGGACCATGCCAATGCTGACATTGTCCCCTGCTATACCTCCTAGTAAGCAGCAGCAATGTGGCCAACTGGAGTTCAGGTGAATCTGGACCCTCACCCCACCATCCACTGCTGGCGATAGCAAGCAGCTGGTTGTGAAATAAGCCTCTTCTCTTGCCAGGACCACAATTGCAGCCTTATATGTTATTAGACTCCAGTTCCCGCCACTCCTGGCCATTAACCATGTTGGCTGGGGCTCAGGAGTGTTAGAGTTGAACCACATCTGGTGGCGACAAATCTTTCTCCACAAATTGATTGGCTCTAAGGAAAACCAAGGGGATGCGGGTGGCGCTGTGGGTTAAACCACAGAGCCTAGGGCTTGCCGATCAGAAGGTCGGCGGTTCGAATCCCCGTGACAGGGTGAGCTCCCGTAGTTCGGTCCCAGCTCTTGCCAACTTAGCAGTTCAAAAGCACGTCAAAGTGCAAGTAGATAAATAGGTACCGCTCCGGCGGGAAGGTAAACGGTGTTTCCGTGCACTGCTCTGGTTCGCCAGAAGCAGCTTAGTCATGCTGGCCACATGACCCGGAAGCTGTACGCTGGCTCCCTTGGCCAATAAAGCGAGATGAGCGCCGCAACCCCAGAGTCGGCCATGACTGGACCTAATGGTCAGGGGTCCCTTTACCTTTACCTTTAAGGAAGACCAACAGATGACCATTGCAGAGGGATTGACTTTGGCCAGGGTGAATATAGCACCTTGTTGGGCTTCAGACTAAATACAGGCATCCCCCCGCTTATGTGCGTTCAAGTCACGAGCAACCATGCATATGTGCAGTGCAAGAAACCCAGAAGTGGGAGGAGAAACCTGAAGAGCCTCAACAAAGCCCCACTGCACCTCTGGCTCCTGAGGAGACCTTTCCTGGAGCCTGAAAAAGAAGTCTCCTGAGGCTCTGGGGAGGGTTCCTCATTTATGCACAGTTCACTTATGTGTGCATGGGGCCAGAATGTAACCCCTGCATAACTGGGGATTAGCCTGTATTGCTCAAGGAATTTAATTCCCCTGACTTTATGACTGAAATCAAGACCTTTGGCATTAGAATTGCCACTCACATATTGCTGAAAAAAAGAGAAGAAATACATCACCAAAAAGGAAGGCACCAATTTGCATAATATTTGCACATGCCAATTTATTTATATGGGTGGAAATTGAGGAAATAAGTACTATGGTTTAAATAGAAATATAATGCGTGCTGTCACAGTAAGGGAAGACTGAGCCTGTGATTGGTGTGCCTTCTCAGTCTGTTGCCAAGCTTCCTCCAGCTCTCCCTTCCGATGGTTCTTTATATTTTATACTTGGACCCGACAGCCCTTCAAATAGAGGACGCCTTAAAACAGAGGACTGCCCTTTGTGAAGCAGGACACATGGACACCCTTTGGCATGTGACTGACAATTGCAGATCATCCAACATAGCTGAATACAATGCTTTGGCAAAACAAGCTCATTTTGCTCTGGCTGGCTGGGATGCTTCATTGTCTGCATCACCAGTGCAACTGACCTAGTGAAGAACATGATTCTGAACCATTGTTTCTCTTATTATTTAATTTTATATTCCACTTAATGCCAAGACAGCGGTTGGTAAGTGTAAAACCCATTATGCAACTATTAAAGAAGAATCATTAAAATAGGCCATTGAAACAAGCAATAAAACAACCCCATGAAAACTTTGAAATATATTCTTCCATAATAAAAAAATGCAATAAAATAATCCGATTAAAACAACACAGTAATTAGAACAGGAGGCAGTCAGGAGAACAAGGGAATGCCTGCATAAACAGATGCAGCTACAAAAACCGGCGCAATGCCAATACAGATTAAGGGGAACTCTTGTATTTCAGCAGGGAGTACATTCCATAACACTGGGGCCATCAGTAAAAAAAGCCCACCCACTCTCCATCCATGTTACAACAGATTGACCTTCATTAGACTGTGGCAAGGACGTGGGTGGCACTGTGGGTTAAACCACAGAGCCTAGGACTTGCTGATCAGAAGGTCAGCGGTTCAAATCCCCACGACGGGGTGAGCTCCCGTTGCTCGGTCCCTACTCCTGCCTACCTAGCAGTTCGAAAGCACGTCAAAGTACAAGTAGATAAATAGGTACCACTCTGGCGGGAAGGTAAACAGCGTTTCCGTGCGCTGCTCTGGTTCTCCAGAAGCGGCTTAGTCATGCTGGCCACATGACCCAGAAGCTGTATGCCGGCTCCCTCGGCCAATAATATCAGATGAGCACCGCAACCCCAGAGTCGGCCATGACTGGACCTAATGGTCAGGGGTCCCTTTACCTTTACCTTTAGACTGTGGAAAGACTAACCAGATTCTGCATATCATCCATTTAAGAGGATATGTGCTAAGGTCCTTGTAAATCAGTGGAAAGAAGTTCTAACAATGGATATGTAATGACAAACTGAATGCACCATCCATGATTCAAGACAGTGGAATTATTGGTTGTCAGATTGCGGGGGGTGGGGGGTGGAGAGAGGGAAAAATTGAAAGACATGGTCCCAGGGCATATGGTGGACCATTGTTCAGAAGAGAGTGCTAGACTAGAAGGAACCTCAGTTAGACTGAGCAAAATAATTCTTATGCTGTTATGTTATCTGTCAGTCTTCAAGATCAGGGTGGCTGTGGCATTTGCAACTTCTCCCATTTTTAGCCTTTGAAGTACTGTTTGCTGTCTGAAAACGTACGTGCATTTGATCAGAGCAGAAGCATTAATCCAGAAAGTCTGAATTCACAGGCAACAAATATATAAAAAGGCATTTGGGGGACTGGGGTTTTTCCCACTTTTCATCACTAAGAAAGGTCAAGCCATTAACAGCAATGAAAAGAGTCTTTCTCAAATAATAATTTCAAAACCGTGCCTTGTAATATTCAGACTACAAAACTGATAGAGCAATTAAGTGGCACGCCTTATAACAGAGAGATGCGGAGCAAATCCTCCGGGGACCTGCAGGTCAGTTTCTTCAGAAATGTTGCTGCAGAGACATTTAATAAGGCTCCTGGTTTATTTCCATCATGCGCTTCATGTTCACCCTTTCACTCATCACAATCGATCCTCATTATACCTTCCCTCCTCCTTATTGGTTCACCCTGCTTCTCGGTTAGATCAACCCCTCTTTTTCTGCTTCAAGTGCTCTATATTTACCAAAGCAAGAGGCAGGTAAACGCCGGTCTTGAAAGACCTACACTGGCTCCCAGTACATTTCCAAGCACAATTCAAAGTGTTGGTGCTGACCTTTAAAGCCCTAAACGTCCTCAGTCCAGTATACCTGAAGGAGCGTCTCCACCTCCATCGTTCTGCCCGGACACTGAGGTCCACCGCCGAGGGCCTTCTGGTGGCTCCCTCACTGCGAGAAGCCAAGTTACAGGGAAACAGGCAGAGGGCCTTCTCGGTAGTGGCGCCCGCCCTGTGGAACGCCCTCCCACCAGATGTCAAAGAGAAAAATAATTACCAAACTTTTAGAAGACATCTAAAGGCAGCCTTGTTTAGGGAAGCTTTTAATGTTTAATAGGTTATTGTATTTTAGTGTTTTGTGGGAAGCCGCCCTGAGTGGCTGGGGGGAACCAGCCAGATTGGCAGGGTATAAATAAATAAATTATTATTATTATTATTATTATTATTATTATTATTATTATTTGGCTCCATCATGCCCCACCCCAATCTCCGAGTGGTACAGGTTTCCAGGGGTTCCAGGCACTGACCCAAAATCTCTGTTACCTTTTGAAATGCGGCACAGTGGAGTCTGGTGCCTTTATGATATATGGCTTACTTACACATATATACAACCCTGATGGAGGGGCTCACAGCATCAACACCTCAAAAGGGTCTTGCTTCCCCTGTAGCCACAGCCTGGGATTCAAGCAGAGATCTGTTATGGCTTTCTGACTCTGCTTCTTGCCTTGCTTCTTGGCATTCACCTATGTATTCCAGCCAGGCATAAACGCTCAGAGTGTGAAGAAGGTCCAACAAGAGGTGTGCCCAGGGATGAGGGGTGAAATATACTCGGAGTCGAGAGTGGATTTCATGCCCTTTATTCCTCTCATAGTGGTGATAAGGAATGGAAGTTTCCCCACAATATCTGCTTTATTAGCCACGTGATTTGCTAATTCCGGGATTCTCCTGTAGGCCAATCAGGTTGTGGATTCACTTCCACCTGGAGCTGGATTGGGTGGCTCCTGCGGACCAGTCATACTGCTGCATTGTTCTAGGACCAATCAGACTGCTGCATTCTGAATCCTATTGTTCTAGGACCAATCAGACTGCTGCATTTTGGAGCCTATTGTTCTAGGACCAATCAGACTGCTGCATTTTGGATCCTATTCAACTCAGTACATAACAAGGGGTATGGACTTGGGAGAATTCTGAGAACCAGACATAGAGTTCTGGATGTCCCCATCCTGGGCATGATGACTAGCAAAACAGGATAAAATTTGCAAAATGGTTACCACCACAGAACTAGTCAGGCAAATAAAAGGGAACGAAGCAAGTAATTTTCATCATTTTTTTACACGTCGCCGAATTTAGCTTTCATCGGCACGTCTTTTGGGTTGCCTGAGTCCAAATTTGTTGGTGTGTTTATCACTGGCCATAGCACAGTATATACTCTGCAAAGAGCACTGTGCCGCTTCCAGTGTTTCTAGTATGGTGAACTTTCAAAGCAGCACAGAAAACCGGATAAAACTTCATTGTAAAGGTTGACAAAAGCGTTTCTCTAAATAGCGGACATTTCGCCAGGCAGTTGGTGCTATTCTGAGCAGGCTTTGTCAGGTGGCAACAAGCTCCGGCGTTCATCCGAGCCACTTCCAACTCATCTTTCCCTCTGACTTTCCCGCACTTAATTGTGTGAGCCTCTGGGCCGACATTTAGTGATCAAATTAATTACCAGAGTGGTGACAGAGAACTCCATTTGGGGAGTAGCTATTTTTCTGCAACAGCCTAATATATGCCACATTCGGAGGAGTAAGCGCCACTATTCCGCAATTCTTCTAGCGGAATGCCACAAAGATAGGGAGGCAATTTGAATAATTCAGAGATCTGACGTTGCTACAGGGTGATCGAGGGCTTGAGGCCTGGACAGAAACACCAGAATCAATTATTCCCTCTGCCGGCTCCAAGACATACTATTGTGATACAAATTAGAAGTTTATCTCTCTGCTCCCTGCGAGAGCAGGAATTTATTTTATAATCTCATCTGTCATCTCTTCTTTTTTTCCCCACCGCCCCAACCAAAGAGAAAGCCAGCGAGTAAGAAATGTAAAACAGCATGTCAGGAACACTCCAGGAATTGTCGTTTGAGTCACTTTCAAGTTCTCTGTAGTAATGGGTATCCAAGTGTGATGTGGAGAGAGGTCATTAGGTCCTCCCTAAGGAAATCAGCCCTGAGTGCTCACTGGAAGGACAGATCCTGAAGCTGAGGCTCCAATACTTTGGCCACCTCATGAGAAGAGAAGACTCCCTGGGAAAGACCCTGATGTTGGGAAAGATGGAGGGCACAAGGAGAAGGGGACAATAGAGGATGAGATGGTTGGATAATGTTCTCAAAGCTACCAGCATGAGTTTGACCAAACTGCGGGAGGCAGTGGAAGACAGAAGTGCCTGGCATGCTCTGGTCCATGGGGTCACGAAGAGTCAGACACGACTAAACGACTAAACAACAACAACAATGACAGCTATGGTGGCCTTGCTTGGACAAGGCAGAGGGCTCTGCTCAACTCTTTCTAGGAATCACCTCAGAGGAGGAAGTGAGCTCCATCCTTTAGGTTGCAAGAAGTCCTGTGGTCATTTTAAGATGTTGGAAGGGTCACATTCCTGGCTATGTGGCCCAGTCCCCCCAGAAGACAAGCTTCTCTGTGAGGCATGTGCCAGATCCTTTCACTACCACATAACATGTAAGGCAGATAAGGATGGGAGAGAGATGTGATTCTGTTCACCTTTAAAGGTAAGTCTACCTAATGCGTAAGGAAATTAGCCCTGAGTGCTCACTTGAAGGACAGATCGTGAAGCTGAGGCTCCAATACTTTGGCCACCTCATGAGAAGAGAAGACTCCCTGGAAAAGACCCTGATGTTGGGAAAGATGGAGGGCACAAGGAGAAGGGGACGATAGAGGACGAGATGGTTGGACAGTGTTCTCGAAGCTACAAACATGAGTCTGACCAAACTGCGGGAGGCAGTAGAAGACAGGACTGCCTGGCGTGCTCTGGTCCATGGGGTCACGAAGAGTCGGACACGACTAAACGACTAAACAACAACAACAACAACCTAATGCGTACTTTTGGAAGCAATACACAGACTGAAGCACAGCCATCCTTCAAAATTCACACTACGCTGAATTTTGCAGTGCAGTTCTCTGGCCAAGTAATGTGTACAAAACTATATACTGGGGCAAATGCATATATGATACCGTATATATAATATACCATACTGAAAAGGCATTATGTTAGGGGAAGCTGCTTTGCAAAAATGTGCTACAAAATTAGGAGCTCATCTTATTGCTCCTCTCATAGAATTGTAGTCAGAAGGGACTCCAAGAGCCATCTAGTCCAGCCTCTGGAATACAGGAATCTCAACCAGATCATACATCACAGATGGCCATCTAAACTCTGCTTAAAAACCTCCATTGAAGGAGAGTCTACCACCTCCTAAGAGAGTCCATACCACTGCCAAACAATTCTTACCGTCAAAAGGTTCTTCCTGATGTTTGGTCAGAATCTCCTTGTAACTTTAATCCAATGGTTCAGGTTCCATCCTCTTTCCCAGATTAACGAGCCTAACTTCCTTGTACAGCACATGCAGCAGCCACCTTCTTGACCAACTACTGGCCTTATCCGCTCAATTCACCGGAGCCTGTCTTCGCATGCGGGTGAAGTCCTTAACTCACCAAGGGTTTGAGACCCAATGGCTACCCTCACCTGCTTTAGCTGGCCAGTCGAAACTGTTCCCGGGTTGTGGCCACTGTGACATGCTGACAATTTCTAGGAGCCACAGGTGAGAGCTGAGTGCAGAAGCTCAGAAGGAGCATGACATGTCCCCCACCAGAGGTACTATCCCCTCCCCTAACACCTCAAATAAATGATGATAGATAGATAGATAGATAGATAGATAGATGATAGATAGATGATAGATAGATGATAGATAGATAGATAGATAGATAGATAGATAGATAGATAGATAGATGATAGATAGATAGATAGATAGATAGATAGATAGATAGATAGATGATAGATAGATAGATGATAGATAGATAGATAGATAGATAGATAGATAGATAGATAGATGATAGATAGATGATAGAGTAAACTGTTCAGATATTTATGTTTGTGAAATATGAAGCAGAATATAAATTACCCAAAATAAACACATGTTGTTGTTGTTGTTTAGTCGTTTAGTCGTGTCCAATTCTTCATGACCCCATGGACCAGAGCACGCCAGGCACTCCTGTCTTCCACTGCCTCCCGCAGTTTGGTCAAACTCATGCTGGTAGCTTCGAGAATACTATCCATGAAGGGGAAATAAACACATACATACATGCAATAATTTGTGGGCATCGAGGAGGACAGAGTTGGGTTTGTCTAGCAGAAACTCATGCTTGCAGAGTTGCCATCCTGAGTTTGGAGGGGAGCAGAGAACGGCATGAAACACCTGTACTCAGCCTGACAGCCAGACTAGTCGCTGGCAGGAGGATGCGGAGAAATTGCTTTGCATAATTCGACATCTCTGTTTCCCTTTCAGTTCATACAAAGGGAATGTTAGTGCAGGCAAATGACAGTCTGAATCCAAGGGATGGGATTTCAGGTTCACAGGCTGCTGTCTGCCTTGATCACAAATCACAAGTGCCCTCTGAAAGCCAGGAGGCCACGCGTAGCCCTCACACTGCAACTAGGCACCAATATATTCTGAAGCCCTTCGACTTGGATGAATGAGGCTCGCTAAGCCATCAGTCTTCTGTAAGGCTAATTGGCCCGTTGCCCATGGAGTGAAGCTGTTCCAACATGTAATCAAGTAAGTCCTGAGAGCTCCCCAACTGCTGCCTAATATAGCTATACCTGCTGCAATGAAGAGATGATGGCTTTTGCTTTCAGCAAAGTGGAACAGTGTCCCTTTGGAGTACAGCAAGCTCTGGAGTAAGAATCTATTGGATGACTCTCTTTTTTGCAGAGGAGAGAAAGAGATGCCTCTATTGGATGACTCTCTTTTTTGCAGAGGAGAGAAAGAGATGCCCATGGAGAGCATTATCCAAGTGGAATCTTACAGAGATTATTATTAGAGATGTATTGAACTCAGTAGCAAAACTCCCATTGGCTCACGGCTGCATGCTAGGATATTAACCCCTGAACACACGACACCCGCTTCATCCCGCCTTTATCCCAAGTTTGGAGGAAGAACTGAAGCAACATTTTTAGGTATATGCAGAACATTCCCCACCCCCCAATTGAATAGCTTCTGAGGTGAACATAAAAATGTAACAGCCCTGTTGGATCAAGTCAAAGGCCCACGGTTTCTCGTATTTTGTTCTTGCAGTGGCCAAAATGGGCAAAAGAGAAGCAGAACAGCAAAAAATGAGTCTCCGGGAGAGTGTGTGTGAAAATGACTGAGGTATATAAAATTATGCATTCTGTGGGCAACATGGAGACAGAAAAGTTTCTCTCTCTCTCATAACATTAGAACTCACGGACTTGCAACAATGCTGAATGATGGAAGATTCAGGGCAGACAAAAAAAAAGAGTACTTTTTCACACAGTGCAGAAACTATGGGATTCACACCCACAAGAGACAGTGATGGCCATCGACTTAAAAGAGGGGTTAATCTGGCACATTCATGGGAAATAAGGCTATCAATTGGCTCCTAGCCATGATGGCTGTGTACTTTCTCCAGGATTAGAGGAATATAGGCCTTTGAGCAGCAGTTCGTGGGTGTATCAGAGCTAGAAATATTAGAATAAATACATGCATATAAATTATTATTATTATTAGCTGTCCATCTGACCGGGTTGCCCCAGCCACTCTGGGCGGCCCCCAACAAAATACATCAACCATTAAAAGCTTCCCTGAACAGGGCTGCCTTCAGATATCTTCTAAAAGTCAAATAGTTGTTTATCGGTTTGACATCTGAAGGGAGGGCATTCCACAGGGCGGGCACCACTACCAAGAAGGCCCTCTGCCTGGTTCCCTGTAACTTCATTTCTCGCAGTGAGGGAACCACCAGAAGGCCCCCAGAGCTAGACCTCAGTATATAGACATTTGAAACATGAGAATCCCGACTCTTCCCTACTTTTTTACGCACAGCTTTTAGAATGCTGTTGCTCACTTGCATGTTCAGACCCAGAAACCTCCCCCCTAAATAAATTCACACATGACTCAAATTTTGGTTTTGGTTTTTGGCAGAATTTAGGCCACAACTTTATTGATAACAGAAAGTGACTGGTTGCATACGCTCTGGTTTGACTAGCTCTCTGCCATGCAGGTAGCACTGACCCAGGGTTCCAGCATAGGTCAGCCAAGGGAGAACACCTGGATAAGCGAAAAGCCGGGAACAGGCTAACTCCACCACCCAGATGCCCCCCCTCCTCTCAGGGGTTGACCAAACCATTGAGTCCCTGGATTCCTCTAACGGAATACCCTTCACATTGGGATGGCGAGAGTGTTCCCCCATCCCTATCACCTGAACCAGAGCCTATCCGCAACCTTACAAGTTGTGACGATTTGCCAAGCGGCAGGCGAAACCCAAATGGCAACAGCCAATCAGCCAAATGTGGAAAATTCCTGCTGTGCGCCTGTTCCAATGACAGACGACACACGATGGCATAGGCAAGGTCAAGTGCAAAGCCCTAAAAGTAGGGAGAGGTGGGTGTTCTGAATGCATGCGCCAAAAGAGGAAGCTCTGGGTCATGTGCATGGGCATAAATAGGTCCCTCGAACTGTTTGGACTGCGTCCCATTGGCCAGATTGCACCCAGCTTCGAGGAACCTACCTATTGGGTGTAGTGGCTGACCAATCGTACCCACTCACAACACAGGGTGTCGGTTGTCCAGGTCTCACCGCAACATGTGCCCTCTTTAAGGGAGGACCCAATTTGTCCCATTTCCCCAAGTAGTTCCAGGGACAGCACTACAGGTTGGGGTTCCTTTGGATGAGAGAGCCTGGGAAACTTGTGGTGTCTTGGCAGTGTTTGTTTTATTCACAAATAAAAGCAGAGGACACTGGATGTAGGCATTCCTGGAGCAGACAGCAAATCCACTCCACTCCAGTCCAAATGCAATCCTATGCATGTTTACTCAGAAGGAAGTCACATTTGGGTTTGCCTCCTAATAAGTGCATTTGAGATTGCAGTTCAGGTTTGCATCAGAAAGAAACCCCCTCTCTACCCCCAGCTACACTCTAGCTACAACTAAGTCTGGTAAGTAATTCCCATCTTTTCTTCAATTGAAACTGCAAATCTGTCTCCAACCTGTTTATCTGTGCTACCCCACCCCCATGCTAAAGAATGTTACTTTCACCAAACTCTGATGAGCGCTGCACACCAAATACTAGAGAGAGATCCCCAGCTATCAAGGTACTTTGACAACTTTTGTAAAATGGATTACACAAGTGCATTTTCTAAGTATCTTAACATTTGTCTGCCATTTTCATAAATGGCAGAGGGAACTTCTTTCCATCTTTGGTGCATAATTTGTGAACGCTGGTTTGCAAAACAAAAAGGGAAAGAGGTTGTTGTTTTTTTTATAAAAAATGCAATTAAATTCTCATCAGATAACTCATTTCATTCAATTTACAGATGTACAACATGCAAATGAGAATGTGTCAGTTGTCTTATGTGAACAATTCTGTCCTGGATCAATGAAGTTGCTAGGTAAGTTCTGGGCATTAGAAGTACCATAGAAGCAGATCCAAGTCTTCACAAAAGTCCTATTTTAAATTGCCTTCTCTCCCCCCGACTCCACTCCAATGTCTGGCTGTATTATCAGGTTGTATTTCAAAATCCCTTCTCATCGCTCTAGTGGGATGACAGCTGATGTCTTTGGGCTCCTCCAAGAACCAGCAAATCATTTTTGTCTAGACTACAGAGATGTTCTCGCAAAGACTTTTAATAAGCTTTCGGGATTCTTAATCATGACTTCGGTGAAGTAAAATTCTTTAAGTTTGATGTGACTTCCGCCACAGATTATGAGATCCAAGACCCAACTGCTCTGAAAGCAAAGTACATTTCAGCGAGCAGAGTATGCAGAGTGAGCAGTCCCGTTTATTGCACTTCAGCCACCCAAATTTCCAGATGTACAGAGTAATCCTCAGGAATCTCTTGCGTATGTCCATGTAACAATTCCTGTTGAGGCTTATGGAATGGCAAGACGAGGAGGGCTATCAATGTGATTGCTGCTGAGCACCCACTCTGATTTTGTAAGGTGTAGAATGTTCCCTGGCATTCCAAGAAACTTTAGGCCATGAAACAAGATGGACGATGAGTCGAGCACAGGTGGTGCAAGTGCCATAGTAAGTATGACCAAAGACAGGTTAGAGCACGTATCAGCCTATACCATGTGGCTGCAAAGAAGTCTGACTTCTTCCCTACTACAGTGGTACCTCAGGTTAAGTATTTAATTCGTTCCGGAGGTCTGTTCTTAACCTGAAACTGTTCTTAACCTGAAGCACCACTTGGGGCCTCCTGCTGCCACTGCGCCGCCAGAGCACGATTTCTGTTCTCATCCTGAAGCAAAGTTCTTAACCCGAGGTAATATTTCTGGGTTAGCGGAGTCTGTAACCTGAAGCATTTGTAACCTGAAGTGTATGTAACCTGAGGTACCACTGTATTGTGTCCTCAGTGAATCATCCAGCAGACCTGTTTCAAGTGTTAAATGGGCTGCCTAAGTCCAACCCGATAATAGTAGAATCGCACAGCTCTGAGGTTTGCTGCAACAACTTTGAGGGTAAAATCATGCACATTTGCTTAGAGCTTGATGCTGTAGCTGAGGTTAGTTCTAATGAGGTCCCCAGAGCATCATCAAATTGCAACTTGTAGGATCAGTTTGACTTTCTGTGGCCTGAGGATGCGGACAGGATGTTTTTAGGAGTGTCCTCTTGACCCTTGCCCATCACGCCCACGAAGTGGAGCAAGTTCACCATGCAAACTGATCCTCAATACACCTGAAATAGTGAAAAAGATTTTAGCAGTTTTGCAGCCACCCTCCCAGAGTGCTTTTTGAAAGTGTGGCATTTATCCTTGTATACAGTGCTCTTTTTCTAGAAAAAGAAAAATGAATGCATCCCTTGTTCTCTTCTAACGGCAATGGGTCCCAACTGAGAGGTGCCAGAGCTGAGTTCTGGCGGTGAGTTCCGGCTGAAAATAAAGCCCTGGTTGTATGTAGTAAAATTGTATCCTGCCCTTTCTCCATGAAAAGAAGAAGAAGAAGAAGAAGAAGAAGAAGAAGAAGAAGAAGAAGAGGAGGAGGAGGAGGAGGAGGAGGAGGAGTTTGGATTTGATATCCCGCTTTATCACTACCCGAAGGAGTCTCAAAGCGGCTAACATTCTCCTTTCCCTTCCTCCCCCACAACAAACACTCTGTGAGGTGAGTGGGGCTGAGAGACTTCAAAGAAGTGTGACTGGCCCAAGGTCACCCAGCAGCTGCATGTGGAGGAGCGGAGACGCGAACCCAGTTCCCCAGATTACGAGTCTACCGCTCTTAACCACTACACCACACTGGCTCATAGTTTTGCCCCCATAGTTTTGGCTCACACTGTGCATAGTTTTGCCCCATTTTATTCTCACAAGCAACCCTGCAAGTCAGGCCAAGAGCTGTGGCAGGATGAACATCATGCGCTGCATGGCAGAGCGGTTGCATCTCTGCTTGGTGCAAGTCCAGAACTTCATCCCTTACAGCAGTTCAGTGTGTGTATCTGTATGACACCCATACAACTTGATATTGGAGAGCAGCCCTTGATTTAAAGGACTCCCATGCATCTTCACCATCTCCTTCCCACTTTCGTGCCCAGCGCTTTGCCTCTCATATGCTTGAAGCGCTTTTAAGCCAGCCTGGGCAAGCCTTTTCCTGCACATCTCGGCGTCATTATGATGCGAAGTGTACAGACCGAGTGCCTCTAAGAGCCGCTTCCGAGAGACGAGGGCTGCAAGTACGATGCTGACACCTCCAAGCGGTCAATGGCTTTTTGTATTACCAGAGTCTGAGTGCAATGACAAGGGCAGTGCCTCCCAACCAGCTCCAAGGGGGATGGCTCAGAATGTAATCAACGCCAGATGCCTGGTGTTTTTTAACTTGGCATTCCGAGTTTCATATCCGCGAGCTGTCCTGAAAGCTGGCGTGGTGGAGGCAGGTGGCTGACAAGCCCAAGTGCAGCCTTGCTCTTCGTGCTGAGCTCTTTACATCTCCTTCTCTCCACTCCCCCCCCCCCCCGGCTGGGAAATTTCAAATAAAATGTCAGCCAGTGCAACTCATTAATCTGTTATCAGTTCAGCGAGAGGTCTAAGTGCTTTGAAAATAGAACGCTGGTCTGGAATTCAAGGATGCTGTTCCCAACCTGTCTGCCCATCGATCCGTCTATCTGTCTAGCCTTGTGAAGCTTGAAAGGGGAGCCGAAACAAATATTGCTCTTTTGGTTTTTGGCTCATGGATTACATCTGCATTTGCAAAACCCTCTTAGGCCTCTTCAGGGTCATATCTAAGCCTCCTTGGGAACTTGCTATTGATTCTGTCTTTGGTCTTGTATAACTAGATTTTTCTCTGGAGGTGAGATGTAACTTCATCTGCTGCTGGCTACTACCGCCACCTTATTATTACACATATGCCTCCCTTTCTCGGAGCAGCTTAGTATGTTTCCCAAGGGGTACCCTATCCAGGGGGTTTGAAGGACCAAGTCTCCTGAGCTTCAGTAGTAAAACTGCACTGTGCGCCTTCAGAACGTTTCCCCATCCAAGTATCCAAGTAGGGGCTCCTATCAACAGCCTGTTATACCTGAACTTTATTGGCATCACTGCTTTCAAACTCTTTAAAAAATGACTATTAATCTCCAGCTTTAATTGTGCAAAATCAAATAGGCTATTAGATTTGGGGTATAGATTATGTACATGTCTAGGTGATGCAGTTTTTCGTTCTTCACTTGACCAATGATCAGTAGTCTTGACTCATGATAAGGTCAAATGCAGGTCACAATTACTGCATTGTAAAGAAAGAAAGATTGCAGGAGCTGGGGGGCGGATAGCAATCTCGCCCACCCTGATACCCTCCAGATGTTTTTGACAGCAACTCCCGTAAGTCCCAGCAAGCATGGTCAATGTCAGGGGTGTGATTTGTTTTAAACTGCTTTTAATGCTGTATTTTACATTGCTGTAACTTGCCCTGAGACTCTCTGGTGAAAGGTGGGTAATATATCTAATAATAATAATAATAGGTGCTGCAGCTCAAAATATTTGGAGGATACTGTGTTGTTCTCGAAGCTACCAGCATGAGTTTGACCAAACTGCGGGAGGCAGTGGAAGACAGAAGTGCCTGGCGTGCTCTGGTCCATGGGGTCACGAAGAGTCGGACACAACTAAACAACAACACTGTGTTGTTTAGTCGTTTAGTCGTGTCCATTTTAGTTCACTGATGCCCAGGATGTCAATATTTATTCTTGCCATCTCATTTTTGACCACATCCAACTTACCCAGGTTCATGGTTCTTACATTCCAGGTTCCTATGCAATATTTTTCTTTACAGCATTGGACTTTCCTTTCGCTTCCAGGCATATCCGCAACTGAGCATCCTTTCGGCTTTGACCCAGCCGCTTCATCAGCTCTGAATCTACTTGTACTTGTCCTCCGCTCTTCCTCGGTAGCATGTTGGACACCTTGCGACCTGAAAGGCTCATCTTCCAGTGTCATAACTTTTATATGCCTGTTGTCTTTGTCCATGGAGTTTCCTTGGCAGGGATACTGGAGTGGCTTGCCGGTTCTTCCTCCAGGTGGATCACGTTTGGTCAAAACTCTCCACTATGACCTGTTCACCTTGGGTGCCCTGCTCGGCATAGTTCATAGCTTCTCTGAGTTATTCAAGCCCCTTCGCCACGGCAAGGCAGTGATCCATGAAGGGGTTGGAGGATACTAGGCTGGGGCAACCAGCTTGCAACAGCACATGCTCTAAGGAAGGGTTGATAACCTATGGCCCTCTAGTTGAACTAAAAACTATACACTCCTATGATTCTGTGAAATCCCATCAACCCTGACCATTGGCCATCCTATCTGGAGAAGGATGAAGTCGAGCAATATCTGAAGGGCCAAGTGTCCCATTTCTGCTCTAAGGCTTGCTGCCGTTGCCTGCACAGAAATAGTTCAATAAGCAACAGGATTGCTAAATGTTCTCTCTATACTTTTCTCTAAGTCTATGTTACTTATAGAGCGCCAGGATATATTTACATGGTGTTCTGCAGAGTAGGAAGGAACATGGGAAGCTGTCTTGTACTGAGTCAATTGGGCCACTTAGCTCACAACTGTCTGCAATGATTGCCAGCTGTTTTTGAGAGTTTCGGACAGAACTCTCTCTCAGACCTTCCTAGAAACATCCTAAGACTTTCTGCCTGCAAGGCAGATGGTCTACCCGGTCATACCCCCCAATAACTCACTGATCAAAATTGGGACACTCAATTTTTGGTCCTGAGCTCTGGTGGGAGCCAGCTGACTAGCATGAAAGTGCGACACCAAAGAACGAGCATTCCAGTTTTGATGGGTGGGATGTTGGAGGGTATGTCCAAAATGGGACATTCTAGGATCCAGTCAGGAGCTGGGATGGCTTCTGTAATTCTGGAGTATCCCACTGAAATCAAGACAGTTGAAGGGTAGGCACTGAGCTATGGACTTCGTATCAGGAACAAAAGATGGGTTCTCAAATCAAGGAGCTTACAGTCTCCAACTCTACAATTCTTTATGGTTTTATGATTCAGCTTAGATCATGGGTAGGCAAACTAAGGCCCAGGGGCCAGATCCGGCCCAATCGCCTTCTAAATCTGGCCCACAGACGGTCTGGGAATCAGCTTGTTTTTACATGAGTAGAATGTGTGCTTTTATTTAAAATGCATCTCTGGGTTATTTGTGGGGCATAGGAATGTGTTCATATATATTTTTTTCAAAATATGGTCTGGCCCCCCACAAGGTCTGAGGGACAGTGGACCGGCCCCCTGCTGAAAAAGTTTGCTGGCCCGTGGCTTAGATGGTGGGGAATGGAGACAACTGAGGGAGGTGTGGCAGAGGCAAGACTAAAAAAACAACAACATTGAGGAGGAATGGACAAGGCAAGGATAAGAAAGCATTAATGTGAGCAAATGCTTCTCCACGTACAATCAGTATTAGTCTTCCACTGGCCAGTAATGAGCTAGTGGCAAGCGCACAATGACATGTACATTACATCAAACAGTTCCTTGGGTGCTTTGCCAGCTCCTAGGCAGTAGCCAGCACAGAAAACTGAGTCTAGGGACTTTCGTGTCTCTAAATTGGAAACGTCATTTGTGCTGAGAATACAGATTCTAATGCCAAGCTGCCTGCAGGACAGTGCAATAAAAGATTTATCTCTAATAGCATTTCACAAGCTGCTTGCCACGGGAGACGGCTATCCCCTCTGCCCCTGCTTCAGACACTGCGCAAGTTTCTGTTCACTACATCTTTGCAGGCACCCTGTAGAACCACAGGTCTGATGTGGTAGAAATGAACGTCCAGTGCACCTTTTTTGACTCTGCTGCCCAAGGTGATGTGGCACAGGGTGGCCTGGTGCAGCTATTCATTCTGTGAAGTGGAGCATTTTGTCTGCATTTGGAGAGGAATTCTATCCCTAGTGTAAATTGAGCACCAAGGGTCATCTAGTCCAACCCCCTGCAATGTGGGAATCTCAGCTAAAGCATCCATGACAGATGGAGTCAGGTTCCCTTTTGGTTTGGGGAGAAGGGAGAAATGATTTCTGGAACAGACTCCTCCTTATTAATTTTTCAAATTAGAATTGCTTTGGGGCTCAATCTTACCTGAAAGGCTCCCCTAAAAGCTCTTCCTTTCCAGTTCAAATGTGCAGAGGGTAGAGACGAGTGAACCTGTAAGTTTCGGATTCTCTCACTTTCTCATTTTTCAAATTGTCAATTCAGTTCTCCACATTTCCGCAGCACTTTGCAATTTTGTATTTATACATTTTTAAAAGTCCTCTTGGGTGGCCATTTTCATTCTAGTGCAAATTTCTCTCAATATATACATTTATTTATTTCATAAAATCTATACACTGCTTAAAGGTATTTTAAAAAATCACCAAAGTGGTTTACAAAAAGAAATAACAATAAATCAAGAAAAAATGCAATTCTTACAAATTTATGTTCTACCTCCACTTGTAAAGATTAGACTTGATTCTGAATACCTACTGCAGGAGGGGATAGTGCTGAGACCTTACCTGCCTGCAGAGTGTCTCGCCAGAGTGGTGCATGCTCTAGTTATCTCCCGTTTGGACTACTGCAATGCGCTCTACGTGGGGCTACCTTTGAAGCTGACCCAGTAACTACAATTAATCCAGAATGCGGCAGCTAGACTGGTGACTGAGAGCGGCCGACGAGACCATATAAATGAAAGACCTACATTGGCTCCCAGTATGTTTCTGAGCACAATTCAAAGGGTTGGTGCTGATCCTTAAAGCCCTAAATGGCCTCAGCCCAGTATACCTGAAGGAGCGTCTCCACCTCCATCGTTCTGCCCGGACACTGAGGTCCAGCGCCGAGGGCCTTCTGGCAGTTCCCTCACTGCGAGGTTACAGGGAACCAGGCAGAGGGCCTCCTTGGTAGTGGCACCCACCCTGGGGAACGCCTTCCCATCAGATGTCAAGGAAATAAACAACTATACGACTTTTAGAAGACATCTGAAGGCAGCCCTGTTTAGGGAAGTTTTTAATGTTTGATGTTTTATTGTGTTTTTAATATTTTGTTGGGAGCCACCCAGAGTGGCTGGGGAAACCCACCCAGATGGGCAGGGTATAAATAATAAATTGTTGTTGTTGTTGTTGTTGTTGTTGTTGTTGTTGTTACTTCTGTTGTGCTCAGGTCCTGATTGCAGGCTTCCCAATAGCATCTGCCTGTGAGATCAGGATGTTGTGCTAGACAGCCTTTGGCCTCATCTAGCATAGCTCTCTCATGTTTTTATGAACTGCTGCACTATGCTTCCACCAGGACTAGATATTTTTAATGTGCTTCCATTCTCTTGCTAATAAGTGCACAATTTTTTTATCAAGGGTTGAGATGGTGATTTATTTATCAAGTTGAGATAGAGATAGATTAAAACAGAAAACTCCTTGGTTGCCTTTATTAATCACAAAGTGTTTTAAAACCCAGAGTTCCTTCCAGATGGGTAGCTGTCACAGCTCGTCCAGAGGGACAGTCCCTGCTTTTGATGTCTTCTCTCCGACGGCTGCTAACAAATGGGTCGCTGCCCAGTTGTGCGGTTATACAACGTGTTTACAACTTCAGCCATTCTGAAGATGCCCAGAATATTTCTTATTTATAAGACGGGGGCACAACATGGCTTTCAGCACGATGTCAAATGCTAGTTGCTTGTGTAATGCCTACCAATGTTTTGAAATGTTGATATATTGACCTAGAAATGGTCAGACAATACCTTGGAACCTCAGTGTTCTCTGCAAATCTTCACCCATCAGAAAATGAGAATCGGCTTGCATTTCAATTGTTTTAACATTCAGAGTTATTTGGATTTCATTCCTAAACTGTCTGAGAAGGGGGTGATATCGCAATATTATGTCCAGCACAGGGTTCTGGGGGAGGGGAAACGGGTGTTTGCACATGTAAAAGGCAGACAGGAAAAGTTCTTGGTCACAGGACTGGAGCTGGAAACGAAATATGAATTTAGAATTTAGCAGGTCATTAATTTGTTCATATATCAGATAGGACAAAGAACAGAATGAATTATGCCAGTGATCATGACTACTGTTCCATTAGCCAGTCCTCCCCTGAAGCTTTGCAGATCACAGGAAGGCCCCTTTCCCATGCAGCAGAGATTCAGTAGTAGCCCTGACTCCTAGACGCTTATGGGTTTCCCACAGTGATGTGTGCTTGTATATGTTTTCTTCCAGCAGCCTCTGTCCCTGTCCAAATATGCCTGAAGGTATCACACATGACCTAGAGGAGAAGCTTGTCCATGTGGTTTATTTACTGATTTGACTTGCTTGCTTGGAAGGATGACAGAGAGGGGTGTGTTGACTGTGCATAGAAACAAAAAGCACTTGCAAGATCACCTTACACAGGGCTGAACAGTACCTTCCTAGCATCACTTTCTTGAGCTGGTCATCAGAGCAGGAGCAGAACTGTTGCAAAGCAGTATTGCCCTTCCCAAGCTCAAATAAACTACCCAGAAGGATGCCATGGTCAATGGTTCCAAAGGTTGCTGAGAGATCACACAGAATTTTTCAAAAAGTCACAGCCCTCTTAGTTCTCTTGTCCATGAGAGAACAGCATACCCGGTGACGAAGGTTGTTTTTGTGCCAAACCAGGTTTGCAATGGATCTAGAAAATCAGTTTCATCAAAGATGGTCAATGACCATCTGCTATAGACATTGCCCAAGAAAGGGTTCAAATTCAGTCTATATTGATTCAAGGAGGGGTTTTCAGGAGTGTTCTTATTTCCATCACTTTCAAGTGGCTTAGGACTACCTTCCCTTCAAGTGAGGCATCAATCGGCTCAACTAGTTCCATCCCTGATTGATTCTATAATCCATAACAGGCAAGAATCCAGTGGCCTTAACCTCTCCAACCACCTTGTCCACACCCTTGAGCCAAGGCAGCTGAAATGCATCCAACAGTACTCAACTAGACAGTACACCGGATACCTCCACAGACTAACTATTGTGGTTGTGAGTCCTGGAAGACCTGCTGCCTGCTTTGCAGGCCTTTTTCTACCTGGCCTTGGAGGTGGGGCCCTGACTGACTCCAGCTACAAAAGCTGAGGCTGCTGAACAAAATCTGTTCACTAGGCTCCATTGAAATCAGCTTCTCCATGCACACAGGAAACCACCTCTCCAAGCAAGAAAACCACTCTCTTTTTTCCTTATCTCTGCAGCTACGATCTCCTGGGTGACGTGGATGCCATTGGGCAGTTGAATGCACATGCGTACTACATCCGCTTCCCTCCTTCATATGCCGGTTTCCCTACCTCCCACCCGCCCCCTCGATGTGGTCCTGGCCACCGGTAACCTGTTGGGAAACTGTGTACGTGCAGCTACTCACACAGAGGCAATTAAGGTTTGGCAGACAGCCAGAAGGCAATCTGAAAGAGTAAGCCTGCCTGGTGATAACAGAGACATGGAGACAGCTCCCTGATTGGTCAAGCTCTCTCAATGGAGTGATAATTAATGGCCTACTAATTGGAATGTGTTAGTTCAGAGGTTCAGAGTTCTGTGTGTCAGTGTAGGAGTTGTGAGTCGTGTCAGAGAGAGCTAGCAAAAGATCCGTATTCTGTTCCTGTAAATAGTCCACTGTATATAATAAACACCTAACTACAAGTTCCTGATTCCTGCTTCGTCTATCCTGTCTGCAGCCAAGTTGCCAATTGCTTCCGTGGATTCTGTGTTTACTCTGCTAGGTCTGGCTTAGGTCCTGCAACTAGTCAGAAAGTTGCGAAACACCAATAGGTTTTGCCATTAGTTCCAAAACACCAATAGCTTTTGCCATTATAACCCATGCTAAGCCACTTGTGAGAAGGAATAAAGTCAGAGCTAAGAGTAGAGAGTTGGTAGCAGGGCTGTGAGCTAGAATTAAAGCAGCAAGCTGGATCTCTGCATGAATCCAAGGACCCTTTGGGGGGTGTTGATGCTGTGAACCCCTCTGTGGTAGGCTCAGGTTGTATATATGTGTAAATTAATCATATATGATAAAGACACCACAGTCTCCTCTGTGCCTCGTTTCCAAAGGAAACGTGAACCCTGCTTGAGTTCCTAGAACCCCTGGCATCTCACATCACTTAGAGAATGGGGTGCCATTCAACAATACCTTCTAGCCTTAAAAAAAGCAGCTTTCAACTCTGCAGGGGTGGAAAATGATTAAAATTGTGCTGAATCAAGACTCCTCTGTTATGAAGTATCATCTTCTGGACGCTTGAAATAGACTTTTCTATAGCTTATTGTGAGATAAGTTCGCTTCTCTTTTTTTAATCAGTCACTTGAAAATGCACTTAAGAAAATTGCTTCTTTTGCTATTTTCACAACAGCTTTGCAAAAGCAGCCTCCAGTTTAGCGCTATAACTGCTTTTAATCACAGCCTGGCTTGTTTCGTTTTGACAGCCCTGATGTGGCAAATTATTTATTTTCTATACATTTAAATATATTGTCATTCCCAGCTCCCAGAACTTTGGTATGGCAGCACCAACTGCAAACGACAAAGCTCGTATCTCATTAAGGTAATTTGTGTCTACAGAAATTGCCAGTAAACACAAACTATAAAATAACAGTCAATCTTCTCCAACGGTGTCATTTGAAACCATTTTGTGTTTGTTTTAGGCTGTTGTTTTTTTTAAAAAAAAAAGGCTTCTCAAAGTTTTCTAAAGGTAGCAAAATCATGATTCTGAATACTGCCATTGACTGCAATAGCTTGATGACACCCAGCCAAAATGCTCAAATTATCAGGATTGCAAACAGGCAGGCTGCATGCCTAAAGTCATATTTAGAAGAGGTGGAAATCTTCTTGCCAGCAATTGCATTTGAGAATATGCAAATTCCAGCAGCTTGGACTGAATCCCTAAAATCCAGTGTGTGTGTGTGTGTGTGTGTGTGTGTGTGTGTGTGTGTGTAGTGGCAGAGCAGCCCAAACCCCATTTATGCTGGACTGGTGGGACTTTGGATTAGGTGGAGATGTGCCTCCACCCAGGGTAGGATTCTGGATAGCTCAGTTGGTTAGAGCATGGTGCTGATAACGCCAAGGTTGCAGGTTCAATCCCCATATGGGACATCTGCATATTCCTGCATGGTGGGGGGGGGGGGTTGGACTAAATGATCCTCAGGGTCCCTTCCAGCTCTACAGTTCTATGAATCTATGACACCCATGGGTGATGTCCATACTGGTGAGAGTCATCAGAAATCCCCAGATTGGTGCACTTTGGGGACAGGGCATGGGCAAGGCTAAGGTAGCCCAGGACCCAGCGATCCCCAAGCCAGTCTCACTGCCAATGCACCACCCAGATCAGTCCTGGCTGTTCTGCCCCACCCCCCATGGCAGTGCCACAGCAGTAGAGTTGCTTGTGTGGCAGTCAACCCATTGCTCTGCAAAGTCTCACCCGAGGGGGTGGGGGGTGGGATTTTGGACTGTGCCCTAAGTTTCCAACCATCACTATATTTGACAGTGGAACTCCCAGCCACTGAACATACCGGGGACTGAGCCTGGGACCTTCTGTATGCTGTAGCCTTTCCCGGTTCCTTGTTGTTCTCTGCATCCTAAGATATTTGTAATGTATTCCCATATGGGTTTGTTGCTATAAAGCAAATGGCAAAAAAAGTACTGAGAGTTATTAACATCACTTAAATGTTCCTGTTTGATAGATGGATCTAGTTCTAGATCTAAGGTCTTATCCTGCACAGCGCTAGACAAATGTTCCATCCGCACAATGATTCTTGTTTCTGCAATGGAATGTTTTCCCCTTCTCCCTGTGCCCCCTATATCTGTCCTAGTGGTTCCCCTTATGGAGCAGATCTGAGAAAGCTGTGGGCACGCATGGGGGAAGGGAAGGTGGGAAAGTACTGTTGCCCACACAGAAATGCTCACGCTGACAAGATATTGAACACCTCCCATTGCAGTTACAGGTAGGTAGCCATGTTGGTCTGCAGTAGTCGAAACAAAACAAAAAAAATCCTTCCAGTAGTCACTTATATAAGGGTCTGGTGACTTCTGTTTCAGTGTATCTGAAGAAGTATGCATGCACACGAAAGCTCATCCCAATAACAAACTTAGTTGGTCTCTAAGGTGCTACTGGAAGGAATTTTTTGTTTGTTTGTTTCAACCCGACCTCCCATTGCATTTTGTTGTTGTTGTTGTTTAGTCGTTCAGTCGTGTCCAAGTCTTCGTGACCCCATGGACCAGAGCACGCCAGGCACTCCTGTTTTCCACTGCCTCCTGAAGTTTGCTCAAACTCATGCTGGTAGCTTCGAGAACACTGTCCAACCATCTCGTCCTCTGTCGTCCCCTTCTCCTTGTGCCCTCCATCTTTCCCAACATCAGGGTCTTTTCCAGGGAGTCTTCTCTTCTCATGAGGTGGCCAAAGTATTGGAGTCTCAGCTTCACGATCTGTCCTTCCAGTGAGCACTCAGGGCTGATTTCCTTCAGAATGGATAGGTTTGCATTGCATTTACTTTACAATATTTCATTTCCCCCCCTCCTCCTATATTGTTGCAGGTCAGGGTTGGGTGTTCCGCTGTCAAATACCGAATCGCCCTGCCCAGTCCTGCAGATACAGGCATAAGAGTGGGTTTCACATGCATACCACTCCTCCTTCAGTTGCTGCAAAGCCCCTGTGTGAAAAACGATGCACATGCAGAACCCTGCATAAGGGTCTGGGCCTTTTGCCTTGGTCAATATATTCCCCTCCCCTCTATGCTTCTTTCCCAACCCCGTCCCCCCCAAAAAAACCCAAGAACTCTTGCAACGCAAAGGCTCAAGATCAGACTTTACTGCCATGCCCCAAACTGCCCGACGCCTGGCTCCCTTCCACCTCCGCCCCAGTCCTGGAGCCTCATTAGAGCAGAGTGTAAAGAGCCGAGAGATGTTTACTGTGTCCATGAATTTGAACTTTCTGCAGGGAGCTGTTAACATGGTAAATAGCTGAGAGAGAGAAGAACGGGAGGGATGGAGGGAGTGGAGGCAGCTGGAGCACATTGTGTTTCCAGAAAGACTGTGCTTGGGCCTTGTATCTTCACATAAACCATCGCTGAGGTGACAAATATCTACCAGTCTGCCTCTGAGTGATGCTTTCTGCTCCTGGCCCGTTAATTTATCTGTTTTCAGCCTGTCTAGACATTGTTTGGGTCAGAAAAAGTGCCGCCTCGTCTCTCCCCTGTCGTGGGATTTGCCTGCTCAGCTCTTCCTGCAGGGAGACTCGCTCGCCAAGCGGAGTTTACTGAATAATGCTCCCCTCTGTCTGGGTGGTTTATTAAGCAGCCCTTGGAATGGGAACATTTTATTATCGGGCTCAGACTTCCTCTACAGATAAAGCTTACTTGGCTTTCAGCACCACATACCACACAGGCCGGTGTGGGATTTAAAAAGAAAGGCAAGCTACCTTTTCATTCTTTAATGGAAGAGGACGGCGAGATGGACACGAGGAGCGGACTTTTTGGGAAACAAAACAAAACTGGATATGAATAAAGTATGGGCTGTTTCAAGCCTGTTCTGGGCTGGCACGGCAAAATGGCCTCTCTCGGGTGGCCTACTTTACAGAGGACACTCCTTTGTCTGCAGGATTCCTCTGTTTGGAGGACTGCCCAGTTTAAACGGGTGGGGTATAAGGGTCCTTGGAGTTGCGTGCCCACAGATGGCACCCGGATAGCAGATTTTTTTGGCACAATTCAAAGTGTTAGTGCTGACCTTTAAAGCCCTAAACAGCCTTGGCCCAGTATACTTGAAGGAGTGTCTCCATCCCCACCGTCCAGCCCGAACACTGAGGTCCAGCACCGAGGGCCTTCTGGCGGTTCCCTCCCTGCAAGAAGTGAGGTTACAGGGAACCAGGCAGAGGGCCTTCTTGGTAGTGGCGCCAGCCCTGGGGATCGCCCTCCCATCAAATGTAAAGGAAATAAACAACTACCTAACGTTTAGAAGACATCTGAAGGCAGCCCTATTTAGGGAAGTTTTTAATGACTGACGTTTTAATGTATTTTTAATCTTTGTTGGAAGCCACCCAGATTGGCTGGGGAAACCCAGCCAGATGAGCGGGGTATAAATAATAAATTGTTGTTGTTGTTGTTGTTGTTGTTGTTTTGTAGGCACGCAGGCCATCTGGTCACAGTCTTCCTCGCTGTAGTGGGGTGGACTGGATTCCTATTTAAATTTCAGGAATAACTCTCCAACAATTTGACTTTACCTCCAAAGGCACACTCTTCCATTGTCTCCTAATGCGTGGGTGCCAAGAACTTTAAAATTGGCACCTATGCATATAAATTCGCAGTGGGGGATAGTCCATTAGGGCACAGTCCCACCAAGCCCACTGTGCCCTCAGCCAGACCCCTTACTTAACAGCCAGTTTAGGAGGTCAGCCTCCTTCTCCTTAGTCTTTGCGTTGCTTCTGTGGAACTCAGACATTATCCACTGTAGAGTGTGCCCTGGGGGAGCAGGGATAGTCAACTCCACACACACACACACACACACACACACAAACAAACACTCATGCAAATCTCTGGACTGAGAAAACAAATGGAAGACTGCACTGTTCCAAACATCTTGCCCAAGTCCTCAAAAGTAAAAGGAGGTAACCTATGAGATGGCTCTTTGCAGAGGACCTCTTTCAAACCTGGAGCTGGCCTTGAGTTGCACCTGCACAGGCTCTCTCTGTGCAGTCTGGTGCCCTGAAACTGGGAAGACAATATGTGCAAATGCAACTTGTATGCACATAGTTAAACTATGGAACTCGCTCCTCCAGGAGGCAGTGGTGATGGCCAGCTTGGATGGCTTTCAAAGAGGATTGGACAAGCTCATGGAGGAGAAGGCTATTGAATCATGGCGGCTATGCTGTGGAAACAATGCCTCTTAATACCACTTGTGGGGAATCACTGAAGGGGAGAGGGCTCTTGTGCTCAAGGTCCTCCTTTGAGGATTTCCCACAGGCATTTGGGTGGCCACTTTGAGAACAGGAAGGTAGACGAGACAGGTTATTAGCAGGCTCATTCTAGGTTCTTTTTGTCTTGGTGGTTTTGCTTCTTGCGCAATTGTATGATTTATTGGGTTCATTGCTCAATTGTATGATTTACTGGGCCACAGAGAGGTTAGGCTGGCCTCAACTAGAGCCAGGGCTTTTTCGGCTGCGGCTCCAACCTGGTGAAACGCTCTGTCACAAGAGACAAGGGCCCTGCAGGACTTGACATCTTTCCGCAGGGCCTGCAAGACAGAGCTGTTCCACCAGGCCTTTGGTCAGGGCGCAGCCTGACTCCCTCCTTTGGCAATCTTTACAAAACTTTAGTTTATGGTTGCCATCAATTTTGATTTTAATTAATTTTTATAATGTTTTTATAATGTTGCACTATTTTAGTGTTGTTAGCCGCCCTGAGCCCGGCTTCGGCTGGGGAGGGCGGGATATAAATAAAAAATTTTTTTATTATTATTATTTGATGCTTCCCCCATTTACAGTTTCCACTTGCCTGCTTTTGATTTCCTTGCCTGAATCCTGCTCATATGCCAGCACATGCATCTACAAAATGGACATTCTTGCGCATGATTCATGCACCAAAAAGCTTGTCCTCTGTTATGCATACACCAAGGGGCCAACTGGTGGTAAGAATATGAGTCATTTATTTTATTAATGAATAGAGAGCCCTGTTGCGACAAGATGTGAGGGGAGGGTGGATAAAAGGCATTTGCTCTCAAGATGCAAACTTGGATCGGCCCGGGAACCAACTTCCTGCTCCATTGGCCTGTGATGTCAGGGCAGCCCAGCCAATCACTGCCAAAGGTTTCTCTGTGACTAACTCTCTTTCTGCACTGGCCAGCTTAATTCTGCCTTGCCCTATTTTCCTCTCCAGGAAGTTGTTTTAAACTGCTCCTCTTTTGCTCTAATGACAGTTCATTGTTATTATTTTCTACTGTGGTTGTCATTATTTCAGAGCAAAACACCACCATTGTGGAAAGTGTTAGGGGCCTTAATTACATTGTGGCTAGACATCAGGCTGTAGTGCTAAAAGTAGCTTTGCATTCTGAATCACATTAATTCTGAACTCTGGAAAGTTTAGGAGACTGATCGTCCACCTTCCTCCCCATGAGGCCAGGGATCTCCTAGAAATTCTCCCCTGGGGGGGGGGGGGAATCACATTTACTTTAGGGGGGTTTCCCCCTTGTCCTTCCCTATGCAAGAGATGCAGTTGGCCTATTTCAGATTTAAACTGAAGCACATGAATAAAATCTAAAAATAAATCAGATGAAATATTGAAATAATTCTCAGGTGGGGTTTCCAATGTGCATGCTCTGGTTTTCTGGCTACCAATGACTCTGAAGGTGAAGCAGCTGTGGCTTCTACCTCCCCCCAAAAAACAACAACAACAACAACAACAACAAAACAGGATAGCTGTGGGTTGAATATTCATACATTATTTCCAAAAGTGCAGATTTGGTAGGTTTGCCTTTAAATGCAAACTGAATCAAATTTCTCCCCCACCCGCTACCACTGATTCCCAGTTTGCCTCTAGTCACTAAAACAAAGTCAAATAGAAAGGGCTTAAATAAGCTTCAAATAAGTTTTCAAGGATAGGGAGTGAAACCTCTACCAATAATAGCTACCTCTTTAGTATACTGTTGATCGTTCCGGGGGTGTGTGTGTGTGTGGAGAAGCATCCCATCATGTGAAATGGTGCAATCCAGAAACTGATTTATCTAAACCAGGCTTCCTCAACCTCGGCCCTCCAGATGTTTTTGGCCTACAACTCCCATGATCCCTAGCTAGCAGGACCAGTGGTCAGGGATGATGGGAACTGTAGTCTTAAAACATCTGGAGGGCCAAGGTTGAGGAAGCCTGATCTAAACCAGTTCAGAATGAAGCTTGCCTCATGTTTGTGAGTTCTAGACTGGAAATCTTTTAACTGTGGTGGAAAGGGAGTTAACATGGAGCCTACTAACACAAACTAGGATTTCCCACCATATGAGTAAGCTATGGAATCTCCCAATGCTGCTGGTAGGATTTAATGCCAAAAGTTCCTTAGATAAATTTGGAAGCTGTCTTCTAAACAGAAGAAGAACAAAACATTATGCTAAGCAACGATACCTGAAGATGATAACTACCGTGCATTATGTTTTATCTGCGAATTATGGTGTGGTTATACACACACACACACACACACACACACCACTTTGCAATACTTTGGGGGATTTTGGAGGATGACAAATACAGTGTGAAATTTAATTATTAACTTCATGTCTCACCATGCCCACAAACTGTTTTAATTTTTTATACCTCTGCAAGGAATCCTGAAAGGAGATCCAGTGGGAAAGCTAAAAGTTATTTCCTTGAAGTTATATCCCTTGCGATTTGATTTCTCCTGACAGCGTATCCATCATCTTATGTGTTTATTTAGAAAAACAAATAAGAGAATGCTGCTTCCCCGCCAGCCTGGCCTGAAGGTTGGGTAATTAAATTTTAGCAACACTTGCAAAAGTCAGCTGCCTTTCCCTTTCGCTATTAAAGGTATTGCTAGGAAACAATATATTTAGAATAAATCTAGATGCTGCGAGTCTTATTATTCTGATCTAGGATAAATTAATGAGGGTCCGCCCCCCCTCCACCCGCTCGCTACTAATAGTGAAATTAAAGAGAGCATCTGGGATTTGAGAACAAGTCATTACCCTGGTCCTCCTCTGACAATATCACCAAGGCTGGGTTTTGAAGATCAATGGAATCAACGCACAATGTGTTAGCTTGCCCAGCTTTGTAAGATGTGCACCCACATGCATAAAGCTTCAACCTCTGATACCAGTATGGGGGTGAAACAAACTGACAATACTCTGATCTGAATTTTGCAAAGTCCATAGCTCTCTTCAGGCATTGAGTCTGAACATGCAAAGGGGCAAAAGGAAATGCACCGCATGACCTTCACCGGCCACACAGACATGCACCAGGCACACTCCCAGATGGGTGCATAATCAAGACTGATTACTCGCCAACAGTATCTTCACCGCAGGGATAGGAACCTGGATTGACCCTCAATCAATGGAAACCCTCAAGGCAGGTCCTCTTAAACCAACACTGATCATTAACCAGCTGAGGGTTGTGCCCAGCATTGAGGAGATGAGGCTCACTCACCCCAAGTTTTCCTGCTTGCCCCTGTTAAGTATAATAGTTTACCTTGACACTGAAATGGGTAATTTTATTTTATATTTTATTTCTTATAAGATGTTGAGCCTGTGCTAGGCATGCTCACAATATATTGTATGGAATTATTTGGGTATATCATTTACTGTTTTTTGCTCTGTTTTGAGGAGAGTTCAGCAAGTACGGTTTTGGACAATACTCGTGGGTCTGGATAATTTTGATTCCAAACAGTGTCAGTTTTTGTGCACTCTGTTGCTTCAAGCTCCACAGTATTAATCTCTGCAGTAGCTCCTTCACAGAGTCAGACCGAACACTTGATCCACAATACATGTGATCCATAATACAAGGGACATGCAGCCACAGTATGAATGGAAGTCATGTTTCTCTATGATTTGCAGCGAGTAAGGCCCCAGGGATGGGCAAATCTGTCTACTTCTGCTTTGGGTCACTTTTGCAAGCTTTTATCCATAATTCCATGGCCTCTTCTGCTATCTAATACTCATGAGCTATGTCTTTTCAGGACAATTGAGATCCCATGTGAATTTAAATCGAATACAGGACCACCTTGACAAACAGGCATCGCCCCACTTATGTACAATTCCATTAAAACCAGAAATTGCTCACGAGGAGACCCTACCTGGAGCCCAAAGAGGACGTCAGAGGGGCACAGGAAGCCCCAAATAGACTGGAAGTGCAGCGTCGCTTTGTTAGGCTGCTCTGCCTCCCCACTTAACAACTGATATGTGGGGTAGCGCAGCAGCAGCTTTCCTACACATTCTTCTGCCTCCTGCCAGCCCCAGAGTTTCAGTTCTAGTTGTGGATGATTTTTGATACAGTGGAACCTTGAGTTACAGACATAATCTGTCCCGGAGGTACATCCGCAACTCAAAGCGTTCGCATCCAGAAGTGCCATGTACCATTCCAGTACTTCTGGGTTGCCGTGGGACTCAACTTGAAAAGACGTAACCTGAAGCAGACGCAACATGAGGTACGACTGTACAGTATTTTTGGTATGGATTGAAGAGAGAGTGGCAGAGAGGGCGTTTAAAGGGTGTTTAGAGGGTGCGCCCCACTTTACACAATTTCAGTTATGCGTGTAGGGGCCCAGAACATAACCCCCACATATGGGGGTGAGACGTCTGTACCTATTAAATACTTGGCTGTTTGGGCTTTCATTAACTTGCATCAGATCTGCCCCCTCCTTGCCTGCCCCCCACTACATTATTGGGCCCTATCCATGCCACAGTTCTAGCTACAGGCCTACATAATGCAGGAGTATAAGACTTTCCATTTTCCATCTTGCCGTCTTACTTTAAAAAAAAAAAATCTAGTGCACCAGAGGATATTACAACCCACCTTCTTAGAAACAAGTTATGACTATGACTGACTTTGAAATTACTTTGGTCTTTTTGAAGGGTTTTTTTCCTTCTTCAAAAGAGGTTTATTCTGATTAACTGACCTGAATGTTAACAGAACTGGAATTTTAATTTGTATTCAGGCGGTAAGAATATCATCCACTCAGATGAGACAGTACTGTTTAATTAGGTCTAGTAGTTAACTCAGAAGAAAGTAAATGCGCTGCCAGGGGTTTGGAAGGAGGGCTCAAGCCCCCTGGGATCTGAGTGCGAGTTTGGAGAAGCTTAAAAATATGAAGTCAGTAGATTTTTTTAGGAATTAGAAATGAATGCCTTAGAAGAAATTGGAAGAAAAGGGAGTGAAAGCGAGAGGGAGAGAAAGACTCCGTCGCTGCAGTCAGCAAGTTTTTAACTTAGCAGTGCCCATTAGTTTTAATGAACTTGGTTAGAAGACCGTATGGAATTCTGCATCGAAGCCAATAAATAAATAAACACAAATGCTCTTATTTTAGCATTTCCAGAGAGAAGCGTCTAATATTATGATAAATATGGTACCTCCAGGGTGTTCATCTGCCACTGGATTTGCGTCTCATTTATGACACAAACAAGCTGTGAAAATTATAAGGAGTGAACACTCTGCAAACAACCGCCATTAATAGCCACAGAAGGATAATATCCACACAATTATAGGGGTGAATCTTCTTTGCAGTTCTCCCTGTGGCTCCTGGAATAAAAGATACATGCTCTCTGCAATCTTCCCCAGACCCACGCAGCTTAGTATGGCTTGCTTTGGTTTTCTCTTGCCATTCCACACACACCCCTATACTTTTTGATTTGAAAATTATTAAGCGACACACTTTTTTGACAAGGCAAGCATAAAGCTGACAAAATGAGATGGCGGGGAAGGAAGGAATGAGGCTTTATAGTCCTCAAATGTGAAAATTGATTTGAGAACACTGGCTGTTTTTAATTTTTCATTACTACCTCTTGTAAGGACACCCAGGTTCTTCACGAGCCAGACATTTGTATTGCAATATAAAAATATAATTAACACTTGAATTGACATTTACTATCCTGTAGAGTGGAATTTGGGGGTCTTATGTGAGCCATAAGAAAAAATTGGTCTGGTAAAGAAAGCTGACTCAAAGCTTCAGAGAGACATCCAGTACAGCCCTCCAAGTGACTGTGCCCACTTCCTTCCCCACAGACCCTCTCAGGTGCTTAAAATCGACAGAAGATCGCCCTGTGTTGATATCTTAGTAATTTGGTTAAAGAATAAAAGGAGAATTCCCTGGATACCTGGAACCAGGTTGGGGGCAAGTACTCTTTGGTGAGAGAGCCCTAGCAGAGATTTCAAATCACAAAACATGCAGCAAAGAAAAGCATCGAAATATAGGCTTCTAGACCTTTCAAATACCCCTTTTTAATTTTTGTCCAAAGTTTCCCACTTTCCTTAGCATAGAAAAGGACCACATGTTGGGTAAGTTTAAAATAGTTTACTTACAAACTCTTCAAAGGTCAGATTCATGTGCTTTTCCATACAGCAGCAAGAAAAGATTGACAGTACAACTAAGCTGGTAAGTGTTTCTAAATTATTTATATAGAAACACAAAGATGGCTTGCTAAAGCCACACAGTCTGGGCAAGAGAGAAAACGAGAGAACAAAGAGTTTGGTAACCCTTCCTCCGAAGGTAAAAGGGGTGTGAACTAAGTAAGCCTGGCAGGAAAGCGTATTCTCTGGTCTAAACCCCTTCATGCATTAATTAGAGTTAAGCATGTTGGT
This sequence comes from Podarcis pityusensis, assembly GCF_964106645.2. Lineage (NCBI taxonomy): Eukaryota > Metazoa > Chordata > Lepidosauria > Squamata > Lacertidae > Podarcis > Podarcis pityusensis. Next base: position 14,096,708 of record NC_138030.1, read on the forward strand.
AATATACGGCTGGATTTGATCCACATCCTCCTGGTAGTTCCACTGCCCTCAGAAGCATGGTGGATTGCGACTCAGGAGAGGGCATTCCCTGTAGGAAGCATCTTCAGTGTAGGGTTTCTGTCATTTGCTGAAGATGTACCTCTTTAACATACCGTATTTTTTGCTCTATAAGACTCACTTTTTCCCTTCTAAAAAGTAAGGGGAAATGTGAGGTGCGGGCCCCCCTGGGGGATATCATCAATTTGTCCCTTGGAACCGGGACATTCCCAGGGGAACTGAAGGAGGCAGTGGTGCACCCGCTTTTAAAGAAAACATCATTAGATCCCTTAGATTTATCCAATTACCGCCCGGTTTCGAATTTTCCATTCCTGGGTAACGTGATTAAGAGAGCAGTTGCTGAACAGCTTGGTAGGTTTCTGGATGAAACATCGGCTCTGGATCCATTCCAGTCCGGCTTCCGCGCTGGTCATGGGACCGAGATGGCTCTGGTCGCCCTAACAGATGATCTCCGCAGGCAGCTGGATCGAAGCGGGTTGGGGCTGCTGATTCTTCTAGACCTGTCAGCAGCCTTCGACATGGTTGATCATGAACTCCTGGACCACCGCCTTGCCGACGTGGGGATCCAGGGCACAGTCCTTCAATGGCTGCGCTCGTTTCTCTCTGGTCGGGGACAGAGGGTGGCGCTTGGGGGGGAATTGTCATCCCGCCACTCCTTGGTGTGTGGAGTGCCCCAGGGTGCGATACTCTCCCCGATGCTTTTTAACATCTTTATGCGCCCCCTCGCCCAGCTTGTCCGGAGTTTTGGGCTGGGCTGCCATCAGTATGCTGATGACACCCAACTCTATCTGTTGATGGATGGCCATCCTGACTCGGCCCCAGACACACTGATCAGATGCTTGGAAGCTGTGGCTGGATGGTTACGTGGGAGCCGGTTGAAGTTAAATCCTTCGAAGACAGAGGTCCTCTGGCTGGGACGGGACGATATGGGATTGAGGGGGCAACTCCCATCTCTTGCGGGGGTGCAATTAGTGCCAACACCGTCCATTAAGAGTTTGGGTGTAATCTTCGATACCTCCCTCTCCATGGAGGCGCAGATTGCAGCTATAACAAAGGCGGCATTTTTTCATCTCCGCCAAGCTAAGCAGTTGGCTGCTTACCTCTCTCGCCCTGACCTAGCCACTGTGATCCACGCGACGGTCACCTCCAGACTGGATTATTGTAACTCGCTCTACGTGGGGCTGCCCTTGAGACTGACCCAGAAACTCCAGCGGGTGCAGAATGCCGCAGCGAGACTCCTTACGGGGTCTTCGCTGTGAGATCACATTCATCCGGTGCTATACCAGCTGCGCTGGCTCCTGGTGGAGTACAGGATCAGGTTTAAGGTGCTGGTTTTAACCTTCAAAGCCCTATACGGCCTAGGACCCTCGTACCTATGGGACCGCCTCTCCTGGTATGTCCCACAGAGGAACTTACGGTCTTCAAATAAAAACATCTTGAAGGTCCCAGGCCACAGAGAGGTTAGGCTGGCCTCAACTAGAGCCAGGGCTTTTTCGGCTGCGGCTCCAACCTGGTGGAACGCTCTGTCACAAGAGACAAGGGCCCTGCAGGACTTGACATCTTTCCGCAGGGCCTGCAAGACAGAGCTGTTCCACCAGGCCTTTGGTCAGGGCGCAGCCTGACTCCCTCCTTTGGCAATCTTTACAAAACTTTAGTTTATGGTTGCCATCAATTTTGATTTTAATTAATTTTTATAATGTTTTTATAATGTTGCACTATTTTAGTGTTGTTAGCCGCCCTGAGCCCGGTTTCGGCTGGGGAGGGCGGGATATAAATAAAATTTATTATTATTATTATTATTATTATTATTATGGAGCGAATGCAGGCTGCGCAGCTATCCCAGAAGCCAGAACAGCAAGAGGGATCGCTGCGCAGCAATCCCTCTTGCTGTTCTGGCTTCTGGGATTCAGAATATTTTTTTTCTTGTTTTCCTCCTCCAAAAACTAGGTGCGTCTTGTGGTCTGGTGCGTTTTATAGAGCGAAAAATACGGTAGCCTTTGACAGTTAAAATATTTTTGTGAGACCACCTCTGTTGTCTGCCATACATTTCGGTAAGTGATGTAGAGAAAGCATATAGATTTTTAAAAAAACAGTAACCCATTATCATATTCATTTCTTTTCTTTTATTTTAGTTTGTACATTTCTGCCTTTCCTTTCAGATCAAATGGTATTTCCAAGGCAGCTTAACAAAATGTAAAACAATAATTAAATGCAGTTAAAAGCATTTCGTTAAAAAAGTTAAAGACCTATATAAAAAAGCAGCAATTAACCTGCACACATAACATACTACTTAAATGTTTAAGGTCCACTTAAACAGCTGAAGCCATATTTCTTTGAGAATTCCAGAAATGTGGGGCCACCACTGAAAAAGCCCTAATAAATGCAAATTTGATCTCAGGAGTCTGGCAGATTTATATGAATGCTGACAGTCCTTCAGGTAGCCTGGTCACAAACCATTCAAGACTTGAAAGGTCAAAACCGGAAATATTATTTGAGCCGAGAAACGAATATGCAAACATAGAAACATTGGGAGCTTCCTTATACTGAGTCAGACCAACGATCCATCCAGATCAGTATTGTCTACACCTTGGCCCCCCAAATGTTGCTGAACTACAAATCCCATCAGCCCTGGCAATCATGTCCAATGGCCAGAGATGATGGGAGCTGTAGTTCAACAACATCTGGAGACCCCAAAGACTCCCCACACCTGGTCTACACTGGCAGACAGTGGTTTTCCAGGGGTTCATTCACAAGTCTCTCCCTGGAGACTCCTCCCTGGAAATGCCAGGGGCTGAACCTGGGTCCTTCAGGCAAAGCAGATGCTCTTACACTGAGATTTGACCCTTCCCCGAAATAGGACCAAGGGACAAGATTTTGTGGGCTACAACCCTGATCTTTTTTTACTGTTGCCTTTCCTTGAGACACTTTTGGTGATCTAATTCTGTGTCTCCTGAGGTTCTGTTGTTTTCAATTCTCTCCATTTCCTGCAGGACTCAATCACCTTCTGCAGGGCCTGTAAGACAGAGCTATTCCACCCGGCCTTCAATTTGAATTAGCCTGATCCTCTGTTCCCTTTTCCTCTTTCCTCCTCTATGAAGAAACCCTTTCTGGGACCCCACATTTAAATTCTTCCCTGGTCTCCTTGCTGGCCGTAGTAGGACCAACTTGGCCAGTTAGCCCTGGTGATCATTTTATGTCTACTGACTGGGTTGGTTCCCCCCCCCAAAAAAAATGACCCCTGAATTTTTGAACTTTATTGATATTGATGCTGCATTTTATGTTGTATTTTATGCTGTTTTTAAGTCGCATTTTAATCATTGTTTTATATTTGCTGTTAGCCACCCTGAGCCCGGTTTTTAAACCAGGAAGGGCGGGGTATAAATAAAATTATAATAATAATAATAATTTATTATTTATACCCTGCCCATCTGGCTGGGCCTCCCCAGCCACTCTGGTTGGCTTCCATAGAAACCAAAAATACACTAAAATATCACACATTAAAAACTTCCCTGAACAGGGCTGCCTTAAGATGTCTTCTGAATGTCAGGTAGTTGTTTATCGCTTTGACATCTGATGGAAGGGCGTTCCACAGGGTGGGCGCCACTACCGAGAAGGCCCTCTGCCTGGTTCCCTATAGCTTTGCTTCTCGCAATGAGGGAACCGCCAGAAGGCCCTCGGCGCTGGACCTCAGCGTCCGGGCAGAACGATGGGGGTGGAGACGCTGCTTCAGGTATACTGGACTGAGGCCGTTTAGGGCTTTAAAGGTCAGCACCAACACTTTGAATTGTGCTCGGAAACGTACTGGGAGCCAATGTAGGTCTTTCAAGACCGGTGTTATATGGTCTCGGCGGCCACCCCCAGTCACCAGTCTAGCTGCCGCATTCTGGATTAGTTGTAGTTTTCGAGTCACCTTCAAAGGTAGCCCCACGTAGAGCGCATTGCAATAGTCCAAGCGGGAGATAACCAGAGCATGCAGCACTCTGGCGAGACAGTCCGCAGGCAGGTAGGGTCTCAGCCTACGTACCAGATGGAGCTGGTAAACAGCTGCCCTGGACACAGATTTGACCTGTGCCTCCATGGACAGCTATGAGTCCAAAATGACTCCCAGGCTGCGCACCTGGTCCTTCAGGGGCACAGTTACCCCATTCAGGACCAGGGAATCCTCCACACCTGCCCGCCTCCTGTCCCCCAAAAACAGTACTTCTGTCTTGTCAGGATTCAACCTCAATCTGTTAGCCGCCATCCATCCTCCAACCGCCTCCAGACACTCACACAGGACCTTCACCGCCTTCACTGGTTCTGATTTAAAAGAGAGGTAGAGCTGGGTATCATCTGCATATTATTATTATTATTATTATTATTATTATTATTATTATTATCATTATCATCATCACCCACAAGTTGCTTTGTGAGAGTTCAGTCCTGAAAAAGTGACTAATAAATAAATGTTAACAAATACATTTTCCCACCAGCCCTCTGGAAGGTTGGCTAAAGCTAATTACTAGCAGTCAAGCCAATATAACCGACAAAGCATTGATGCAATATGATTGGCCCTCACATTATGAACTCAATATTAGTTTAGCCTGGATATGATGAAGATGTGTGTAAATGAGACATTCAGACAACCCCCTGCCAACACTGGAAAAAGGGGTATGGGAACTGCAGGGTTGTTTGAGAGAGTCATGTTTGCCGCCATGTCTGTCACCAAGAAGTAAAGCAGCAAGCTGGACATGGAATCGGAGCAACACTTGAGAGCAATGTTTGACTTCTGTTTGAATCCGGGGCTGTGTCTATAGGAGAAGCAAGACCATTTGGGGTGTTGATGCTGCAAAGCCCTCCATCACAGGTTCAGGTTGCGTATATGTGCAAATAAACCATATATCATAAAGATGCCATGGTCTCCGTTGTGCCTCATTTCCAAAACGAACCCTGGAATCCCTGAAATCTTGGGGTGGCAGGCAGCAGCAGAAATGAACTGAAGATTGGGATTCTGGAAATGACAAGAGATGAAGAAGAAGAAGGAGAAGAAGAAGAAGAAGAAGAAGAAGAAGAGGAAGAGGAAGAGGAAGAAGAGTTTGGATTTGATATCCCACTTTATCACTACCCTGTTGTTGTTTAGTCGTTTAGTCGTGTCCGACTCTTCGTGACCCCATGGACCAGAGCACGCCAGGCACTCTTGTCTTCTACTGCCTCCTGCAGTTTAGTCAAACTCATGCTGGTAGCTTCAAGAACACTATCCAACCATCTCGTCCTCTGTCGTCCCCTTCTCCTTGTGCCCTCAATCTTTCCCAACATCAGGGTCTTTCCCAGGGAGTCTGGTGGCCAAAGAGCCTCAGCTTCAGGATCTGTCCTTCCAGTGAGCACTCAGGGCTGATTTCCTTAAGAATGGATAGGTTTGATCTTCTTGCAGTCCATGGGACTCTCAAGAGTCTCCTCCAGCACCATAATTCAAAAGCATCAATTCTTTGGCGATCAGCCTTCTTTATGGTCCAGCTCTCACTTCCTAAGGAGTCTCAAAGCGGCTAACAATTTCCTTTCCCTTCCTCCCCCACAACAAACACTCTGTGAGGTGAGTGAGGCTGAGAGACTTCAGAGAAGTGTGACAAGCCCAAGGTCACCCAGCAGCTGCATGTGGAGGAGTGGGGAATCGAACCTGGTTCACCAGTTTACGAGTCCACTGTGCTTAACCACTACACCTTGCAGGTTTCACCAGGGTTACATTGCTCACCCGTGCTCTAGCATAAAACCAGGCACCTACATCTTCAACCAGTAAAGCATCACCTTAGAGCCATTACATCACCGAAACAACATTTCATTGGTTGCCCTTATCTTAAGAGCAAATGCTGCTGCTGCTGCTGGTGCTGCTGTTTTAGAACAGCTCGATAGAAAGTTCCTTCTCCACAACCAGCCTCTTCACACGAGTGCATCCCTCTCACTAGCATGGAGAGCCTTATGCTTTGTTTCCGGGAAGTGAAGTCCCCAAATGCAAAGCTAGGATTAATCCTTGACCTTCGCTAAAGAAAGAATGAATGGGCAAACAAACAAACAAACAAACCACTAGATGCTTTGCCTCATTCACAAAGAGAGAGGAGCAAAACCAAATCGCACCGCCGCTGATTATGATGCTCCGTGGAATAGATTATACAGTCTCACACTCTGAGCAACCACGGAGAAAAATCCAATAACTAATTTCTTGATAAAGGGAAAGGGGTTGCTTTGGCGTAAGACACAGTTCTTCCACCTGCTAATTAGGCTAATTGGTGGCTCTGGAGTTGGGGGGGGGGAGATAGAGGAAAACGAGAATTCTGCGCACACAGGTTGGTTCAGCCTGTTTGTATTTTTATCACTTTCGTTCTGTAGCTCCCAAAAATAGATAATTGAAGCTTAAGCTGCATCTTGTGTGTGTGGTGAATATATATATATATATATATATATATATATATATATATATCGCCCGTTTCCAGTTTCTCTGTCTCAGGACTTTAAAAAGAAAATCAGTTTCATAAAATTGCTTTCCAAAATCGGAAGCAGCTGACACGATCCTTTGCATTTTAAGTAATCTGGTTATGCAACTTTCGCTCTCTCTCACACACACACAGCAAAAGATAGAAGTGGGGAAGTTTCTGGAAGATTATTCCGAGCCTAACTTTTCTTATTGCAGCCCCCCCCCCTTCTCCCTGGGAGTGTCTGACTAGTTCTGCAGCTTGGCAGAAAACCCAGACGTTACCTCATAGCTGCGGCTAGACAGCCCCATTTCATATGCCAAGCAACCACTGCAGCAGCAGAGGGAGCCTAGGCCCTACTTGATTAGCACTTTCGCTGCTTTCGAGAGTCCTGGAGTGTTTTGTTCAAGGTGGGCTGCCGAGTGTGTGCGCTTAGTGGCTTCCTTTGTGCCAGTGAGCTTGCGGGGAGGGTTAAAAGAAGGGGGGCCTGTCCCACGGCAGGGTGGGGAGGGTGGCAGGCAAGGTGGGGCGCAGGGGACCGAACGGAGCAGAGTTAAAAATAAAATTTTAATAAGCAACCGTAATCCTCTTCCTCTGTGTTATCACTGGAAAACAGGGACCTGGCCTGTTTCTGCTGTCACTCTTGTCACATCCTAAGAGGTCAGCGGGAAATGGGGAATAAAGAGCTGCTGCCAACATCAGGACAAGTGTCAATTAAATGGTTAGTTTCCCCTCCATGCATGCTCCGTTCGTTTTGTGTGTGAGTTTACATGTGAGGGAGGTGCTGCATATAGCTAAGCCATCTATTATTTCGGGGGGCGGGGCGTGTTGAGAGGGAAGGTGTTTGCAGACATTAGAAGTTACTATGATCTCTTTCTGTTCCAGTTCTCGACACCTTTTGCTTTAGTAGGTCTATGCCCGCAAGGTGCACGCAGAGGCACCTTAAACTGCAACCCTTTTCCACTTTACTTTTGCACAATTGGCTTCCTTTCCAGGTTGCCATTCACTGCCAAACATTTGAAAAGCGAATTTAAAAAAGAGAAACCTTGATATGGTGAAGAACTGCAGCGTTCACTAGCAGGAATGATCCGTTTTTGTGTTGACCCTGCAATAATATTCTAGGGCAAGGGAGTCTTCTTAAAACACAAGTCCCAGGGGTTTTTTTTGGGGGGGGGGAATAGTGTGACAATTGTTGTTTACATAAAAAGCATAGCTTCGATCACAGCATGAGCTTCAGTGTGATCTCCTTCAGATTGCTAAGAATTGCACCTTTAAAATATCACACAGTTAACAAAAGAAAACAGGTTTCTAGTCCTTATGATTCCGAAGACAACTGAAGGCAGCATCTGTTAATAATTCTGAGCTGGAAGAGGTGGCATCGTTCGTCCTAGCTTTCATCCCAATTGTTCCTAACCCTAAATCCTATTCACGTATCCATAAATAACCCGTTAACCCTGCCTCTCCATATCCATTATTGTTCTATTATTCAGATCTCCCCGGTCCCACTTTGAAAACTGCTTTCCCAGTGTTTCTCTTGCACTGGTTGGTTTTGCCTTCTTTGAAATTTCCTGTTAACAGTGTAAACTGGCAACGTATCTAACCGACAGTGTGGTGGACGTGGTTTGGCCATGCCATTCCTGCTTGGTTAGCAACTGCACCTTTTAATATAAAAGGGAGAGCCCTTTCTAGTCCAGCATTCTGACTGCCAGATTCGGGTGAGAAACCCTCAAGGAGGATATAAGAGCAGCAGCGCTCTCCCAGGTGTGCTCCCCCAGCGATTATGTTTCCATAAAGGCCACGCAAATAAAATGTTGCCGTCTGCATATAAATGAGCACATGCGCTTTTAATTCAAACCAGTGTCCTCTTTTTTTTCTGGCAACGGGACTGCTCTATCTAAACATGTTAATATTGGGAATGATCCAGGTGAAATGCAGCTCACATTGTTTCCATCCAGAGAGACAGAAGCACATGAGGTAAAGAAATAACAAAATATCCTGTTCAATTAGATTTCAGGCCTAGTTTTGGCAGGGGAAGCGCCTTACAGCACAATCCTAAACGTGCTTACTTGGAATTAGCCCATAGCTGTCAACTTTTCCCTTTTCTTGCGGGGAATCCTATTCGGAATAAGGGAATTTCCCTTAAAAAAAGGGAAAAGGTTGACAGCTATGAATTAGCCCCACTTGTGTCCAGTGGGGCTTATTCTGATAAATATGCTTAGGACAAAAGCATGAGTCGCCTTAATGGATAACCTGTGCTGGAGGAACTGTGGGAGATTAGCCTTAGTAAGTCTCCTGAACACCGTGGCAGTGTTCAGATCCACTGATCAAAGTATAATTCTGGATAAGGTATCAGAGTGTGGTGGTTAAAATATTTTAATTCAAAGCTAATTTCCCAAGGTGCTGCTGGAGGACTGCTGTTCTGGCCCATAGCACATGTGTTCTGTCAGCAGGTTATAGCTTGTCTCCCTTGTTTTTCTACATCTCTGTGAAACCACTGGATGAGGTCACCCAGGATTTGGGGATTGGGTTTCATCGCTATGTTGATGATAACACCCAGCTCTATCTCTCTTTTGCATCTGATTCAGGTAAGGCAGTAGGAATGTTCTACTGGTGTCTGTGAGCTGACCAAGGCCTAATCTCGAATAGCTCAGCACCAGATGCCTCCAGGAAGCTCTCAAGCAGAGCATGAAGGCATCAACCTTCTCTCATTTTTGCCTCCAATGTCTGGTAGTCAAAGGAGGGAAACTGCATATGCCACCCTGAGCATCATGGAGAAAGGACAAGATAAAAATGGTGATCAACGGCAGAGATCATTATGTGCGTGACCTAAAGGTTAATTCTGTTATCAGTAAGCAAGCTAAGCTTGCAGGGAGAGGGGTGAAGGTGCTGTGGAGCAGCTCGCCAGAGTGCTGTGATCTCTAGCGAGGTAGCAAACCCCCTGACTGGCTGTGTAGTCTTGAGGGAGTTTTCCCTCCTTATGTTTTGGCTGACTGTCCCCCCACGATGTACAAGGCCTGAAGTAAGAAAGGCAAAACCTCTCTGTTCCTTTCTCCTCATATTATATGCTGTTGCTCAGTAAGGTGTCATCAGGACTTTGCCAACAAATGGAACAATAAAGAAGGGTACAACAATCCTATTGTCCATGGGATGGCCTGAGGTTCTTTGTTCTGGGTGCAGAAACTTATACCATCCTTGCCACTATGCCGTCAATCCTCTGGTAATGGCAAAAGAGGGTGGGACAAGACAGGGTCAGATCAAGGAAGGCTCCTGGGATGGGGGGACTATCATACATATTTCCTCCATTGCCTTCTACTCTAGCGAGCACATCTTGGGATTCGTTAGTTCTTTTACCACCAATTTTCTCTCCCCCACCATATCCACAGGTTTGCTCTGCCACTTTCCTGCACAGTCAAAGGCTGGGGGGAATCGTGCAAAGCGCTAAGGGAACATTTCTGCTTGTGCAATGGAACATTCTCCCTCTCTCCTCCCCCTGGGCACCCCCTCAATCTGTTTTTTGCATTACCCCAACCTTCGGGAGCAAATATGGTGAGGCACGAGGCATGTGCAGGGAGAAGACAGTGGGGGGAGTCCTGAAATGCGAGTGGGAATCCTTGCGCTGATGGGATGTGGTAGCTTAGTACCGCCCACCATTCAGATTCCCCTCATGCGTCACTTTGCACCTACTAACAGTGAATCTTATTTAGCATAGTGCTGCCCGTTCCTACAATTCAGAGGAATTATTTTGGAGCTATTCACAGTCTGCTTGGGTTTATACCACCCCCGATAATTTGTGACATCTGCAAACTTGGCTATCTCACTGCCTGAGGATAATTTATGTTAAATAGTGCCAGTTCCAATTAGGAATAGGAGAGAAATTAGATTCCATTAAAGGTGGACCTACGTAATTTGCGTTTTCTGAAATATAGCGTGAACTGAAACACAGCCAACCTTTGAAAGTTGCACTTCTCTGAATTTTGCAATGCAGTTACCCGGCCAAGTAATGTGTACAAAAATGCATATAACCAATATAATGGTTGCATTAAAATGCATGTGTTAGTGGAACTAACGTACAAAAATGCATTATATTAGAGGAAAATATTTAGCAAAAATATGTATATCGGGCAAAGTTGTGTACCAAAATTAGGGGAAAATTGCACTGAAATGCTGATGAATTTTCATGGGCACATTTTTTATTTTTAAAAATGCAAATTGGTGAGGAAATGTGGAGAACTCAATTTAAGATTGGAAAAATTAGCAACTGGGAGAAACCAAAATGGCAGATTCGCCCAGCCCTAGTTCCAATATGGATCCTTGGAGGATGCTGTTCCTTGTTTGTCTGTCCATTGTGAAAACACTCCATTTACTTGCATCCTCTGCTTCCTGTTCCTTGACAAGCTACCAGTCCAGAAGTACCCCATGACTGCTGAGTTTACTCTGGAACCTTTGGTAAGAAACATTGCCAATAGCTTGATCCAACTGTAGTGTCTACTGGATCAACCCTAAATGTTTGTGCAAAGAAAAGGTCCGTATAGTGAAAGCTATGGTTTTCCCAGTAGTGATGTATGGAAGTGAGAACTGGACCATAAAGAAGGCTGATCACCAAAGAATTGATGCTTTTGAATTATGGTGCTGGAGGAGACTCTTGAGAGTTCCATGGACTGCAAGAACATCAAACCTCTCCATTTTTAAGGAAATCAGCCCTGAGTGCTCACTGGAAGGACAGATCCTGAAGCTGAGGCTCCAATACTTTGGCCACCTCATGAGAAGAGAAGACTCCCTGGAAAAGACCCTGATGTTGGGAAAGATGGAGGGCACAAGGAGAAGGGGACAACAGAGGACGAGATGGTTGGATGGTGTTCTCGAAGCTACCAGCATGAGTTTGACCAAGCTGCGGGAGGCAGTGGAGGACAGGGGTACCTGGCATGCTCTGGTCCATGGGGTCACGAAGAGTCGGACACGACTAAACGACTAAACAACAACAAGAATTTGTGGCAATGCAGAAGGACCGAGGTTCAATCACTAGCATATCCAGGTGGGTCTGGAAATGTTCCCTGTCTGAAATCCTGGAAAGTTGCTGCTAGTTATAGAATCATAGGATCATAGTCAGTGTAAACAATTTTGAGCAAGGTGGACTGATGATTGGACTGTAAAAAAGTAGCTTCCAAATGCAGGAAGGAAACGCAAAGAATAAATTATGGATTTTAATAATTTCCTAAATTGAAACAAAGAGCTATATATATTCTGTTGGAACGCACCTTTGCTGGTTGGCAGAACCATCCTATTGGTATGGGAGATGGGAGAAACTGTGGCAAAAGAACTATCAAAGTCCAAGCCCTGATGTTCTTCTGCTGGTCAGGGCAGGTGGTGGTGGAGGAAATCTATATGGTGCCATCCTGTGTTCCTATAACGTAGGACTTTCATTTGTAGAAGACACTCCAGGCTGGATTCAAGTAAGCAGTTGCAGGAGCTAGTGCAACAAATCCCACTAGTGATATGGGGCTTCCCCTCCTTTCCTCCCCTGTGCCCCCCAATCAGCTCTGAGGGGTCAGGGGAACCCCCAAACAGCATGCAGGAATAGGAGAGGAGAATTTCTATATTTTTGTTTGACCAACAATTTCACATCTGCTTTCTTTAAGGACTTTTGGGGTCTATGCTATTTGATCATAGTGACTTGTCAATGTATATTTTTTTCTAATTTGTCATTTAAAACATATTTTGTCAGCTCTAGACTATGTTCTTCAGACGCCCTTTCTGAAATGGAAATAATTTATTCAGTATGTCTGCTGTTTCTCTGTCTTTCTTGGTAACCCTTTCATCCCTTTTTCATCTACTTGCTTCCCGGGGCTTCTGTTGTATTTAAATAAATTTTATTGTTTGTCTTCATGTTGTATGTTCATGTTGTCTGGAAACACAGAGATGATTGTTTAATCCTGAATCCTTCTCTTATGTCAGAAGAATGAGCTAAAATTAGTGGGTGACCCCAATATGAGTTTAGCCAAATGTCAACTTTCCAAAAATACAGTTTCCTAAAAGATGTGATAATAGACTATAGAGTTGGAAAGGATCACAAGGATCAATCTAGTTCAACTCCCTGCAATGCAGGAATCTTTCACCTAACACGGGACTCAAACCCACAACCTGAGATTAAGAGTCTGATGCTCTACCAACTGAGCCATTATTCAAATCCAAGAAGCCTCACTTTCTTGAATGAAGTAGCTTCAAAGAGAGATTCTGCCCATGAATTACAACCAGTGGAGGCTGGGCCATTAGGACAAATGGAATACTACCCAACCAACCTCAGTCTACCCCCTTGTGAAACAGAGCAGAAGGGAGCACAGAGACAAAACTGGAATGAGCTGGCTCTGCCTGTCATTGGCTCTGCCCCCCCCCCCCATTGGGCTCCCTGCCTTCTGTCCTACCAGTTCCCAGCAGCTACCACTGATTGTTGTTGTTTGGTCGTTTAGTCGTGTCCGACTCTTCATGACCCCATGGACCAGAGCACGCCAGGCACTTCTGTCTTCCACTGCCTCCCGCAGTTTGGTCAGACTCATGTTTGTAGCTTTGAGAACACTGCCCAACCACCTCGTCCTCTATCGTCCCCTTCTCCTTGTGCCCTCCATCTTTCCCAACATCAGGGTCTTTTCCAGGGAGTCTTCTCTTCTCATGAGGTGGCCAAAGTATTGGAGCCTCAGCTTCACGATCTGTCCTTCAAGTGAGCACTCAGGGCTGATTTCCTTAAGAATGGAGATTACAACTTAGCAAAGAAGTTCATTTCTATCACCTACAAACTGAATAGAGATCATGGATTTTTATTCCACTGGAGGTATTAATTAGTTTACCAATGCCAAGGAGCTTGTTAATCATCCATACTATTTTGTGAATAGTCACAGTAACAATGTTACATACATTTGAGCTTTGATGTAATTGCCGCAGCCTCTCTAACCTCACTGCTTACAATTGCCGCTGCTACCATGCTTATATATGTGTGTGTGTGTGTGTGTGTGTGTGCCAACTCAAGACAACAACTCCTAAGTGGACTCTGGGTCCATGAACATTTATGCCACAATAACGTTCATAGTCTTTGAGGTGCCACAAGACCCTCTGTGATTTCTACAAACCAACGTATTCATACGTGGCCCAAAGGAACTTGCCAGTTCAGACAAAGCATTTGCATGTGGGATTTCAGAATCTGGGTCTTGCTCTATTTTCACAGAAAATTTCCAGGCAGTGTTTGTGAAGAGGAGAGTGTTGTGAGGCATATACAAATAAACACATTTGAATGGCATCCCTGTCTCATCCTGACATTTGCAGGAAAATGGCAAGGGGGCTGTGCTTAGTCAATCAACTGGCGATACTCATCAATGCAAATATTTTGATTGACAACAAAGTGCTCCTGATTGCTCAGGCAGCAGATGGTTTAAGAGAGCATTAATATTTTTAATACAAGCAGTTGCAAAACAAAAAACAAAAAAAAAATGGCTTGGGTCTTCTTCTTCTTTGGCGATCACTCGTAGCCGAGCAAGATTGTCTTCCATAAACATGGTTTTAACAATGAGTCCGTAAGTGACCATGAAGGCCAATTCTGGATCCACACATCCTTCCACAGTGGGGACATTGGTTTCCAGACAGGAGCTGATCACGGTGTGGATTGCCGAGAGTGCCTTCCTCTTAGCACGTTCCTCCCTTGCGTCCTGAGTTCAAGTGTCTTCAAAGCCCATGACACCTTTGCTAAAGGCTGTCCTCCAATTGGAGCACTCGCAGGCCAGTGTTTCCCAGTTGTCAGTGTTTATACTACATTTTTTTAAAATTTGCCTTGAGATAGTCTTTAAACCTCTTTTGTTGACCACCAGCATTACGCTTTCCATTTTAAAGTTTGGAATACAGTAGTTGCTTTGGTAAGACACTCATCAGGCATCCGCACAACATGACCAGTCCAACGAAGTTGATGTTGAAGAATCATTGCTTGGGTAGGAGGAGGGCCATAGCATCTGTTTTGCATGCAGACGGTTCCATATTCAATCCCTGGCATCTCCAGTACCTCAAATCCTGGAGACCCACTGCCAGTCAGTGCAGATGGTACAAAGCTAGATGAATCAATGGGTGTGACTTGGGTTCCTGTGTTCCTATGATCCATTGTTGTTTAGTTGTTTAGTCGTGTCCGACTCTTCATGACCCCATGGACCAGAGCACGCCAGGCACTCCTGTCTTCCACTGCCTCCTGCAGTTTAGTCAAACTCATGCTGGTAGCTTTGAGAACACTGTCCAACCATCTCGTCCTCTGTCGTCCCCTTCTCCTTGTGCCCTCCATCTTTCCCGACATCAGGGTCTTTTCCAGGGAGTCTTCTCTTCTCATGAGGTGGCCAAAGTATTGGAGCCTCAGCTTCACAATCTGTCCTTCCAGTGAGCACTCAGGGCTGATTTCCTTCAGAATGGATAGGTTTGATCTTCTTGCAGTCCATGGGACTTTCAGGAGTCTCCTCCAGCACCATAATTCAAAAGCATCAATTCTTCGGCGATCAGCCTTCTTTATGGTCCAGCTCTCAGTTCCATACATCACTACTGGGAAAACCATAGCTTTAACTACAGTGGTACCTCGGGTTAAGTACTTAATTCGTTCCGGAGGTCTGTTCTTAACCTGAAACTGTTTTTAACCTGAAGCACCACTTTAGCTAATGGGGCCTCCTGCTGCCACCGCGCCACCGGAGCACGATTTCTGTTCTCATCCTGAAGCAAAGTTCTTAACCCGAGGTACTATTTCTGGGTTAGCAGAGTCTGTAACCTGACGCATATGTAACCTGAAGTGTATGTAACCTGAGGTACCACTGTATATGGACCTTTATTGGCAAGGTCCTATGATCCATAGCCTTCCATAAAAGCTTTGGATCCAACAGAGAGGTTCTCACTGGATGACTGGGGAGCTTGTGCTTGCCAATTTCCCACTTCCCTCTCCAGTTCTGTGCCCCTCATGGGACTCATGGGACTTGGAGTCCTGCAACATCTGGAAGGCCAATGGTTCCCCCACTGCTGCTGTAAGTAAGAGCATGTACAGATGCAGCAATAAGTGTATGCATCACCTGCTGCCACCTGGGGAATGTGCACATTGTCTGCAACTAGTTTCTTTGCAAGATCTTGATGCATCTAATGTACAAGAACAGAAACTTCTTCAGGTGCCTGGAGAAGTGTGGAAGGGGGGGAGGAGGAGAAGGATGTGTTAGTCTCAGTCTGAACATAAGGATCCGAGGAAGTCGAGATTGGCAGTACTGTGTCATTACAGGTTGCAGCCAGAGATTTTTCAGAGACTGAAACTAGTAATAGAAATGTTTTATTGGCCACCTAACCAGAAAGAACAACTGGCCTGTGAAACCACTGTGCAAATAAAACAGGCATGTTTTAAAAAGAAAAGAGGAGTAGGGGATCAAGCAGAGAGCAAAGACTGAGGATTATAACAACCCAGGCATTGACTGGAATATATGTATTAAAGCAGCCATTCCGAAATGTCTAATAGCTGAGGCCACAGCTTTCCACGCATTAAAATAAGCAGCCCGCTTCACTCTTAGCAACCAAAAAGCTTTCAAGGTGTGAAAGGGTATGAAGCGACCTTCCTCTCCTTGTGCATAATTCGTTTGAGGAATCCATTGCCACAAACTAGGGGCGGCCTCTAGTTTTTTTTCATGGGAGATCGGTCAGAATCACGACAACTATAGAAAACCTCCAGCTTCAGTGGGAGTTTGCTACTGAATACCAGCTACCAGGAAGCGTAAACTAGAGAGGGCTGGTGCCTTCCTTGGATATTAAGGAATAACACAAAGGAGTGACTGGGATAACTGCAGTGTTTTCTTTCTCCCCCCCCCCCCACCTCAGCAGCAATTATGACGTCCACCCAGGGAGAACGTTTTCCAAGGTGAACTGCAAAGCAGATGGGGGGGGGGGAGAGTTTTCAGCCTCTGAAAGCTTGCATCTCAAAAGGCAATTTTCAGCAACAAGGAACCCTCTGACGGATTACACTTTCATGCTAGCCAGCGTTGTCCTGAAACAATAATCTCTTAACTACTTACAATTGAGAGCCCCCAGTGATTGGTTCTTTGGAAGGAAATAAAATGCAATGGTATTCAGTGTTTTTGTGGCACTCGGGATGGTGGAATGGGTCATAAGAACTGGATTACAGCTGACCCTACCATGAGACAGGGTGAGGCAAGTGCCTCTGGTGGCAGATGCCGAGGAACAGAAGAAGGTCCCCCTGCCATTTCCCTGAGTGCTCTGAACCAGTCATCCCCAACCTGCGGCCCTCCAGATGTTTTGGCCTACAACTTCCATGACCCCTAGCTAACTGGACCAGTGGTCAGGGATGATGGGAGTTGTAGTCCAAAACATCTGGAGGGCCGAAGGTTGGGGGGTGCCTGCTCTAAGCTAACCTGTTCTGCCCTCAGTCATCCAAACGATATTCAGCAGCTGCTCTCATTCTGTATGTAGGATGGATACAGGGCAAGAGCTCCATCTTGTCTTTCATCTCAGGCAACGAATTATTTTGGGCTAGTCCTAAAAATCCGTGCTATGGTCATTCTCACAACAGTCCTGTGATAAAGGTGAAAGAGCTGTATGTTTAAAACTGAGATTACATATGTAGGGGCAAAACCGGAACATCCCCCCCCCCGTGAAAACTGATATTCCTCTCTAGAAATCCCTGTGCTTTGTGTCTGCATAAATGCAGTGTGTATGTGCCATATATGTTTCTTGTTCCTGTGTTTTTATTTTGTGAACTACCTTGAGAAGATGTATGGAAGTGAGAGCTGGACCATCAAGAAGGCTGATCGCTGAAGAATTGATGCTTTTGAATTATGGTGCTGGAGGAGACTCTTGAGAGTCCCATGGACTGCAGCAGCTGAAGAAGGAGCAAAAAGGGTTTTCTTGTGTGTGTGTGTTTCTTTGTGGCTGATTAGCTGCTCTCCCTGTGCAAAGGTCAGAGGGGGCAGGGTTTCTGTTGAGGCAGGTGATTAGCTGTGGGAGGAGCTTATCAGAGCTTGCAGGGCAGCAGCTGAAGAAGGAGCAAAAAGGGTTTTCTTGTGTGTGTGTGTGTGTGTGTGTGTGTGCGCGCGCACACACACACAGTTTGATCCATCTTTTAGATTTAGGGGAGCTAGTCTCAAACGTTTGTTGGGGGAGACCTAAGTTTTTTTGGGGGGGAGTTATTTCTCCTGTCTTCACGCTTTTTATGATGGAGGACCACTGTAGCCACCCCCAACGACACGTTCTCAAGATGGAGGGTGAGGGAACAGCTGCAGTCGCCTGCAGTTCCTGCGCAATGTTTGCCATCTTGCCAAAGGTTGCAGGCAGCTTTACCTGCAGCAATTGCATGTTGGTTGGCCTCTTAGAAGACAAAGTCCAGCAACTGGAGGAACGTGTAGCTACACTCCAAAGAATTAGAGAGCTGGAGCTCTTCTTGGAAGCAACAGAGCACACCGTCTCCACCAAGGAGAAGACAGGGGACTCCCCTGAGAAGGAGGCTAGTTCACCAACACAGGAGCCAGATATATGGAGAAACGTGACTCAAAGAAGTAGGAGGCCCAGGGTTCGCTCTGATTGTTTAGAAATACACAATCGCTTTGAGGTCCTCTCCCCTAGCATGGAAGACGAAGAGCAGACTCCATTTGAGGATCTCTCCCTCATTACAGTCGATCAGGTATATGAAGACGAGCAGCAAAGTCAGTCCTCAGGGAATGTGCAGGCGCCCTTGGAACGGACAGCTCACGGAAGAACCCCGACCAGACCTAAGAGGAGGCAAGTAGTGGTGATAGGGGATTCCCTACTGAGAGGAACAGAAGCAGTGATCTGAGGGCCTGACAAGATGTCTCGGGAAGTGTGCTGTCTCCCCGGGGCTAAGATCCAAGATGTAACTGAATGACTGCAAGGAATCATAAAACCCACTGACAAATACCCCTTCCTCTTGGTTCATGTGGGAACCAATGACACTGCAAGCAATAGCCTCCAGAAGATCAAAAGAGACTACGAGGCTCTGGGCAGGAAATTGAAGCAATTAAATGCACAAATTGTCATCTCATCTGTCCTCCCAGTTGAACGACGTGGCCCAGGGAGAGAGGGAAAAATAGTGGAAGTGAACAGCTGGCTTCGCAAATGGTGTAAACAGGAACGGTTTGGATTCTTAGATCACGGACTGCAGTTTCTTGAAGATGGACTTCTGGCAAGCGATGGGCTGCACCTCACAACGGTTGGGAGGAATGTTTTTGCCAAAATTCTCAGAAACCTCATCAGGAGGGCTTTAAACTGACTAATGTGGGGGAGGGAGACAGTGCTCCTGAAGGCAGGAGTCTATCAATTGACGAAGATGATCATCCAAATGTCATAGACCAAATGGAGCAAACAGCACGCAGACCTAGTGGTGGGAGGAAAAAATCCTTAAATAAGAGACATGGGGGAATGATTAATGGACTTCAATGTCTGTACACTAATGCGCAAAGCATGGGAAATAAACAAGATGAGCTTGAGCTCTTGGTACAGCAAACTAAATATGACATAATAGGCATGACTGAAACCTGGTGGGATAAGTCCCACGATTGGAATGTAATAATGGAGGGATACAATCTATTTCAGAGAAACAGACCAGACAAGAAAGGAGGAGGAGTGGCGTTATATGTCAGGAATGTGTATACCTGTGAAGAGATCCAAGATTTAGAACCTCAAAGCAAAAGTGAGAGCATTTGGGTCAAAATTAAGGGAGAGAAGAATAACAGTGACCTCACTGTGGGAGTTTACTATAGATCCCCAAGCCAAACGGAGGACATAGATGATGCCTTCCTGGAACAGATGGCCAAGCATGCAAAAGGAAGGGAGATAGTAGTAATGGGGGACTTCAATTACCCGGATATTTGTTGGATGTCAAACTCAGCCAAGAGCATAAGGTCAAACAGATTCCTCACTGGCCTTGCAGACAACTTCATTGTCCAGAAAGTGGGAGAGGCAACAAGAGGAACAGCCATTTTAGATCTGGTCCTAACCAATGTTGATGACCTGGTTAGTGGGGTAGAAGTGGAAGGATCATTAGGCGCGAGTGATCATGCTCTTCTGAAGTTTACTATACAGCGGAAAGGAGCAGCCAAGCATACTAGGACTCAATTTCTTGACTTTAAGAAAGCCGACTTCATAAAACTTAGGGAAGTGCTGGGTGAGATCCCATGGACAGTAATACTAAAAGGAAAGGGAGTTCATGATGGCTGGGAGTTTGTTAAGAGGGAGATAGTAAAAGCACAACTTCAGGCAATACCAGTGAGACGGAAACGTGGAAGGTGCCTAAAGAAGCCAGGGTGGCTATCTAAAGAACTTTTAACTGAGTTAAGATTAAAAAAGGATGTGTACAAAAAATGGAAAAGGGGGGAAACCACCAAAGAGGAATTCAAACAAATAGCCAGCACGTGTAGACACAAAGTCAGAAAAGCTAAAGCACAGAATGAACTCAGGCTTGCTAGAGAGGTTAAAAGCAACAAAAAAGGCTTTTATGGGTATGTTCATAGCAAAAGGAAGAACAAAGAAACAGTGGGGTCACTCAGAGGAGAAGATGGTGAAATGCAAACAGGGGACACAGAAAGGGCTGAACTCCTCAATGCCTTCTTTGCCTCAGTCTTCTCTGATAAAGAAAACAATGCCCGACCTGAGGAATTTGGAGCAAATGATTCAGCAGAGGAAACACAGCCCAGAATAACTAAGGAGATAGTACAAGAATACTTGGCTAGTCTAGATGTATTCAAGTCTCCAGGGCCAGATGAACTGCATCCAAGAGTATTAAAAGAACTGGCAGATGTGATCTCAGAACCACTGGCAGTCATCTTTGAGAATTCCTGGAGAACAGGCGAAGTCCCGGCAGACTGGAGGAGGGCAAATGTTGTCCCTATTTTCAAAAAGGGGGAAAGAGAGGACCCAAATAATTACCGCCCAGTCAGTCTGACATCAATACCAGGGAGGATTCTGGAGCAGATCATTAAGCAAACAGTCTGTGAGCACCTAGAAAGGAATGCTGTGATCACCAATAGTCAGCATGGATTTCTGAAAAATAAGTCATGTCAGACTAACCTGATATCGTTTTTTGACAGAATTACAACCCTGGTAGATGAAGGGAACGCAGTGGATGTAGCCTACCTTGATTTCAGCAAGGCATTTGACAAGGTGCCCCATGATATTCTTGTAAAGAAGCTGGTAAAATGCGGTCTTGACTATGCTACCACTCAGTGGATTTGTAACTGGCTGACTGACCGAACCCAAAGGGTGCTCATCAATGGTTCCTCTTCATCCTGGAGAAGAGTGACTAGTGGGGTGCCACAGGGTTCTGTCTTGGGCCCGGTCTTATTCAACATCTTTATCAACGACTTGGATGATGGACTCAAGGGCATCCTGATCAAATTTGCAGATGACACCAAACTGGGAGGGGTGGCTAACACCCCAGAGGACAGGATCACACTTCAAAACGACCTTGACAGATTAGAGAACTGGGCAAAAACAAACAAGATGAATTTTAACAGGGAGAAATGTAAAGTATTGCACTTGGGCAAAAAAAATGAGAGGCACAAATACAAGATGGGTGACACCTGGCTTGAGAGCAGTACATGTGAAAGGGATCTAGGAGTCTTGGTTGACCACAAACTTGACATGAGCCAACAGTGTGATGCGGCAGCTAAAAAAGCCAATGCAATTCTGGGCTGCATCAATAGGAGTATAGCATCTAGATCAAGGGAAGTAATAGTGCCACTGTATTCTGCTCTGGTCAGACCTCACCTGGAGTACTGTGTCCAGTTCTGGGCACCACAGTTCAAGAAGGACACTGACAAACTGGAACGTGTCCAGAGGAGGGCAACCAAAATGGTCAAAGGCCTGGAAACGATGCCTTATGAGGAACGGCTAAGGGAGCTGGGCATGTTTAGCCTGGAGAAGAGGAGGTTAAGGGGTGATATGATAGCCATGTTCAAATATATAAAAGGATGTCACAGAGGAGGGAGAAAGGTTGTTTTCTGCTGCTCCAGAGAAGCGGACACGGAGCAATGGATCCAAACTACAAGAAAGAAGATTCCACCTAAACATTAGGAAGAACTTCCTGGCAGTAAGAGCTGTTCGACAGTGGAATTTGCTGCCAAGGAGTGTGGTGGAGTCTCCTTCTTTGGAGGTCTTTAAGCAGAGGCTTGACAACCATATGTCAGGAGTGCTCTGATGGTGTTTCCTGCTTGGCAGGGGGTTGGACTCGATGGCCCTTGTGGTCTCTTCCAACTCTATGATTCTATGATTCTATGACTGCAAGAAGATCAAACCGATCCATTCTGAAGGAAATCAGCCCTGAGTGCTCACTGGAAGGACAGATCCTGAAGCTGAGGCTCCAATACTTGGGCCACCTCATGAGAAGAGAAGACTCCCTGGAAAAGACCCTGATGTTGGAAAAGATAGAGGACACAAGGAGAAGGGGGCGACAGAGGACGAGATGGTTGGACAGTGTTCTCGAAGCTACCAGCATGAGTTTGACCAAACTGCGGGAGGCAGTGGAAGACAGGAGTGCCTGGCATGCTCTGGTCCATGGGGTCATGAAGAGTCGGACACGACTAAACAACAACAACAACACCTTGAGAAGATGACAAAAATGCTTTACCTTAAATTAAATGTATCCTCTGATTTCGCCCACACACCTACAGGAAACAAGAAAAGTCCAGCTTCATCAACCAACCACACGGAAATCAGCCCAGTTTCTACTATATGCAGCTTTTCACCCAACCGGATGTACTATTTTTCACATGATTAACAATTGTGTGGTTTCTCTCTCGATTACCCCGCTCCTCAGTGTCTGGGGGCTGTGTTCGCTTTTGGAAGGGAATGACAGATGGAAAGGTAAGGAGTGGGATGAATAAAGAACTGGTTTCTGCCTCCCTCTCTCCTGTCCATCAAACCTGACTGGCATTTTCCTAGCATTACAATGGCAGAGAGGCTCAAAGAGTAATAATCTTTCAGTCGGGCTCTTCCCAATGACTTTGCAAGAGCACTGGGAAGGAATTCTTCCGAGCACGAGCGCCGTCTGAGATTAAGGTAATGATATTTGTGCTGCAAATGTTTGCTTAACAAAATGCAAACTCTCTGCCGGAGGTGCACAAATGTATTACAGTATATATATATATATATATATATATATATATATATATATATACTGGGTGGGAGAAAGACAGAGGAGGGGGAGAGAATATGCGACTGAAAAGAGAGATAAATTACAATTCCATGGGCAGAGCTGAAACCAGCTGGTGAGAGTGTGCTGTTCTCTTAAAAATAGCACTTCAGGGTACAATCCGTAGAGCAGGGGTCAGCAACCTAAGGCCCATGAGCCGGAAGCGGACTGCGGAGGTTGTCTGACCAGCCCACAAGCTGCCCCTGAACTGAGTTGCCTGCTCATGTGCTGCGCTAAACCAGCGTGGCATGGGGACTCATGTCTGCACATGCGCAGACACAGGCACCAAAAATTGTGGGATCTCTGTGGGACCAATCTGGCCCAGGCAAAATAAACCTTGCCCACCCCTGCCGTAGAGGCTGGTCTACTCCAGCAAATAGGGCATTGCCCCACCAGCATCATTCTACCCCCCACCAGCTCTCACCTGCTTGCCTTCTTATTTATGTCCATTCCAAGGAGTGGCCCTGCCTGCCACCTTTCTGCTCCTTCGTCTCAGTGTTGCCCTTGTAGAAGTCATCAGCAGAGAGCAGGAAGGGGCGGGGACAAAACACCTCTCATTGGCTCTGGCTCCATATCAGCCTCCCTGCTTTCCCTCCTACCATGCCCTCCTTCCAATGGGCGCCAGTCACCACTAACTGGCTTTCACATTAGGCATTTAGGGTGCTTTACTGTGGGTTAAACCACAGAGCCTAGGACTTGCTGATCAGAAGGTCGGCAGTTTGAATCACCGCAACGGGGTGAGCTGCCGTTGCTCGGTCCCTGCTCCTGCCAACCTAGCAGTTTGAAAGCACATCAAAGTGCAAGTAGATAAATAGGTACCACTCCGGCGGGAAGGTAAACAGCATTTCCGTGCACTGCTCTGGTTCGCCAGAAGCAGCTTAGTCATGCTGGCCACATGACCCGAAAGCTGTATGCCGGCTCCCTCAGCCAATAAAGCAAGATGAGCGCCACAACCCCAGACTCGGTCACGACTGGACCTAATGGTCAGGGGTCCCTTTACCTTTACTCATTCACAAGTTATAGGGATTCTCGCATCACCACCATTTCACCCATATAGTTACAGTGCTTCCTCCATCTTTTTCTTCTTACTGCAGAAAGTCCTTTGAGAAATAATAATTATAGCACATTGCCGAATGGCGGACTCCCTCCGAGCTCCGGAGGGAGTCTGCTCGGCAGGGGCTGGGTCCTACCGTGCCGGCGACGCGGGGACCCTCAAAAACCACGGGCACGGAGCCCGTGGACATGGGGACTCGGCTGGCACCGCTAGCGCCCTCCCGACTCGTGAAGGAGCCTTTTTAAAGGCTTCGGATCGGGTGCCGGGGAGTGGCGTGGTGCTTTGAGTCCATTGCTTCCCCTGCCGAGCGCAGCCGCATGCCATTCGACGGAGAGCGCTGACTTCTTCCATTGGAAATTCGGACTATCAACAACAACCCGTGAGTAATTGGGAAACCGGGTACAAAAGGAGAAAAAAAGAATTTTTTTTCGGATTCGGCACGAGCGGGGGGGATCTAAAAAGGAAGTCAGTCCCCCCCCCCCCCCCGATTGTAAACATTCTAAAACAAGGACTGGGTAACCAAGATCGAAAGAGAAGTTTATTGCTGACAAAAATCATTAATTCCACGATGGGAAATTACAAGAATTGTGCTGGAGGAGAAGAGTGGAGGGTGAGAGGGAAAATGCAACCCCCCCTGGGAACCGGGGCGATTCGTAGAGCCTGGCGAAGAGAGACGGAGACTTTGACAGCTGTCAAAGTAGCTGTCAAAGTTGGAGAATATAAAGAGGACTTTGTTACAAGGACTCTGCTGGCTAATTCTGTTACAATTTGACACAATATGGATATAAACTGTCGGAAAATAAGGAACAACAATTTGACTTTTGGATTAGAGGATATAAAGTTACTACAATCCCCCTAGAGGGGTTTCGGGACATTACAAGTGGTCGTACGTGGAAAATCACTCTGGGATTCGCACAGGACTTATCTTCTGGGAAAGCTGCAAAACTGACATAGTATTTTGTCTACAGAGGTGTTTACATTAAAAGGAGACAATAGAATTTTCTATTGAAGAAAGGAAGGGACTGGACGTAAGTTTTTGTTCCTGAACAACAAACCTCTGTAGAGATACCAGATTTCGGAATAAGAACGTTTTAGCAGCTGAACAAGACAAGAAACCTGAGAAAGTAAGGAATAAAAAGAACAAAGGACTAACTACGACACGGAAAGAACAATGGGAGGAGCAGCAAAGACCAAGGAAATTAAAGGCCTCTATTAGACTGGATTTTTGAAGTTAAACATTATTAAAATAAACAAATTAAAAGAAAACCGGCAAGGTGGAATGGGAAAAATCTGGCCATGGACTTGAGACCTCCAGGCTGACAACATATAGACTGATGGACATGTGGAATTCAAACCGGGGAAGGGAAGGGGGAGTTTTGGAATCCAAAGGCTAATGTAACCATCTTTTTGAACCTTCTTATACTTTTTATCTTCTATTTCTTTATATAACTTTCGTATATCATGGTATTTTGATTTGGCATGTTTAAAAAAAAGGGAATTCGTGGAAGGAAATTGGGGTTGATCTTGGGGAAAAATCTTTTTTCTTTTTCTGTTAATGATGAGGGATGATGATAAAATTGTATAATTTAAATTGGTTAATGGGTTAAACATATTAAGTTTTAAACTGGGAGTGAGAGCTTGTGGAACCAAATTAATGAAAGGGGAATACAGTCGGGGGGGGGAGGAGGGAGTCCTAGAAAGAAGATAACAAAAGTAAGGCTCTAAATGTATTCTATCTTTTCTTTTCTGTTATATTTCTATATTATTGGAAATTCTAATAAATATGATTTAAAAAAAAAAAAAAAGAGAAATAATAATTATAAGGACTCGGGAGTAGTGGAAACTGCCCTTAGGACTGGAATCATAGAATTGTAGAGTTGGAAGGGACCCTGAGCACCATCTAGTCCAGCCCCCCGCAATGCAGGAATATCAGCTAAAGCATCCATGACAGATGGCCATCTAACCTCTGCTTACAAACCTCCAAGGAAGGAGAGTCCACCACTTCTCATGGGAGTCCCACTGTTGAACAGCTCTTACTGTCAGAAAGTTCTTCCTGATGTTAAGTTAGAATCTCATTTCTTGTAATTTGAATCCATTGGATTGGGTCCTGGCCTCTGCAGGAAAAGCTTGCTCTGTTCAACATGTGACAGCCCTTTAGATATTTGAAGATGATTCTTCTATCTTTTTTAAGAGACATGGCTTTGACATGGTCAATGGCTAGGGATGGGAGAGACATTCAACCAGTCACATTTAAAGCTGAATACATGAAATTCACACTTCCGGAAATAATATAAGAATTTAAACACAGACATCTTTCAAAATTTGCACGTTTCTGAATTTTTCTATGCATTTTCCCAACCAACGAACATTTACAGAGATGCATATATTAGGATATCGTTCAGCCCGGACACTGAGGTCCAGCTCCGAGAGCCTTCTGGCAGTTCCCTCATTGCAAGAAGTGAGGTTACAGGGAACCAGGCAGAGGGCCTTCTCGGTAGTGGCGCCTGCCCTGTGAAATGCCCTCCCATCAGATGTCAAGGAAATAAACAACTATCTGACTTTTAGAAGACATCTGAAGGCAGCCCTGTTTAGGGAGCTTTTTAATGTTTGATGTTTTATTGCACTTTTAATATTTTGTTGGGAGCCGCCCAGAATGGCTGGGGAATTAATAATAATAATAATAATAATAATAATAATAATAATATAAAGTGTGCATAAAAAATGGATATGTTCATGCAAGTCACATACATACATTTTGTTAGGAGAAATTGCTTGCAAAAATGTGCACCTTAGTCAAAACTGCATACACAATTGCATTCATTAGGAAAAAATCACACTAAAATGCTGGTGAATTTCCATGAGGATATTTTATAATGATGATTATAATGTCACAAATCAAGGCAGAAATGGAGAGAACTGAATTTAAGAATGAAAAAAAATCAGTGAGAGAACCAGAACTGAGAGACATTTCCATCCCTCGCAGAGATGCAGCAGGATGCTGAAACTAACATGGCTGTATCATGTATTGGTTGTATCCAGCACCGTCTGTGCACAAGTGAAACAGACTTCTGCTAATGCAGCAAAAGTTCACCTTCCTCCTTCTCCTCCTGCAGTCGCTTCATGCATCATGAGACTCTGCTCTGGAGGCTGCAGGGAGCTCTCTCGGGAAGCTATGGGAGGGCAGACAATGCGCTGTAGGCAAGGAGAGGGAGTTAATATCCCCACTGCATAAGCAGAAGGCTGTTTGAACAATGCTGGATTTCACCAGTTCACTCTAACCTTTGTGGTGGAAACCATTTTATAACACTGTAATTTTAAAAATTATAACTACTACTTATATACTACTAATTTTATTATTTATATTATTTATATTTATATGTACAGTGGTACCTCGGGTTACATACCCTTCAGGTTACATACGCTTCAGGTTACAGACTCCGCTAACCCAGAAATAGTGCTTCAGGTTAAGAACTTTGCTTCAGGATGAGAACAGAAATCATGCTCCAGCGGCGTGGCAGCAGCAGGAGGCCCCATTAGCTAAAGTGGTGCTTCAGGTTAAGAACAGTTTCAGGTTAAGAAGAGATCTCCGGAACAAATTAAGTACTTAACCCGAGGTACCACTGTATATTATCTATATGTATATGGGTTTCTATGGGTGGTGAAACCAGCAGCACAAGCCCCTCTGCCCCTTTAATTGAAAGATGCCCCTTCCCATAACTGACACGAGAATCAATCAGGGAACCAAAGGAAAGTATGTGTTTATGTCCTGCAAAGGAGTGTACATTGAAAGCAATGTACTCTATCACACCATTTCCAATTTTCTTTAAAACTGTGTCTCCAGCCTCCGTCTATAGCTTAGACACACCCCTCCCTCCTTTTCTCGCTTCTCTGATCTGAACACAACCGTATTAAAATTTCATTCCATCCTCACACTAGATTGTAATCTTGGATACTATGTGTGTTCCTATAGTTTATACAAGAAAAATTATGTTAAATGCCAGAGCCAGTAAATATTTCAAAAGCCACTGCTAGAGTGAAAGCTGTTACTTGCCGGTCATGCATTTCAGAGCCAAGGAAAACACTTTTTCAAACCCCTTCTCTCTTCCGCCACCCCCCCCCTTTTCCGCTCCTCTTTTCTTTCCCCTTTTAAAGAGTGTTTTCTATATATCAAACAGACTGGACAAGCTGTTATGTTTCATGGTTTTATTAGAGCTGCAGATGTAAATCAACGGGAAACTGTGCCCAATTCCTAATGTAAAAAACAGTACATTCTAGAGACTGCATGATACTGTTTAAACCCATTAAATTCCCAGCTAGCTCTGGGGACTGCTGTGTGCTTATTCCAGATTCATGACTGCAAAACAAAGGGCAAAGAATACATTTCAGATTAGTTTGTGCCTTCCTAAAACTTTTTCCCATTCGAAACATGACAATGTCAATGCATAATTACATCTCAAAGTAATATACTTTCCATGAGTTTTGAGGCTGAGCAATGGCTTTGCATTTTAACCCTCCAGTACTTCTAAGAAGCTCTTTGATAATCTGATATTGGGGTTAGGTTGGCCTCAATTAAGTTATAATTTGAGCACATGCGTGCACACACAGCTGTATTCAGCAATGGGTTGGGGCCAATGTTAGTCAGAGCAGCGCCGTTGGAATTAGGAATGTTGGAGAATTCCTTCACAAATGGAAATTACCATTGCCAACATTTTTGCCCTGGAAATCAATGCAGCAAATACGATCAGTATCTGTCCGGTAAATGCAACTGGTGTTTGCTCACAATCCTCTTGTGTTGCTGGTTTTTTTAAAAAAGCCCATGATGATAAGTAATGAATTACTTTTTATTTACATTGTTTTGACGTTTCTTTCGCATTGCTACGGTGTGGAAATCATTAATTACGTTAAATTTCTGTAAATAATTACGTAAGTTACATTAAATAGCCAACAGCCATCTCGATAACATAATATTTGGAGGGAACTGAACTGCAGCAGAATGGAAACGGCACTGGTTATGACAAGGAAAGTCAGAAAAGAAATTGCTGCCTTCTTACATTCATATTTGTATGAATGACTATCTGTGGGACTATCTGTGGGACTATTTGCGGGAATGACTATCTTAGTTTTGTCAATTTCAGCAGCTCTGCTATGAGTGAAATTAAATGTGTGCACCCTACTGACTCTGATTCAATGCAAAGAGAAAGATAAGAAACTATCCTTCTATGGGTATCATTTCTAACCATGTTGAAGTATTTGAAGTGGGTGCCTGGGCCCACATATTCCACCCCCACTCCCCATTTCCCCCATGCAAGCCAACCCTGCCCACTCCACTCACAACCTTCCCACATATAGCATGACAAGAAAAATTGGAGTGACATCCATGAGACGTTGTGGGGGAATCCACCTGGACTTCAGGTTTTAGGCTTTTTGGAACGTTTGAGTCACAGAGAGAGGAAAAGACAGAGATTGAGAAGGAGGCAAAGGAAGAAAGAACGTCATCTCTCTTTTCATTATGAAGCAGCGTGGTGAAGGAATTACTATATTTATTTCTGTGTTTTCTAGCACTGAATGTGTTTCCACACATCATTATGAAAGTCGGACTTTGGTACTCTCCAAATAGAAAGGCAAAGATTCAGCAGCACAATAGCAGCTGCTTCCAAAAGAGTAGCATCTGACTCAAACAGTCTAAAAGTAGCGGAGGATAATGCACAATTTCTTTTTTAAGAAAAAAAGCAGGTAGCCTTCCCTAAATGAGCACATTTTTAGAATATGCGTATATATAAAAAGAAAAGAATTTGCAAAAGAAAAAGAAAAGAAACTTGGGGTGGCAGACTCCTGTGGACTCCTTTTGCTTTTTGTCTTTGGGTGTTTAAGGACAGGGGCTTAATCCTGCAAACAGGCCATTGAGACGCTCCAGTTTTATCACCGGCAACAGGTTTTATTTTAACTGATCCAATTTTCCCTGGAAAGAGCAGATCCAGATTGGATGGTGGAGGTTACAGGATGGCATTTTGATGACAGCGACATCTTGCGGCTGCTGCGGGAGACCTGCATTCATGATGAACATCAATCCCACAAGAAACACTCATGTGGAACAGAGTCAAAGCAGAAAATGTGGTGATGTGGGAATCAGACTCCATCCTTATCCTGGCACTTTGCCCCAGGTGTAGACAATCCGCTACACAAGGTCCACCTGGTGTGTTGCTGCTTGTTATAAGAATTTTAAGGTCTTATACAGCGAGTGGCGCTGTGGTCTAAACCACTGAGCCTAGGGCTTGTCGATCAGAAGGTTGGCGGTTCGAATCCCCGCGACGGGGTGAGCTCCTGTTGCTTGGTCCCTGCTCCTGCCCACCTAGCAGTTCAAAAGCACATCAAAGTGCAAGTAGATAAATAGGTACTGCTCCGGCGGGAAGGTAAACGGCATTTCCGTGTGCTATTCTGGTTTCGCCAGAAGCAGCTTAGTCATGCTGGCCACATGACCTGGAAGCTGTCTGCGGACAAACGCCAGCTCCCTCGGCCTATAGAGCGAGATGAGTGCCTCAACTCCAGAGTCGTCCGCGACTGGACCTAACGGTCAGGGGTACCTTTACCTTTACATATAAAATATATGTTCATAAATGTACCAAGCAAACACATACAAATATGTAAACCACATGTCTGAAACCCACAGAAAAGTCCTGAAACCATTTTCTCTCTCCCAAAATGACCTCAAATATTTCTCTGCAAGGTCGAAGGAAATGGGAAATCTTCCCATTGTCTCTGTGCTCACAAATCCTGCCTTAAGGGCACATTTAAGGTGTGAATAGGGTGTGAGCCTGTGACCTGTGACCTGGATTCAGGAGTTAAGTAGTTATAATAACAAAAGGACTTCCGGGTTGGCGCCTCCGGCAATGGCGGAGCTCCTCCGTTCGGGAGGAACTTGCTCCGTGAAAAACAGGGTCTGACCGCCACGGCAAAGGTGGAGACCCATTGAAATCACAAGCAGGAGAAGCTTGTGAACCTGGGATTTGGCTGGCACCTTTTGCGCCTCCCCTACTCGCGGGGAAACCCTGTTTTGGGGATCCGGAGCGACGTGGGGTGAGTGGCGCGGTGCTTTGAATCGACTGCTTTTTTCACGGTGTGAAGCCGCATTGCTGTTGCCGGAGAGTGCTGACTTTTTCCTGTGGACAATTGGATTTTAAACAACTACTCGTGAGTAAATCGGAAAATTGGATTTTGAAATACTTTAATTTGGCACTGAAGCGGGAGGTCATAAACAGGAAGTCCGCCTTCCGTTTTTGTAAATAGACTGAAGCAAAGACGTTACAAGTTAAAGTCTTTGAAAGCTTTTGGCAAAGGATTAAATTTCCATCAGTTTAAAATACAAAACCCCCCTTGGAAGCAGGAGAAGAGGGGGAAATTTTGGATCTAGTGAGCCTGCAGGAGAGAGTGAAAAATCAAATTACCACTCCTCTGAACCTGGGAACGGGCTGCCAGATGACGTTTGGAGAGAGTGCATTTGACAGAATGGATTTGACAGCTAGCTAAATAAGAGTAAGATACTGTTTCCATTGTCCTCCTCTGCGTTTAAAAAAGAGGAAAAGTAACTGAAAATTTATCTTTAATGCTTGAGTTGTGCCTGAAAGAACTGATACAAGTGGAGACTGTTTCCCTCTAGAGGGAGCTTTTGAAACTGTTACAGGAGTGTAACTGGGGGATTTCCAGCTGCAGATAAGGATTCTGAGAACCAGAGAGTG
The DNA here is from genome assembly GCF_964106645.2 of Podarcis pityusensis. Classification (NCBI taxonomy): domain Eukaryota; kingdom Metazoa; phylum Chordata; class Lepidosauria; order Squamata; family Lacertidae; genus Podarcis; species Podarcis pityusensis. The sequence continues at coordinate 14,128,196 of NC_138030.1, forward strand.
ACCTTGGACCATTTAAAAATGTTGACAGGAGAGGCCATTGTGACTGTTTTATGTAAGATAAGCTGTTCGCTGGGACAGCTTCACAAGAAGATGGATGACATGACTTTTAAAGTTGATAATTTGGAACAAAAAGTGACTAATTTGAGTCAAAAAGCGAACACCAACACAGAAATAATTCAGGACTTGGTACAGGAATCCATTTTGGCAGGACAAATGGTGGAGGAGAAGGAGGAGAAGGAGAATGCTGCTGTTGTTGAACATAAAGTAATACAAGTGAGATCCGTGGATTTACAGAAGCAAATTGAGGACTATAAGTTGAGGCCTTTTATGATTGAATCTAGGAAAAGTCAGACTCTGAGGAATGGATCCCGGCTTGGACTAAAGAAGGAAAGTTGGAAAGATCCCTCTATGCAGGGATTAACTGACTTTTGGGACATGGACTTGGGCCTGGAGGAGATTGAAGTTTTGGGGGCCTTTGGACTTGGAGGAATCTTGAAATATGCCCTGAAATACTTTATGGACTGTAGCTTTAACTATGGAAATTTGGCTGATCTGTTCAGAAGGAAGAAAAGGATTGACAGGTTGGAGCTTCCCCGAGATTTGCTCTTTAGCATTAAAGGAAATGAAGAAGACCTGCAGAAGGGACTTGGAAAAGAGTTAAGAGCCTCGGACATAAGATCACCAGGTTGATGGACTTTATGGAGTTGACGGAAAGGACTGGCAGAATCCGAAACCAGGGAGAGGAGATGGTGGAAGAAGATTGGAAAATTTAAAGTTTATATATAGACTTATGGTAAAACTAATGAGTGATAGAAAAATGGTGGAATGATTTTTTATGGGCTTAGCAGAAACGTTATAAGGAGTTAAGCATATATAAGTATTTTAGTTTTAATGGAAAATAAGGTTAAAAAATACGTTATTTACAATATGATAGAAAATGGAGAAAGATGGAAAGGATTTGCTGAAACAATTAATAGAAGTGGAATACAAAAAGGGAGGTGAGAGGAGGTCGAGGAAACAAGGCAATGAAAGATAGAGTACAGAAAAGAGATGATGCATGTTTTTAAATTGTTTTTGTTTTGTTTCATTTAGGGTTAAGGTTAGGGAGTGGGGTTTGTTTAGTTTAGTTTAATGTGTTTAGTTTTGAGTTTAGGTTGTGTTTTGCATTGTTTATATATTGTATTGTATTGTTTTTTTTCTTTTTGCTTTTCTCCTTTCTCGTTTTTTCTGTTTTTTTTTTCTTTTTTCTCTTTTTGTAATCTATAAAAGTAATAAATATTATTTTAAAAAACAAAACAAAAGAGTTGCCAAAACCCAGATAATGCAATCATGTAAATGGCAGATAAGAGATAAACAACACACTCAGGATTCTGTTTTAGACCGCCCCCTGTGATGTATGTATGATGTTTCTGGGAGTGGTCTGGAGTTTGAGGGTGGGCAATTTAAAAAGTCTATATAAGGGCGGACACACCTTTGTTCTGGATTCCCCCCCCCATGTGTGTGGGGGGAAGCACCCTGTTGCAACAGCTTTAATAAAGATCAGGCTTACTTGCTAATTTGCATCTCAATATCCTCTGGTTGGTCTCTGTTATTATCTCCTACCGATAGAGAACCTACAAAAGGACTCTCCACTGGTACCTTGGGTTAAGAACTTAATTCGTTCTGGAGGTCCGTTCTTAACCTGAAACTGTTCTTAACCTGAGGTACCACTTTAGCTAATGGGGCCTCCTGCTGCCGCCGTGCGATTTCTGTTCTCATTCTGAAGTAAAGTTCTTAACCTGAGGTACTATTTCTGGGTTAGCGGAGTCTGTAACCTGAAGCGTCTGTAACCTGGGGTGCCACTGTATATGGGCTCTTGGGTACCCCACAAGGGAAAAGGAGCAGTTTTTTTTCTCACAACATGCTCAGTCAGTGATGGGGGAGGACCCTGGCAGGCCCCAGCAGCCACATTAGTTCAAACTCCCTTCAATAAGCAATACCATGATCATCGCCACAAAGTTTATGGCATGGACAATGCAATTACTGATAATATTTGTTTTTTTAAAAAAAATCACAGCTCCTGGTGTCATCGTTGCTGTTGCTGTGTTGTTATTTATAGTTTTCGAAGTGCCTACAGTAACGAGATGCTGTATATAAATACATTGGATCAGCCTGTAGGCTTTTCTTCTTCGGGTGTCTAAAAACTGTATTGATTTCAATATATATCAGAGAATCGTAGAGTTGGAAGGGACCCCAAGGGTCATCTAGTCCATCCCCCTCCAGTGCAGGAATCTCAAGTAAAGCATCCATGGCAGATGGACACCTCTGCTCTAAAAAACAAACAAACTTCCAATGAAGGAGAATCCAAAGGCTTCTACATTTAAAAAAAGAGAAAGGTTGACTTGCTTGTTAGATTTAGCCTATTAAAAAGTATCCTGAGTTATCTCCACATATAGAGCACATATACGTAGTGCTCTATGCACAAATCACTAAAATGTTGCCACATATAGAGCACTATCTGGAGCTATTGTAGCATGTAGAGTTACACAGAGAGAACCCCCGCTTCTGCCTCTTGCCTTTTTTGTGCTGGCCTCTAGAATTCCCTCCCAAACACGGTGTGCCAGATCTGACTTAATGACCTGTTTAAGGAAGGTCATGAAAACGTTTATTCCTCAATGGCTTTGGCTGCGCCCTGTTCTGTGAGTGTAGTATGTGAATCATAATTAACAATCTGTATGTATGCTTGGGACTGTATACCAGGGGTCAGCAACCTAAGGCCCGCTTGATCTGCTGCCATGCGCCGTTCTAAACTGAGCAGGGACCGCCTTCCATGACGCTGGCTGGCTTCCCATTGGCTGCAGGAAGCTCCTGCAGCTAATGGGAAGCTGTGCATGCCTCCTCCGTGCCGGAAGGAGCGCCGAAAATAGTGTTTGCACACACATCCGTGTGTGTGTGCGCGCGCAAGCACTCCAGCCCACCGCAGTGTCTGCAGGACCGTGAACCGGCCCAAGCCACAAAAACTTTGCCAACCCCTGTTCTATACAGATGTGTGTGCATCAGGGGCACAGTTGGTAGGCAGACCTGCCTTCCTGATATTGCTGCTGTTTTTGTGTGGATCGGGCTGGAGATGGAGCAGTAATGAGATCATGGCTGCAGCAGCAGCAGCAACACACACACACACCGATTCAATGGTCCCACTGCTGCACCTGCACAGCCCCAACCTCTCCTCTGCCCTAGTCTTGTCCAGGTAAGCAACCCCAATACCAGTGATGAGCTGCTGCTACTGTTAATGCACATGGTGTAGTGGTTAGAGTGTTGGACTAGGACCCAGGAGACCAGGGTTCGAATACCCACTTGCCATAAAACTCTAGGCCCTGCCACCGCCTCCCAGCCCAACCTACTTTGCAGGTTTATTGTGGGGATTAAATGAGGAGGGAGACAGCAGGTCACACCACCTTGAGCTCTGCGGCATATAAATGTGATCCATCACATTATTGTATTACATTAACCCCATAGGTGTTTTTTGTGTGTGGATAAGCTGGATAGTGTTTCTAAATCTAACCTCACAAGAGCAGGTTTGGTGGGGGATTCTCCTCCCTGCCCCCACAGCTCCCTGTGTCATCCTGATCTTTTCCAGAGGTGTTCCCCAACTCTCCAGAACTGATGTTGAGGGTTCAGGGTGAGCTGTAGTCAGGGGGAGAGGAAGGGGAAGCAGTGACGAAGCTGCATGCCCCGCTACTGGGGGCAGAGAGCAGGTGGGGACATGGCTGGCACCCCCGGGGGTGTGGTGCGCATCCCGGAGGCGTGGCATTCTGCAGGGGCGTGGTGCGCGTTTTGGGGGCATGATGTGCTGCCTATGGGGGTGTGGTGCCTGGGGTACAAGGGGAGTGTGCCGCGCGTATCCGGAGGGTGCCCCACGATGGCACCCTACCGAATAGTGGTGCCGGGGGCAGTCTGCTCCCTCCGCACCCCCGTTCCTCTGCCAGTGAGGGGGTGTCCTGTTTGCTGAAGCAAAAGTCCGCTGTGGAGGCAGGATGCCACAAATGAATATCACCCAGTACTAATCAAAGAAATAGTGAAATAAGTCATTCTGTGGTTTCTTTACGTTCCCAGTTCCTCTGTAAGACGGATAAACCAGGGTTCTTTGTCTTGATTCATAAACTTTGAAGGACCAGGATCAGCACAGATGTACCTTGTGATTCCCCCCCCCCCCTTTTGCTTTCTTCTCACTTCTGCCCCACCCCTATTCTTCTGCTTCTCCCACCCACCCCCCTTTTCTTATTTTCAAAGAAAAGCTGAAAATAAAACTGAACATAACAGCTATGTGTTTGTGATGTGCAGCACTCCCACAAGGGAGCTGTTACCTTCTTCTGATGCTGTTCTTTAAGAAACGGGGGGGGGGGGGGCGGGAATGAAGAAGATGACGAGGAAGAAAAGAACATACTTTGTTATTTTCAGCGGTTACCTCAAGCATGATAAAACGCGGGATATTGTCAGGCTGCATTGTTGTTGTTTATGCAAAAAAGTGAAAATCACGTCCGTTCCAGTTTAAGGCATCTTACAGAAGATGTCCCTGCAAAGACACCTCCGTCTTGTGACGATGCCCAGGTAAGCCACATTCTCTCCACCAATTGCTGCCCTGTCACCACTGCATCCAGGAACCTGTTAACTGGAGAACTTGCCAAACACACACACACACACACACACACTTACACTTGTGTGTAACTCATAGCTGTCAAGTGTCCCTTATTTGAAGGGACAGTCCCTTATTCCAGCGCCATGTCCCACTGCTGTCCCTTATTGATGGATGTCCCTTAAATGATGTCCCTTAAATTTCAAAGGAAGCAGCTCCTCTCCCTCCCTCCCTGCCGGCCAGGGAGGAGGTAGGCTCCAACTGTGTTGCTTGGCTGTGTTGCTCACCCAATAAGAAGTCTAAGAACGACTGGGGGAGTGGAGCTTGCATGCCTTGTGTGTGGCTAGTTAATGCAAGCTGAGGGGTTTTTTTGAAAACTGGGCACCATTTTGTTGCACGTGCTGCTGCAAACTTTGCAGTGCAAAGCCAGGCCGGGGAGCCATCTTAAGCTGAGGCTGCATAGGCCTTGTGGTGCATGTGATTCAGATTCTATTCAGTTGAACCTCTGGTTACAAAGTTGGTTGGACAGTGTTCTCAGAGCTACCAGCATGAGTTTGACCAGACTGCAGGAGGACAGGAAGACTGGAGTGCCTGGAACAGGTGAGGCTGCAGGTCCCTTATTTTGGCTGCTGGTCCCTTATTTTCAAGGCTGCTGGTCCCTTATTTTCAAATCTGTAAGTTGACAGCTATGGTGTAACTGAACAGCGTTATGGGCTGGTTGCTCATTTGCATAAAAGATATTAGACTGCATCATGTTTTTAATGTTTGATGTTTTGTTGTGTTCTTATATGTGCTGGAAGCTGGTATAAATAGTAAAATTGTTGTTGTTGTTGTTGTTGTTGTTCTGTATGTATGCATGTGACCCTGTATTATGCTCTTTGCTCGATGACTGCGTAATCAAGCAACAGCTTCCTATGAGCAAAAGAGGCACTGCAGATCTGTCACTCCAATCTGAATTTTCAGTAGGGTCAGGTGGGTGGGTCATTTTCTGTTTCTCTCCGTTTCTCCTTTATTTCAGTCTTCAGCCCTCCACGTTTTTGCATTAATTTGCAATTAATTTTTTTTTATATTAAAAAAAAACCCTCATGGAGATTCATCAGGGTTTTGGTGCAAGTTTCTTACAATATACACAAGTGTATGTGCTGTATGTGTGCTGCGTGTGGACTAAATGTATGGGGAATGTTTGTTTATGCGCCCAGTGGTGGAGGAAGGGGGCGGGGGGCGAGTCGCCCCAGGTGCCATCTCTGGGGGAGGGTGACAAGAAGGCCTTCCCCAGCCTTCCTTCACCCCTGTATGCGCCTGTGCACGTGTGCATGTATGCGCAAGCATGTGTGTGAGAGTGTGTGTTGAACACACCTACTTTGGTTACACCTCCTGTTGGCAAGGTTTCTGGAAGAGTTGGCCAACCGTCAACGAGTGCTTTGGGTAGACACGGGTGGCGCTGTAGTCTAAACCTGGAAGTACTGAGGTTTGGATCTGGGTCCTTCTCCCTGCCAAGCACATTCTCTACACCTGAGCCACAGCCCTTCCCCAGAAAGTGATTCATGAGAGGCCGTCCTCTTTGCCTATTCCTTCACAGTCTTATCTTCCTTTCTCCCCAAAACGAGGGGCACAAAAATATTTACATTTTCTGCATAGGAAAACTCAGAGTGCCAGGGTTGGAAAGCATTTGGCAATGCAGAGGAAATCTACCAGCCTTCCGAGCTGAAAAAAGGAAGGTTACAGCTTGCTCTGTGTAGCTGCTCTATGTGGAACTGGCAAGACAATAAATAAAACCAGCAGCTTCTGTCTAGACCTCCCCTGCTGTTCAGGGGAAAGAGAGAGAGAGTTTGCAGTCAAGCAGCCCGCGTGGGTGAAATCCTAATAGATCCACTGACATCAGACTAGCTGGATTCACCCCACCACCGCCCCATGTCCCATCAATAAAGGTTTCACATTTGAACCAGCTCCCTTCTGAGATTTAAGAGAGCTGTAATAACTCCAGCTGCGTGCTTCCCTCCAGCAAAACAACTAACATCTGAATTAAAGCAGAAAAGAGGTGAAGTTTATTATTAACTGGCAATATGCCTGTCGTTATTATGCAACGTTGAGGGAGAGTTTGTATACTAAATGCACCCCGATGTGGAAGCAAAAGAGGGCAGTGGGTTTCTGCACCCCAGCTATGGGCAAAATGGTTTAAAGGACCTTTTCATTAAATCTCAAAAGGGCTGAGGGAAGGAAATAGCCTCTAAAGTATGGAGGGTCAAAGTTATCTATATGTCTGTCTGTCCATTTATGCATCAATCCATTCAATTCCTCTGTTTACATACCCTCCAACATTTCTCTGAAGAAAATAGGGACGTCCTATTCAATTTATTATTATTATTATTATTATTATTATTATTATTATTATACGCTGCCCGTCTGTCTGGGTTGCCCCAGCCACTCTGGGCAGCTTCCAGCACATATAAAAACATAATAAAACATTTAAAAACTTCCCTATACAGGGCTGTCTTCAGATGTCTTCTAAAGGTTGTATAGTTACATTTCTCCGATGAAAATAGGGACTTCCTACCACACCCTCCAGGGACGCGGGTGGCGCTGTGGGTTAAACTCCCTCGGCCAATAAAGCGAGATGAGCGCCGCAACCCCAGAATCGGCCACGACTGGACCTAACGGTCAGGGGTCCCTTTAAACTTTAAATAAATAAATAAATAAACAACACCCCCCCATTCCCCAAGCAGTTGAGGGACGGAGCGATCCAACCTTCTTTAGCTAGTCTGCTTGGCTTCCACACCAACAGACTTACTCACCTGCCTGGAATTGTCTAGTCAGCCAGGCAAATGGTCGGTTCAAGGCTGTACTGACCTCTACTATTGGGTAGCTATGCTTTTTTTAAAAAAAGTATTGTTACATTGATATCCACCTTTCTCCTATCATGGAAGACAAGGTGACATATGCAATGTTCTTCCTAGACAGTTTCCCATCCGGATATTGACCAGGCCAAGACTTCAGGAAGGTGACTGCAGCATGGGCTTGTAGACCATGCCCTGAGACACAGTGTGTGTTTTTTCCTGGATATAATCCTCATAGAGTGGGGAAAGCCCACAGCGCAGTAAGAGAGTGCATGATTTGCATGCGGAAGGTTTCAGCACCAATCCCTGAAAACTCTGGATTTATTTATTTTTTTTGTCTGTGTGTGTCTTTAAAGAAATGACATGTAACAGGCAATGAGGAAGACCTTTGCCCCAAATCTTAGAGACCTGTGGCTCCTTAGATAAGACCGGGCTGAGTGAGATGGACAAACAGCCTGACTTAATGCAGCTACCTGCAGCCCTAGAGCACTGCAGCTCTTTTGAAATGTTTTATTTTTATGCAAAGCGCTTAGAGGTTTTGATGGATCAAACGGTATATAAATCCTGTTAAATAAAAATTGTTCAGGAGCAGCTTTGATGGACATGGTGTTCTGCTGAGAGATTCAATCCTTTCTCTGCCCCTAAAACTGCACCCTTACCTGAAGATCCCCCCCATCCCACAATGCATCTCATTCATGGAATCTCATTACAGATCAGGCTCCACCCTGTCTTTATAGCTCTCCTCTAATGGTAGTGGAATGGAATCTTAGGTGAACTGGGAAGAATGCTTATAGCTAGGAATAAGCAGGTAAAACAGACCCTCCCAGTGTCCTTGTTTTCCAGGGACAGTCCTGGGTTTACAAAAGCCGTCCCAGTTTCTGATTTGATCCCAGAATGTCCCGCTTTTCCATTAATTTCATTGGAGAAATGTTGGAAGGTGTGGTAAAGGTAAAGGTAAAGGTAAAGGGACCCCTGACTGTTAGGTCCAGTCGTGGCCGACTCTGGGGTTGCGGCGCTCATCTCGCTTTATTGGCCGAGGGAGCCGGCGTACAGCTTCCGGGTCATATGGCCAGCATGACTAAGCCGCTTTCTGGCAAACCAGAGCAGCGCACGGAAACGCCATTTACCTTCCCGCCGGAGCGGTACCTATTTATCTCCTTCCACTTTGACATGCTTTCGAACTGCTAGGTTGGCGGAAGCAGGGACCGAGCAACTGGAGCTCACCCCGTCACGGGGATTTGAACCGCCGACCTTCTGATCAGCAAGCCCTAGGCTCTGTGGTTTAACCCACAGCGCCACCCGTGTCCCTATTTATTCATTTACCACCCTCCAAAGATATGTGCGCCCACAGGTGCCCTTCCTTATGCACAGAGAGTCCCCTCCCACCAATATAATAAGGCTAGGAAGAAGCTTTCTGTCACAGCCAATAGAATCCCTGGGGAATGATAGAATCACTGAATTGTAGAGTTGGAAGGGACCCCAAGGGCCATCTAGTCCAACCCCCCTGCAATACAGGAATCCTGCCCACAGCTGTACCTGTGTGGGCTCAAACCACCAGCCTTCTGGCTAACAGCCAGACGCATTGACTCATTGCACCACATGTCCACAGTGGTTTCTTTGCAATGTGCTATGGGGCCATAAAAAGTTGGTATCCCCTGTACCCTCTCAGCTGGGAGGTATAACAGACTGGTTTCCATTGCACATCACATATGCATTGAATGCACTGGAAGGAGCATAAATTCTCCATCCAGAACTCTCTATGCATATTTTGGATGCATGTTTCCCTGTACTTATTGGGGGCTAAATAAACCTGATTGTGTGTTTTTCTGCTTCCAGTCTAACAGTTGTATCCACCTACGTTTTACTCAAGACCAGCCCACTGAAATGAATGGACCTAACCTAGTCATGTCCACACATTTCAATAGGTCTGCTTAACATTGGATGCAACCCTGAGTCTCTAAATAACTTTCAAGTCCCTTGCAGGTCACTATGCTTCATAGCTGTTGGGATTGTTTCAGATTGATGGGTCACCATTTGCACATGCCTTATCCAAACTAATCTTTCCTGCTCTTTTTAAAACCTTTGGTTTATCTATTGAATCTACCTCACCCCTTCCCCTGCAACACATTCTGCTGTTCCATCTTGTGGAATATGAACATTTCTGGAACAGTTATCACCTAGGCTAGAAGGCAATAGCTGAACTTCATAATCAGATTCCCCCCACCCCACCCTTTACTGCCAAGAGTACCTATAAAGATTTTATTTTCCATCAGTTAGCTGAACAGTAGGTCTTAAAAGTCAACAGCGACTCAGAAAATAATCAGGGATGTGCTCTTAGAATTCTCATCCCTGTCGCAAAAATGATTGTGAAGGTTGAGGGTGCTGCAGTATCTTTATCCTTTATTAGCTGTTTAGCCAAGGGCTTGCTGCTCAGCTACATTCATCCCCTCCTTGCTCTCTCCCTCCCATGTTGTTAGCAAGGCTCAGAATCTCTAAAATGCTGGGGAAGAGCGGTTGAAAGAGCAGAGCTGGGCTGGAGGGAGGCAGAAGCCAGAGAACGAGAGCCATGCCTGATTTATGTTGGAATACAAGGATGCGACTGTGGTAGAAGCAAGACGTTCTTGGGGTGTTAATGCCATGAGTCCCTCCATGCTAGTCTTGGGTTGTAAAGGTAAAGGTAAAGGGACCCCTGACCATTAGGTCCAGTCGTAACCGACTCTGGGGTTGCGGCGCTCATCTCGCTTTATTGGCCGAGGGAGCCGGCGTACAGCTTCCGGGTCATGTGGCCAGCATGACTAAGCCGCTTCTGGCAAACCACAGCAGTGCACGGAAACGCCGTTTACCTTCCCGCCAGAGTGGTACCTATTTATCTACTTGCACTTTGACGTGCTTTCGAAATGCCAGGTGGGCAGGAGCAGGGACCGGGCAACGGGAGCTCACCCCGTCACGGGGATTCGAACCGCCAACCTTCTGATCGGAAAGTCCTAGGCTCTGTGGTTTAACCCACAGCGCCACCCGCGTCCCAGGCTTGCGTTGTATTTATGTGTAAATAAACAATATATCATAAAGACACCACAGTCTGCACTGTCCAAAGCAAACCAAGCCCTGGGGAAGCACCTGGAACCCCTGGAATCTCGGAGATTGGGGTGGCATGCAACAATATATATTTAATTTACATGCAGCCTTTTGTGGGTAAAATGCTTTAGCAAAGGCTCTAGTCTGACCCTGACTTATTTCAGGACTTTGGGGCACCAAGGGCACATTTGCAAACCAGAGAAACCGTCAGCAAACAATCTATTCTAGGCTTCTTTCCAAGCCTAATTTCAGGGGCAGGAGGGAACTTTGGGCTCCAGGGAAGACATCTCTGGGATCATGAGCACCTATGGGCGCTACGTTGGCAGCCCCTACACTCAGGAATCACATGCTTGTGGCAGCTACACGTGGATGCGATTGGTCCTTTCCAGGAAGACAGGATCCAGGAAATACAGCAGACCAGACTCGTTTTCTGGATGGAAGCATGGCAAGACAACACAGTTTTTCCAGCTACGCTGGAGATTTCAAATGGCTTCTACCTTTTCAAGGCTGCAACTCATAAAATCTACTCATTGGCAAACCAACACAATAGACACAATGTTCCCTTACCCTCCACGCTATCTCAAGTGCCGCTGTTTGATATGATCTCATCGCAAGCCAAAGAAGACAATGGGCCGCTGTGGGAGGTTTTGCATGAGTAAGATCAGTGGAATAAGACTTTTTGACAATAGTGTCTGCACAGAAGCCTTGATCTGAATGTTACTCACCTGGCCTCCTCCTGTGCTGGCAAATTATTCTCTGCTACTGACAGGAAGTGGACTCACTTTCCCCTGCTACCAAGGGCCATCATTTAGTACTTCATCCTTCCAGTGCCAAAACTACTCTTTTGGCAGAAGCTGCTTGGTTCATAGCACCAAAAAAAGGCAACATAAAACATACACATGTTTTCGCATGCATTAAAGGCACTATATGAGGGGGCCTTTAGAAGCATCCAAAGACTGGTATCTCCTCTGTAACCTGAAGCTGAAAGCAGCAACTTACTAGGCAGGATGCATTAGCAAAAGGTCCTTATGTGGGATGGGAAGTTGCATTATTCAAACCATTGGTCTCTCTAGCTCTATATTGTCTACACTGACCGCCAGCAGCTCTCCAAGGTCTCACGGAGAGGTCTTTCACAGTACTGCTACCTGAGATCCTCAAGCAGGTATTGACCCTGGAGTCCTCTTTATGCATGGCCCCTCCTGACGTAGCGATGCTATATACTTATGTTCCAAATTTGAGGGGCAAACTATATCCACAATATGCTGCTCAAATGCTACAACTTTTTTTGAAGATGGAAAGAGGAGCACCTAGCTAGATCCCCAGGTTTTTGGATAGGTCATGTCAGAGTTTATGACGATGCCCATTCCTTTGTGCTGCCATGCTGCATTTCACAGAAGAAAATCTGGTAGATCAGCTGCAACACAATCTGATCATATTTACTAAATAGCAAGTCTCACTGTGCTCCCAAGTAAGTGTGAATACACTTGTGGAACATGGCCCACTTATAAATGCTATCTCCAACTCCTTGAAAGATTCCATCAACGATGTCCCCCCAAAAATTTACACATCACTTGGGAAGACAGGCGAACTAATGCCAGTGTACTGGAAGAAGCAAAGATCAACAGTGCCAAAGAAATGATTCTTCAACATCAACTTCATTGGACTGGTCATTTTGTTTGGATGCCTGATTATCGTCTTCCAAAGCAACTACTCTATTCCAAACTTAAAAATTGAATGTGTAACGCTGGTGGTCAATAAAAGAGGTTTAATGACTCAAGGCAAATCTAAAAAAATGTAGTATAAACGCCAACAACTGGGAAACACTGGCCTGCGAGCGTTCCAATTGGAGAAAGCGTGTTCTCCTTCATGGAGAGCACGTGTTGCGGTGGGGGCCGCCAGGACACTCCAAAGTTGGGGGCGGGCTAACTGATCGTTGGCCACTGATGCAATTGGGGCTTCCCTTGTTGTTGGGAAGAAGTTAATGTTGCCATTTATTGATTGACAGCCAAAAATACTAAAACTCCTTGCACGAGGCTAGGGCTTCCTCTTTTCGCCCATGCATCGGATTGCCCGTCCCTCCCTCCCTAGAATAGGGTTGTTCGCTTTGACCTTGCTATGCCTGTCATGGGGTCATCTGCTTTGGAGCGGGGGCCTGGTAGGAATTTTGTCCATCTGGCTGAATGGCTGGGGCCATTTGGTTTTGCCTACTGCGTAGCAAATCGTCACAACTTGTAAGGTTGCGGTTAGGCATTGGTTTATGGTTTGGTTGGTTGAGGGGCATGGATTGGCTGTGCCTGCCCCTCTAATGCTGCTGCTGCAAGGGATTCCGTTAAAGGAATTGGGGGCTAACTATTGCTTGTCCACTCTGTAAAGGGGGCTCGGGCCATAGCAATGAGCTCCTGGTTGCATTTGGGGTGAGGGCAGGTTCCCTGCTCCGCGTTACCCCCAAGTGTATTCCCCTATTCTGACTTTCACATCGTGCGGAATGTCAGTCTGTCCCCCATGCCTAAGCAACCACTCACAAATTTGTATTTTAATAAAGTTGTGGCCAAAATTATGCCAAAAACCTTAAACAAAAAATTCTGTGTGATGTGTGAGTTATTGGGGTGGACCTGGGGACCTCGACACGCAACAGCCTTTACCAAAGGTGTCATGGGTTTTGAAGATGCTTGAACTGAGGACAAAAGGGAGAAATGTTCTAAGAGGAAGGCATGCTTGGCAAACCCTCACCGTGATCAACTCCTGCCCAGAAACCTATGTCTCCACTGTGGAAGGACATATGGATCCAGAATTGGCCTTCACAGTCACTTACGGACTCACTGTTAAAACCGTGTTCATGGAAGACAATCTTACTCGGCTACGAGTGATCGCCAAAGAAGAAGAATACTCTCTATCAAGAAGAATACACATGACGTCTAGATGCTATGGGATACATTCCTGACCATTCAGGCTGGGGATGGGAATTGTAGTTCAAAATACCTGGAGTGCTCTGTGATAACAGCTGAATTAACTATGCATTGCTTTTTGTCATTTCTCCTCTGATTACTGGTGTGGATACAAAACCTGACTGTCTCCAGGCACTGCGGTCATCTGCAAGAGATTCTCGGATGGTGGGGTTGATGTTGCCAGCCTTCGTGTCACATTTGTAGACATCTTTGTAGTGCAGAGTTGATCTGCCAACGGGCCTGGGGCAAGAGAAACTAATGCAATAAACTTTTCATCTGAATGCAGCCCTAGCCTCTACCCTGAATGCCTCATCCCAGGTGTGAATGATCAGGTGGTGACTCTCTAAAAGTGAAGGTAAAGGCATTCTGCAAATACCCAGAGGCAAGGGTGTGTGTGCTCTATGACACAAACAAGCAAAAAAACAAAAACCCTGCGCCATTCAAGAAAAGCGAGATTTTGCAGCTTATACCTGTTTATGCCTATTTGAATTATTCTGCATTTGCCTGTCATAGGAAAGGGCAAGGAGATTCCAACTTCTGCTTCCTTTCACTGAGAACCTTAGTCAGCCAACTACATGTTTGTTTGAGATTTTGTTGGGCATTGCCCACATGTTTTTAAGCAAGTCTTATGGACTAGAAACTCTGCCCCCCCCATTTTAGGACACTGGGTTTTATGTCTGGAATCAGAGTCTGCGTCACCTTTAGCCACTTGATGAGTCCTGGTTCAAACTCCTTGTTCTGGTTCCAAACTCCTGGTTCAATCTCCTTGTTCCGGTTCAAAACTCCTGGTTCAAACTCCTTGTTCCGGTTCAAAACTCCTGGTTCAAACTCCTTGTGTAGGAGCAGTGGCGTAGCGTGGGGGTGCAGGGGGGGCCGGCTGCACCGGGCGCAACATCTGGGGGGGGCGCTCGCACTCGCAGCTCTCTGCCCCTACCTGGCTCACTCACTCTCTCTCACTGCAGTGCTGGCTGTGCGAATCCGATCCGAGCCGCTGGGTCGCTGCCCACTGTGGAGGGGGTGGGTGCCAGGCGTGCGGAGCGGAGAGAGAGCGAGGGACTATCTGGGGGAGGGACAGTGTAGCGGCCGCCCAGCGCAGCGCTGAGCGCGGGAGAGAACCACACCAGACCAGCCCAGGCAGCAGCAAGAAGAAGCTGGCAGCGGCGGCAGGTTAGGGGTTAGGGGGCGCAAATTACTTGCCTTGCCCCGGGTGCTGACAACCCACGCTACGCCGCTGTGTAGGAGTAACACTGTGAGGGCAAGGCCATTGTTGCCCTTATGACAATTGTGGTGATGAGTAGTTTTGCTTATCAGCAAGCCTGTAGGAAGATTCGATAACATTCTACGATGTTTTGGAGATGGAGTGGGATGCATTCTGTAAACACTGGGATCGGGGAGCGACAGGAGGTCGTGACAAGAAGGTCACATTCCTCTCCAAAAATGGCATGGGCTGCCCCCCTGCACCCAGTGCCATGGGTGCAGCCAGGATTTTTGCGGGGTCACAGGCCTTTCGTTAGGGAGACAGAACCTCAATTAGCTATGTATTTTTATTGATTTGGGGGGGCAGCTCCCTGTCCCCCCTTGGCTACATCCATGCCCTGTGCCTAATCCTTTATTTCTGCCGCAGAATCACACCCTTGTCAGTGACTCAGACTCCTGCCCTTGAAAAATAATTTCATGTCATAAATAATTTGGACACTCAGTCCCCAGAGGCGGAGGAGGCTGCTTCATTTTGGGCTGATTCACTGGGTATTTTTCTCATGGCCAGATTTAGGTTATTCACTGAACAATAACAGTGAGTACATCGCAGTCAATACATTACTAGGAGGCCAAATATGAAGGAGGTTTGCCCCCTGTTCCTCTTACACAATGGAAGATATTGCCCAGTGCATTTTCCCCCCTGGATGATATTCTGCACCAGTCAAAATTTTCTCCTCTACATAGAGCTGTCGAAAGAAAAGGGATCCAGACCCCACCTTGCGTCTTGGTTTCCCTCTCTCATGTCTGGATTGTGCCTCATTGCACCACACTTCAGCACCATTTCAGAAGTCCTGCAGTGCCACAATGAGCTGAGAACGGGGTGCACGATGGAAGGAAGCCCCTGTTTGGCCCCACAGACAAACACTTGGGTGTACACGCACAATCTTTTTATTCCAGAATCCATGGAGACAGAATGTGCATTTCCCACCCCCCTACATGGTCCACACACAAACTGCATCTATTGCATCATTTTTGTCCCCTCAAAAAAGCATTTCTCGAGAAAGTGGTTTCATTCCAAAAGTAAAAGCTCGCTGCAAATTGATTCCATGCTGCCTTACAGTGCAACAGGTTAAGACAGGTCTCCACACCTGCCCACTGATGTTGTGGGTTGCAACGGAAGAGGATAGCAGTTTTGCTGGATGCTTCAACAAAGGCAGAATAGAAGGACTCATGCACAATACATTTGTCCTGCACCTAGAAAGCAAGGCTCCGAGCGGTTTTCCTCATCTCCTGTGCTTTCCCTAGGAAAACCCTCTCTTTACCACTGAATCACCAGAGCAAACGTCGATCCACGGAAAACCCAATTGCTGTTTGCTCCGATTCAGAGGTAAAGAGCAGGTTTTCCCAGGGGGAAGCAACAGGGGAAGCAGAAGTGTGGACAACCCCTAACTGAGAAGGGAGGAAGTGTCATTCCACACACACCCATGTACTAGTTCCATGGGGCCCATGGAAATTTCTAAAGGCACCCTATCAATTTAGAGTTGTTATGGCAACTCCAGCCATTCTTCTGTATAATGTAACATGCATAATGTGAACAAAATCGTGACGATAATGCAGTTACCAAATGCTTCCTTTAAAAAAACATAGCTAAGCTTAGACACCTGCAAAAACGGCCCTTGGATTTATTTCAGGCCAATGCACAGAAACATCCCTTTCTTGGCAGATTTTGTTTGTTTGCTTGTTTCCCCTGGTCTTGTTGGACTCTCTGTTCATTGATACTCTTCACGTCAATAGGTTTGCCTGTGAATCAGCTATGCAAAAAGCCCAAAAATATTTTTCATCCCTTCTTGTATTAGTTCCAGCGTGGAGAACCTCACAGCATCTCCAGGGAGGACTGGGAGAGAGCCCTGTCTGAAACCCTGAGGCACCTCTGCCAGTGAACATTGAAAAGGTTCCCCAACCATTATTTATTTTTTGTTAATTTTTAAACATACAACAACAACAAAATTCAAGATCCAAATATCGAAATTACTCTGAATCTCCTGACTTCCCCCCATCCCTTCCATGGGTCCTAATGATAATATTTACAACTGCATATCAATACTTACCCAAGTTTTATCCTTCCAAATTATCCATACTTTCCATTACTTCACAAGTGTGATTAAAATCCTGCTAATGTTTTAAACTGCTTGCAATGGTCTCGTAAATAAATTATAAACTTTCCCCATCCTTTTTAAAAGTTCTTGTCTTCTTGATTTCTGAGCTTCCCAGTTAATTTTGCCATTTCAGCATAGTCCATCAACTTGGTTTGCCAGTCTTCTCTGGTCGGAGTTGTTTCTTCCTTCCATTCCTGGGCTAGTAGCATCCGTGCAGCTTTTGTCGCATACATAAACAATCTTTTCTTGTCCTTTGGTATATTGGTACCTGTAATTCCTAATAAAAAGGCTTCTGGGGTTTTTTAACAAAGCTTATTTTAAACATTTTTTTCATTTCATTATATATCATCTCCCAGAAATTTTTAAATTTACTTTACACATCCACCACATATGATAAAAGGTACCTTCTTTTTCTTTACATTTCCAGCAAGTATTTGAACCTATTCTATACATTTTTGCTAACTTAACTGGAGTCAAATACCACCGATACATCATTTTCATATACCGTATTTTTCGCCCTATAGGACGCACTTTTCCCCCTCCAAAAATGAAGGGGAAATGTGTGTGCGTCCTATGGGGCGAATGCAGGCTTTCGCTGAAGCCTGGAGAGCGAGAGGCGTCAGTGCGCACCGACACCTCTCACTCTTCAGGCTCCAGGAAGCTATCTGCAAGCCCTGGGAGACCGGTGGGAGTTCCCATGGGCTCCCCATGCTTGCAGATAGCAGCCTGTTCTGGGGGCTGGGGTCAGGGGAAGCTCGGGCATCCCCCACCCCAGCCCCGTGCCTTGGGGGGAAATAAAAAAAAATTCTTTATTCCCCCCCAAAAAAAACCTAGGTGCGCCCTATGGGCCGGTGCGCCCTATAGGGCGAAAAATATGGTAATTTTCTTTTAGTGAACAACATGCCACGAATTTCAAATCTGTTTTCCTTAGCCTCTTCCAATCTGCCACCCCACCCATGATTTAGACAGAAATGGCCAGCCAGCATCTTGAATCTAGCCGCCAAAAGTGGTATATAAATAAATACCACATATAAACAAACAAACTATATAAATCACTGCGGCAAGAAACATGATCTGCACATGTGGGCAGGGGGTGGGGGTTCTTATTTTGCTGTTTTGTTTCAATTATTTACTTGTTTTTATCCTGTATTTTGTTCTGTGAACTGCCCTAAGATCTTATGATGAAGTGGTGGTATATAAATCTAAAAACAAAACTCATGAGCCTTCATAAGCCATCTTTTAAAAGAACATTATTATTGTGTCCTTCTGTATCAGTTTTCACTTATCAGCAGCAGCCACGGAAGCCTGTTGCCAGGCAGAAAGGCGGGATGTAAATATTGGGAATAAATAAATAATTTCTGGCAATGTTAATTCTTCCCCGAAGGCTGGTGTATTGAGCAGTATCCAGGAGACAATGCAGCAAATCTTCCGACCGTTCCGCTCTGCATCTACAATGCTTTCGTTCGAATGGAACTTTGTTGCCACAGCCCCCAAGAACCACTGAGAACACGGACTGCATTCTAAATGCACGGTGCACTTTCCTTCATTCAGAGGAGTCTTTTCAAGATAAACCTCAAGGTCACCATTTTCATTCAGTGTGCCTCTGAACTAGGGATGCGGGGAGATATTGGACGCGGCGGGCATTTAAAAGTGAGCCTACCACATTCAGACTTTCCAAAATGGTGCGCAAACCAAAGCACAGCCATCCTTTGACATTCTGTCTTCTCCAAATTCTGCATCGCAGTTCTCCAGCCAAGTAAGGTGTACATAAATGCATATATGCTCAGAGAAAACATGCATTGAAAAACACTTGTCTTAGTGAAGATGGCCTACAAAAACTGCATTATACCAGGGCAAGTTGCTTTGCTGTAATGATCTAAGTCATGTAACTTACAAAACGATTTGTATAACGTATGTGACTTTTCTTCGTTTCATTGCAAAGGAAATAGCAAAACAATATAAATGAAAGTAATTAAATACCTATCATTCACATACTTAAAAACAGAGGACAGCAACCTTTTTCAGCCGTGGGCTGGTCTACTGTCCCTCAGACCATGTGGTGGGCCAGACTATATTTTAGAGAGAGAGAAATGAACAAATTCCTATGCCCCACAAATAACCCAGAGATGCATTTTAAATAAAAGCACACATTCTACTCATGTAAAAACACAGTGATTCCCGGACCGTCCACGGGCCGGATTGAGAAGGCAAATCCAGCCCCCGGGCCTTAGGTTGCCTACCCCTGCTTAAAAACAATAATGTGAAAAAATACCAATTATATGCGCTAGTCTGATT
This sequence comes from Podarcis pityusensis, assembly GCF_964106645.2. NCBI lineage: Eukaryota > Metazoa > Chordata > Lepidosauria > Squamata > Lacertidae > Podarcis > Podarcis pityusensis. Next base: position 14,147,310 of record NC_138030.1, read on the forward strand.
TTCATTCCTGACCACAGATAAAAATGCGAACTGCAGCAATTTCTACTTCCTTTTCCATTGATGATGTAATTCTCCAACATCTCTACGTGATGTGTTCCATAAATGAGAAGGTTTTACTGCTCAGTGATCTTAACTTTGTCATAGAGCTAAGCCATCTGTGAGTGGGCTAACCTCCCACCTCACGAAAACTAATGTCTGGAGCATCAAGTGTTCCAGGAGAATACAGAAGTTGTCTGTCCCTGATTCTGAGGACCAAAACAACAACGTTGAAGGATCAGCGACATTTATATAGAGTAAGATTAGAGCAATTAGCCTAATCAAAAAGCAACAACATCCTCAATGTACCGGTAAATGGAGAAGGCTTTGACCCTGATTATAGGAGGTTATGCCTTCAATCTCTTGATTTCTTATAGAAAGATAGATGATAGATAGATAGAAGATAGGCACACCTTTTTATAACACTAGAGTAATTACTGCATTAATCACAAGTTAAGGAAAGCATTATGTAGTTTCTAAAGTCATTTCTAAGAATGGTGAATTTATGACATATTTTCATAGGGGTGAATGGGGTTATAAATAAGAGTAGCATTATTTAAAAAAAAAATAAATATAGATATTCTTGCTTTTGAGGACCTGAATAATAATGTCCAAGAGGGGGGTGCAATTTGTTATTGTGTATTTCAATGAACACATAACGTAACAATACAAAACTTAAATAACATAGGATCAGTATAGCCATCTGCAAATGATACAAAAATAATAATCATCATCAAGAACAGAATGTCCAAGTCTTGAACCGAAACCTCTCAAAAAAACTGCGTCTTGGCTTTCATTCTGTTTTTCAAAGACAAAACATGCCCGAAGCAGAGTCAAAACAAAAAGGCTTATGATCAATGAACTTTCTGCCAATTTCGTGGTAAGAGAAATGGTTATAAAACTGTGCTTCACCATGGACTGATTCTCTGATCAAGAAGCAAATTGCAGACATATTTTTTTAAACACACACACACACACACACACACACACAGTGTTATTCATCCTAGTTTTAGAACCGTTAGCTATATGCCTCGGAACAACACCAGACATCAAGATTGTCCAAATCGGAAAACAAAACTATACGATTGGAGTATTCGCAGATGATTTTTTGATTATGACAGCTGTGTTGGCGGAGTAACTAAATGGAAGCTAGGAAGTCAAATCATGTGCAATACTGACTCTTTTCTGGAAATGAAAACAATGTCCAAATACTTGTTAAACAATTCTAAAGTGTTTACTTGCAGAACATATAGCTAAAGAAATATATATGCAAAGTATTTACATCCACATGTTTTCTTATCTATGCGGCTGCGATCTCGTGTGTGACATGGATGCCAAGGCAGTTGAATGTGCATGCATACTGGGTCTGCTTCCCTCCCTCCCACCTAACTGCTCCGCATGGCCCCGCACACTGGCAACCCATGGTACGCCACTGCATTGGTCCACCTTTGTCTCTGGCTTTAGCTGTGGGCCCCATTAGTGGACATTGACACTGGTATCCACTACATACACGGAGAGGCTTCTGTACATGCAGGGTCTCAATAACACCACAGCCCAAGCTTATCTACACAAAAGTGATTCCCACTGAGCTCAAGAAGAATACACCCAAAGAAAATGAGGCAGGGAGCAGGTGATGGGGAGAACTTTGGTTCCCCAGATGTTGCTGAACTAAAGCTCTCTTCAGTGCTGGCCATTGGCCATCCCAGTTGGGGCTGATGGGAACATCTTGAGGGCCAAACCTTCCCTACACCTGCTTAGAGAATAGCATGTAAGTGGGCCCAGTGACTGCAAATGTGCAGAATTCAATGCCAAGAAGCACTTCTTGGAAACGTACGCGGGTGCAGTTTTGTCTGTGGGTAAACTCTACTGCAGGTCATGAATCAAAGTCAGCAAGTGGTTCAATCTGGGCCGGATGCTGAAGGCTCGCTGAGGCGCCATAGGGCAATGGGGCCATTCCAGGTGAATTCCTATTGATCCAGATAAAGTTGTCTGTCTCTGCAGGCAATCATCCCAGTGCGGGTTCATTTGGAAGGGATCAAGCAAAGCAGCTACCCTAATCAGGCAGCTTTGTCTGCTCCCGTGCCGAAGAGGGGAAAGGAGCTGGAGGTGCAGTAGGGGCAAAACCAGAGAGCAGGTGGATAGGAAATCCGAAACTACAGCCAAGGCTGCGAGGTAGCCTAGGAGCCAGCCGAGCAAGGGTTTTGTCGGCAGATAATGAGATATCAGATAAATAATAGATTCATGAAACAGGAGTGGTGTCTAGACATGGATTCCCAGAACACCTGGAGCAGCTTACCTCCAGTAAGAAGGAGGGGGGTGGAATTTTACACTGGAAGTGTTAAATAAGGTCAAGACCATTTCATCAATCTGGAAATCTGGGTGCTGGCCCCAGTGCTAACAACTTTTGCGGTGCCAGGCTGGTGGCCCTGGCTGAATTCACAACATTCCCTCCAGACTGAAAGCTGGGCATCAAGTCAAAGAGTCTTGTCCTTCTCCCCGGTGCCCTAGTCTCCAATGTGCACAGAACGGTTGTGGGGAGAGGAGCGTTCCATCCTTGTGAACGACCACCTGAAATGGGAAGGGCTGTGGCTCTTGCATGCAGAAGATCCCACGTTCAATCCCCAGCTGTCAGGGCTAGAATCAGATCAGCAACAAAAACAATAAATCACCTGAGGCCAGTGCAGTTAAATCTTTATTCAAGGAAACAAACCACGGCTCAAGCCTCAGTCTCAGAAACGCTTTCTAGGCGGTCTTGCCCCAATTAAGCAGTTGCAGCGACTGAAGGTCCCCGCCTTCCTCTAGGATTCCTCCTCTCCAGGGTATTTTCCATTCAGTTTCAGGCTGGGTCTGTGCACAACCACCTTCCGCTCTATTTCAGAGCCAGTGTGTGTAGTGGTTAAGAGCGGTAGTCTCCTAATCTGGGGAACCGGGTTCGCGTCTCCGCTCCTCCACATGCAGCTGCTGGGTGACCTTGGGCTAGTCACACTTCTTTGAAGTCTCTCAGCCCCCCTCACCTCACAGAGTGTTTGTTGTGGGGGAGGAAGGGAAAGGAGAATGTTAGCTGCTTTAAGACTCCTTAAAGGGAGTGAAAGGTGGATTATCAAATCCAAACTCCTCTTCTTCTTCTTCTTCTTCTTCTTCTTCTTCTTCTTCTTCTTCTTCTTCTTCATTTCTCTTCAAGTTCTAGGAGGCCAGCAGTGAGGGGAGCTGGTCGCAGCAGAATGGGCAGACTCCTTGTATTCTTCAGCGGCCAATTTCCACTGCGTCCCTTGGACAGCCTCTGCTTCAGCCTCAGAATCTGAACTGCTCTCTGCCACAGCCTCTTCCTGTTCACTAAACCCTGTTGCCTCTTCAGCTGCCATCACCTCCTCCTCCCAGTCTGTTCCCTCTTCTCCCCATGGGCAGAGCAATGTGGGGACGGTGAGGGTGGTGAGGGCAGCTTGCCCCAGGTGTCATCACTGAGGGGGGTGACATTCTGCATGCCACCCACACGCGACTCCTGTGTACCCCGATCCCCCAGGAGAAGGGGGTGAGTTGCGCCGCTTTGCCGGCAGTCTTCCCCCTTCATTTTGACAGCCTCACACTCCCAGGCTGCTGGAGGAAGCAGGCAGGCAGGCAGGCAGGCAGGGAGATGACGGGAAGGAGGCTGGCGAGCAAACAAGCGGAGGGTGGGGAGGGAAGGAGAGAAGCAGAAGCTCCCTCAAGTCAGGACCCAAACTCTGTAACCCCCCCCTCCAAAGCTCAACAACTTTGGTCAATCCTTCCCTTTAAAAAGCTCAACAATGGGTAGATCACAGCCAGTATTTTTATACTGTGAGCAGATCGCAGTCTCTTGGGAGTCCAACTAGATTTCAATGGTGGGGAGGTGACAAGAATTTTTCCGCCCCGGGTACCACATGACCTTGCTACGCCACTGCTTCTTCCTCTGACCACTCATCATCCTCCCACCACAATCCCCTGGCTCAGAACCTTCTTCCCCTGGGGGTTCCCCAGCTGGTGCCTTTCGCCACTCCTCTGCATCCAGCCAGTCCATGACACCAGCTTGGGCTGGGAGAATGTCCCCTGCCTGAAACCCTGCAGAGGTGCTACCAGTCTGTGTACACAATGCTGAACCAGGTGCACCAATGGTCTGGCACTTTCCTTTGTGGACAGCGAGCGATTCCAGCTGGAGAGCCGCACCCCGAGCTCTCCCGCCCTACGCAGTCCACTTTGATGGGTGGGTGTGACCACACACCTGTCAACCACCTGCTGTGACGATGACACCAAATGACCCATTTTTTCCTTTGTAGCGGTGCTTGCGTTCAAGAATCACACTGCAAAGGGGGTAGGGAGGAGGGGGTAATTGGCTGCTCTTGTTTTTAATATGCATTTTGTGTGGGGGTTTTTTATCTTGCATTTTTATGTAGTGAACCACCATGAGAGCTACAGATGAAGGGCAGTATACAAATTTAATAGATAACAATAATAAATGTGAAAAATAGTGTGGATTTCATGCCCTTTATTCAGCTCATAGTAGTGAGGAATGGAAGTTTCCCCGAACTGTCTGCTTTATATATATTATTTAAACAATGGGCCCCACGTGACTGGCTACTTCCAGGATTCTCTTGTAGGCCAATCAGGTTGCAGATTCACTTCCACCTGGAGTTGGATTGGGTGGCTCCTGCGGACCAATCTTGACTGCTGAATTCTGGATCCTATTGTTCTAGGACCAATCAGACTGCTGCATTCTGAATCCTATTGTTCTAGGACCAATCAGACTGCCACAGTTTGGATCCTATTCAACTCAGTGTATAACAAAATGAGATCCACATTGATCCAAAAAGGACTTGAAGTCACCACTAGTCAGCTGTTCTGCACTGACCAAGCTCTGCTTTTGGTGGGGGGTGGGGGTCAGCTGTGCCATGGATTTCCTAACTCTCTCTACGGCCCCTAAATCTGCCCCTGCTGTGGATTCCCAAATGTTGTTGGACTGCCACTCCATCCATCCCTGGCCATGCTGACTGAGGCCAATGGGAGTAGCCAACCAACAACATCTGGAGGGCCACTGCCCTTAACATAGGACCAGTGAGTTGGCCAGAGATATGGATATTATTGAGGTGTTATAGCACCCACCACTTAGCGCCCTTGCTAAATGGCGCCCTTCTGCAACCTTTAGACCAGCCCAGATCTGAAAGCCCAGGTCTGCCAATCTGGCTTCCAGCTAGACAGGCAAATGTGAACTCTTACCTCTTTGTCGGCGAGAAAGCAACAAGGAGAGGCCAGGAGTTTATTTAAACTGCACTGACGTGCAAAGTGCACAAGATAAGAGCTGGTGGAAAACAGGGGACAAATAAGATGAGGAGAATTCCTAATGCTCCTGAAGGTGTTGTTGGAGGGTGCAGAAATGCATTGTGGGACTCTGGGGGTGTTCAAATATGAATAAACCAGCTCTAAAATACCTTTCTAGTGACAGGAGCAGCTGAGCTGAATTTAAATTGCAGCCTATAGCTGAAAGAGTGCTTTTCAGTCATACGAGGTGGGCGCAACTGGTTTCAAACCTTCTTTATAACTTCCCAAGAAATCACTAAAAGAAAAGCTGGGTTTCCATTTTTTTTTCTTAAGAATAGAAGCAGAAGAAGCAAGTCTTGCTTGTTTTTTCTTTTTTAGAGGAGAAAATGGAAATAAAATGCTTGATCATAGGGTCAAACCAGCAATTAATTACTGCAGACATCCTTCTTGCCTGATGCACACACAAAAGTAAATACGTTCAGCAAGAATGGGGAGTTTCTGGCAGTCAGCGTGGACAACATTGACGAATGCTCTGTCCTGGCAGAAGGCAACTTTCTATGAACTGATACTAAATTCACTCATGGAGGATCTGAGGTTCGGTGTACTGTCTGCTGACAGCTGATCACATTCTGTTCTGTCCTACAGGTAGCCTCAGTGGCTATAGAAGTGCCTTTTACCACCTGTGGCTGGTTTGACACCTATGGCTGTTCCTGGGACTCAGCTAGATTGGTAAAGAAAAAGCAATTTATATGAGTTGGATATGCATTGTAGGGACGAGGATGGCGCTGTGGGTTAAACCACAGAGCCTAGGACTTGCCAATCAGAAGGTTGGCGGTTCGAATCACCGTGACGGGGTGAGCTCCCATTGCTCGGTCCCAGCTCCTGCCAACCTAGCAGTTCGAAAGCACATCAAAGTGCAAGTAGATAAATAGGTACCGCTCTGGCGGGAAGGTAAACGGTGTTTCCGTGCACTGCTCTGGTTCACCAGAATCGGCTTAGTCATGCTGGCCACATGACCCGGAAGCTGTATGCCGGCTCCCTCGGCCAATAAAGCGAGATGAGCGCCACAACTCCAGAGTCGGCCATGACTGGACCTAATGGTCAGGGGTCCCTTTAACTTTACCTTTATGCATTGTAACACTGTGCCACCAGATGGCGCTGTGGAGTCCCGTTTTTCCCTACCAGATTTCCCTCTTTAAATTACAACGCATTTAAATGAAACGCTTCTTTGAAGATCAATCCTCTCCATTCTGAAGGAAATCAGCCCTGAGTGCTCACTGGAAGGACAGAGCCTGAAGCTGAGGCTCCAATACTGAGGCACCTCATGAGAAGAGAAGACTCCCTGGAAAAGACCCTGATGTTGGGAAAGATGGAGGGCACAAGGAGAAGGGGACGACAGAGGACGAGATGGTTGGACAGTGTTCTCGAAGCTACCAGCATGAGTTTGACCAAACTGCGGGAGGCAGTGGAAGACAGGAGGGCCTGGCATGCTCTGGTTCATGGGGTCATGAAGAGTCAGACACGACTAAACAACTAAACAACAACAACAACAACAACTGTTTTATGTTCTGTTTTATGTTGTTGTTGTCAGCAGCATTTATTATTACTGCTTCTTTATCATTCTTTCCCACAGCGGGTTACAGTTTTATTTAGAACATAAAACAGTTGTTGTTGTTGTTGTTGTTGTTGTTTAGTTGTTTAGTCGTGTCCGACTCTTCGTGACCCCATGGACCAGAGCACGCCAGGCACTCCTGTCTTCCACTGCCTCTCGCAGTTTGGTCAAACTCATGCTGGTAGCTTCGAGAACACTGTCCAACCATCTTGTCCTCTGTCGTCCCCTTCTCCTTGTGCCCTCCATCTTTCCCAACATCAGGGTCTTTTCCAGGGAGTCTTCTCTTCTCATGAGGTGGCCAAAGTATTGGAGCCTCAGCTTCAGGATCTGTCCTTCCAGTGAGCACTCAGGGCTGATTTCCTTAAAAATGGAGAGGTTTGATCTTCTTGCAGTCCATGGGACTCTCAAGAGTCTCCTCCAACACCATAATTCAAAAGCATCAATTCTTCGGCGATCAGCCTTCTTTATGGTCCAGCTCTCACTTCCATACCTCACTATCTTCAAATACCTACAGCGATGTCACATGGAGGATGGAGCAAGCTTGTTTTCGCCTGCTCCGGAGGGTGGGACTTGAACCAATGGATTCAAGTTACAAGAAAGGAGAGTGCAACTAAACATCTGGAAGAAGTTTCTGGCAGTAGGAGCTGTTTGGCAGTGGAACGGACTCCTATGGAAGGTGCTGGACTCTCTTTCCTTGGAGGTGTTTAAGCAGAGGTTGGATGGCCAACTGACATGTATGCTTTAGTTGAGATTCCAGCATTGCAATCCTATGATTCCATGATTCTATGAAGTACTGAAGCTGCGTGGCTTGCAGTGGCAAAGACGTGTCCAGGCCTCAGTGTAAGAGTAGCAGAGCATCAGTCCTGTCTGTGGACACCCAGAGACTCTGGCTGCTATTAAATGCAGCCTCTGTTTTGCACAAAGCCAGTCCTCTCCACTCTCCACCGGCCTCTCCTGAAAAGCAGCGAGTCAAGGAAACGCAGCTATGGGAGGCCCATGATTCCAGCGGCCGATTCATTTCCGATTCATAAAAAATAAACAGATAGCAAGACATATGTCTAAGCTGAGCCACATTTACACTGTGGGAACACGGAGATGCAATAACATGCTTCAACAAGGTCAAACAACATTAGCCCCTTGATTTGTCATTATTAGTGTCACTAATTCTAGTTTCACGAGCATCGGTCAAAATATATGGAAAGGGGGGAAAAAACGGGGGGAGAAGAGAATAAAAGTATCCAACTGGCATTATGTGAAAATGGCCATCTGTCTTTCCAGAAGTAAAAAAACAGCCTTTGCAAGAATTACTGGAGATCAGAGCACACACACGCGCGCACGCGCGCACACACACACACACACAGAGGGTTTTTTGTTTTTGTTTTTTATTTTTTCAAAGAACTTTTTATTCATTAAAAGCTGGTTATGGTTTGAAAATGGGCTTGGGAATAAATGACCGCTCATTAGAGTTGCACTTATCTGCTCCCATTTGTCTTCTACCAGGACACATCAGAGAATTAGTGGCAATTACAATGATTTGATGATGCTCTTATTAATACATTTCCCTGCCGGCTGCAGTGCGGGGGAGACGTTGGCCCTGCACTTTAAGGGGAAGTGGAGCAACTGGGGGGGGGGGGCAAAAAAGAGAAGGGGGTTGTGCCAGCTGGGAGACAGGAGGGCATCTGCTTTGAAGGCAGCTACGAGCTGCTGCTAATGCCAGTTAAGTCTGCCGCGAGTGTTGGACAAGAAATGTTGGGCCACCATATACCCAAAGCTTGGGGATTGCCCACTGACGGCAGTGATGCCTAATGGAAAATAGCTTGTGGGGAGATTTGTTTCTTTGTGAAAAGTATTGCTATCTTACTCTTCAGCCGGAAAGACTCCTAGAGTGACTAACATATCAATAATAATATCAATACTACCAATAAAAAGTAGCACAGTCCCTGCCCTCAAGCTTACAAGCAAAGACATGACACAAAAGGAAAAAAGGGATGAGGAGGGGAGAGGGAAACAGACACACATGAGCACAAAATTCTTAATGCTGCAAGGTTCTGTTGACCTAGAAACAGGCTGTGTGTGTGTGTTAAGTAGGCCTTGTTGGGCTCCAGAAAAGTAGCTTGGCAACCAGACCTTCCTAGGATTTGCTAACCTTACAGTGTGCATCTTAGGACTTCTGGAGACTACCTGGAATCTGCCAGCTTCTTGTCCATAGTGGCAGGCAGGTTCACCGGAATAGTGAAAGCCACACTCGGCTCAGTTTCTATGAATTCTGATGTGAACAAGGTGGCCTTGCGTCATACCTCACAGAGGGCAGTCCTCTATTTGAAAGGTCCCTCTATTTTGAGGTACTGGTATGTCTCTAAATACCAGTTGCTGGGAATCACAAGTGAGAAGAGCGCTGTTGCACTCCGATATGGCTTTCTTGTTATGTACTGAAGTCCTGGAATTGCCTAGTCAGCCAGGCAAATGGTCAGTTCAAGGCTGTACTGACCTCTCCTATTGGGTAGCTATGCTTTTTAAAAAAGTATTGTTACATTGATCTTGTGTACTGAAGTTCTCACCCTGAGCCAGCAGGGGGATACTGTAGATAGTTTTCACTCAGGTCCACATATGCAAATAAGGGATTGAAAGTGACGTTCAGTGATTGGAAAGTTACGGAAAGTTGTTACAGTTGCGTTGTAGTGGAGCTCTATATAAGCAGGCTGGCTGAACCCTTCAGTTCAGTTCTGCTCTGGCCTGTGAATAAACAGGAGCTATTGAAGAATTGCTGTTTTCGTCTGATATGTTCACCCACAACTTAACATTTCTGGCTGGGGCCAATGTGAGAACCAAATGCTGGACTAAATGTTCCATCAGCCAGTTCTTCTTACATACATATGTATTTGTATGCAGATAGTAATCAGCCAAAGGCTGATGCCCCAAACAGAACTTGACTGCAACCAAGGAAATACCCTCCAACATTTCTCTGGTGAAAATAGGGACATCTGATTCAAAAATAAACAATAACAATTTTATTGTTTATACCCGCACCCATCTGACTGGGTTGCCCCAGCCACTCTGCAAGACTTCCAACATATATAAAAACATAATTAAACATTAAAACTTCCCTATACAGGGTTGCCTTCAGAAGTCTTCTAAAGCTTGCATAGTTTCTTATCTCCTTAGCTCGAGGGTTGCATAACTCCATACCCTCCAACATTTCTCTGATGAAAATAGGGACACCCTAAGGAAAAGCTAGGGATGCGGGTGGCGCTGTGGGTTAAACCACAGAGCCTAGGACTTGCTGGTCGGCGGTTCGAATCCTCGTGATGGGGACGTTGCTCAGTCCCTGCTCCTGCCAACCTAGCAGTTTGAAAGCACGCCAGTGCAAGTAGATAAACAGGTACTGCTCTGGTGGCTTAGTCATGCTGGCCACATGACCCGGAAGCTGTACACCGGCTCCCTTGGCCAATAAAGCGAGATGAGCGCCGCAACCCCAGAGTCGGCCATGACTGCACTTAATGGTCAGGGGTCCCTTTACCTTTACCTTTAAGGAAAAGCTTGCGCAGTCTGTGCCTTTACGGGATCAGATAAAAAACCAGGACGGCTTCTGTAAATTTGGGACTGTCCGTGGAAAACAGGGACACTTGGAGGGTCTGCAAGGATTGTAAGAATTTTAAGTTAAAAAAATTAGCACCAGCCACCATTTGAACAGATGCAAGTCCTCAGTAAATGACCCTCACAGACTGCCATGCTAGAAAAAGGTAGACTGGAGAAGACACTTAGAGATGCTCTTGTTAATGTTCCATGAAAAAAGGTATCAGCCAGGACACTTAAGATGCACAGAGACTATCTGTACAGCACATACATTTGCAGATTAGTGCAGAACAGTCTCTTCTGATTTCTCAAGAAGTAGGTTTTGCTTTTGTTTTTGTGGGCGGCGTGAGATGGAGTGCAAACCCTAGCCCCAAAGAGGAACTCACATTTATTTGTTAAACCTGTGCATCGACCCTTATGTTAATTCTTCTGCAGACTGGATTTAGGCTGGCTTTTCCTGTAACTCTTTGACTGTATTAGTAGGACAGTTTGTAGACACCATCTGCATCCCCTCCTGTTTTCTCAGATAAGATTTCACCTTTGGATGTCTGATTGGAGTCCAACCGGCTGTCTGGATATGCTTGGTGCTTATGGCTCTGTGCCTAGTGAAATCAAAGGGAGCTGATAGGAGATCTCAGTCTGAAATTCAGAATTCAAACAGATTCGGATGAGGGGCTGGGGGGGTGGAATCAGTAAGAGTCGTGTGTCAATCAGTCAGTTTCCTGGATTGGTTTTGGGGATGGGGAAGGGAGAAAAGTTTACCATAATTTGCATATGTGCAAGTTTTTATAAGTTTGTCAAAGAAGGAACTATAGGAGGGAAGGGAAGAGGGAAGACAATAGAGAACTTCTCTCAGTGGAAATCTGAAATGGCACTGGATATTTATTTCAGCCACAATAGGACGTGGAAGCAATAGGACAATAAGGGATGTGGGTGGAGCTGTGGTCTAAACCACAGAGCCTAGGGCTTGCTGATCAGAAGGTCGGCGGTTCGAATCCCCACGACAGGGTGAGCTCCCGTTGTTCGGTCCCTCCTGCCAACCTAGCAGTTCGAAAGCACATCACAGTGCATGTAGATAAATAGGTACTGCTCCAGTGGGAAGGTAAACGGCGTTTCCATGTGCCACTCTGGTTCGCCAGAAGCAGCTTAGTCATGCTGGTCACATGACCCGGAAGCTGTCTGCAGACAAAATGCAGGCTCCCTCGGCCAGTAAAGCGAGATGAGCGCCGCAACCCCAGAGTTGTCCACGACTGAACCTAATGGTCAGGGGTCCCTTTACCATTTAGATCCTCATGCCAGCCTAAGACTGCCCATGCTCTGTGCATAGGCCTTAAAAGGACACGGCAAAACACAAACCATGACCAGGTCAGCTCAGAGAGAAAGGAAGCTGAAAACAGAAAAAAGAAAAAAAAAACTTGTTTATTGCAGCTGAATCCCATTTTTCTCCAAATAACTCATGAGGTTATATTATTATTATTATTATTAATAATAATAATAATAATACTTAATAATAATAATAATAATACCCTACCCATCTGGCTGGGTTTCCCCAGCCACTCTGGGCCGCTCGCAACAGAACATTAAAAACACGATAAGAGATCAAACATTAAAAACTTCCCTAAACAGGGCTGCTTTCAGATGTCTTCAAAAGTCAGATAGTTGTTTATTTCCTTGACATCTGATGGGAGGGTGTTCCACAGGGCGGACACCACTTCCGAGAAGGCCCTCTGCCTGATTCCCTGTAACTTTGCTTCTCGCAGTGAGGGAACTACCAGAAGGCCCTTGTAGCTGTATCTCAGTGTCCGGGCTGGATGATAGGGGTGGAGACGTTCCTTCAGGTATACATGACTGAGGCCGTTTAGGGCTTTAAAGGTCAGCACCAACACTTTGAATTGTGCTTGGAAACGTACTGGGAGCCAATGTAGGTCTTTCAGGAGCGGTACTATATGGTCTTGGCGGCCACTCCCAGTCACCAGTTATATCCTATATCTTCCCAATTACCATTGGTTCGCAAGCTAGGTGATACACAGGAAGCCCACAAACAGGATCTCCTATGGGTTTAACTGTTAATAGCTAGCAATAAATTAAGACACTTAGGACTGCAGTGCAACTGGATGGTCGGCTGAAATCTACCTTTGAGTTGAGGGAGGGTGTGAAACCAGCCTGCCCAGTCTGAACTGGGGTGTCTGTCAGGACTCAGGGCCCCTCCAGACTGGTGGGTTTTCCCCCCATGGTGTATCCTGCACCATATCATTGATACACTCATACTGCATTAGTGGTAGATTTATACTGATCTGTCCACACATCATTCTGTTTGTTGTTCTGTGATGTTTCCTCACCATTATTTTGGCTGTGAGTCCTGGAAGATCTGCTCCCTGCCTTGCAGACCTTTTTTCACCTGGCCTTGGTGGGTGGGGCCTGGACTGACTCCAGCTACAAAAGCTGCTGCTGCTGAACAGACTCTTAGGGCGAAGTATTGCTGCTGGGTTTTCTATCTTCATTTTAGATCTTCTTGTGATTTATGCGGAAATTGTTCAGATGGTTGCGTATCGTTTAATGTTTTCTTTATTACTACTTTTGTTATGTTGTAGTTGCATATGGTTTGAACTGTGAAAAAGGCACATGCAAGCTACATACAAATAAAATGACGTCTATTGTGTGTGTAGGCATAACATGCAGGATTTCAGCAGGAGGTTATGAGACCTACACTGATTAGAAATTGAATATTATGTAGCAGGAATGGCTGGGATAGCTCAGTTAGTAAAGCATAAGACTCTTAATCTCAAGGTTGTGGGTTTGAGCCTCACGCTGGGCAAAAGATTCCTGCATTGCAGGGGGTTGGACTCAATGACCCTCGTGGTTCCTTCCAGCTCTCCTATGTTTCCATCTTCACCCCAAAGCCTTTGCAAGGACAAATGGGATTGTAAGTGGGATCACGTGTGACTCCCCCAATACCATCATGAGCACAAACCATCATGAATGCCTGATAAAGAGGACATCTGAAGGGGCCACTAGAAAGTTCTGCATTTGAGGGCTGGCTGAAAAGTTGTCGAGAGGTTTCTGGCAGACAGAAGGCAGCTTTTGTGAATTTTGAGGTGCTGATGTTGCTTCACGTTGAGCATTGTCTGCTGAGGGCCTGCTTCTATTCCCGTTGGTATTTGCTCAATTGTACTCGTGTGAATAAAAAGAATATTACAGAGCTCAACAAGACTCCAGTAGCAAAGAGAGATTTGACCCTGTGAGAGTGCTCAAAACATCCCACTGCTCAGGGGACAGGAGAGCACAAAACAATACAGTCTGGAACTGCTGACTCATTCTTCTGAGATGACTGCATAGGGGGTTTTTTTTGCAAGAGATGGGCAATTTCTGCGGCAAAATAAGTAGAAAGTAAGCATCCCAAAGTTATGTTAAACATCGCTGTTGGTGGTGTTTAATCCCACCAGATTTACTTAGCTCTGCTCTTTTCTCAGTTTCTCTCCCACCTTTTGCATCCTCGATGATTCGGCGGTGTTATGTACTGAGTTGAATAGGATCCAAACTGTAGCAGTCTGATTGGTCCTAGAACAATAGGATCCAAAAGGCAGCAGTCTGATTGGTCCTAGAACAATAGGATTCAGAATGCAGCAGTCTGATTGGTCCTAGAACAATGCAGCAGTATGATTGGTTGGCAGGAACCACCCAATCCTGCTCCAGATAGAAGTGAATCCACAACCTGATTGGCTTACAGTAGAATTCCAGAATTAGCCAATCATGTGCAGCCCATTGTGTAAATAATGTATATAAAGCAGATACTGTGAGGGGACATTTATTCATTCCTCCTCACCACTATGAGCTGAATAAAGAGCATGAAATCACTTTGCGACTCTGAGTATATTTCACTGGCGACGAGGATGGGATCCCGCTGAGCTGACTGCCACACACAGCACGCAGCACCGCCAACTGCCGCACCGCTGCCTCGCACCGTGTATCCAGGCTTCAGCTCCGGGGCACAAGGAACTCAGAATGGCAGCCAACAGCAGCTTCTCGCCATTCAACCCAGCATCTGGAGACTGGGAAGCGTACGCCTCCCGTTTCACCTTCCTCCTAGAAGCCAAAGGGGTCACCGACGAAGAAGACGCCAAGAAGAGGGCGATATTCTTCAGCGTCTGCGGAGAGGAGACGTTTGAAATCGCCCGGGCTCTCCTTGCGCCTGAAGACGTCGCTACTGTTCCATACAAAACAATAATGGAACAGCTGAAGGGGCACTTTTCGCCGCAGCCCTCAGTGGTGGCTCATCGAAATGCCTTCTACGCAAAGCGGCAAGCCCCTGGGGAAACCATAACTGGGTTTGTGACCTCTCTCCGCCAAGCCGCCCGGTTCTGCAACTTCTCAGAGCTGGAGAACATGCTTCGTGACCGCCTCGTCGGTGGCCTGAAGGATGAGAAGCTGCAACGACGCCTCTACGCTAAGAAGGACCTAACGTTCCAGGTCGCTCTGGAGGAGGCCCTGGCAACAGAAGCTGCCGAGAGGTCGACCCAAGAGGCACGGCCGAGCCTGCCATCCCAACCGAGGGTCCACCATGAAGACCTCACCGACGACTCAGGATCCGACAGGGAGGAGGTGCACCGAGTACAGCAGCGCACTCAAGCAGCGCACAGACCACAGCTGCCTCGACGAGAAGGAGGGAACTGCGCAAGCTGCGGGGAGAGTCACGAGAGGAGGACCTGCCGTTTCCGCAACGCAGAGTGCAGGCAGTGCAGAAAATCGGGACACATCGCCCGGGTGTGTCGGGCTCGGCCCACCCGACACCAGGCATCAGATGACCAATCCAAGAGCCCCAGGTCCCGGGGCCCAACGCACCAAGGCAACTCGACGGAGCTCACGGACTTCCAGGTATACCAGTTGCCCCACCCCAACGTAGAGAAAATTTATGTAGAGGTACAGATAGAGGGGGCCCCATGCCGCATGGAGCTTGACACGGGTTCAACTCTATCCATAATCTCGGCAAGGACCTTAAGGAAACTGTGTCCCACTGGGGGTCCCAAACTCAGGCCGGCCCCATTCACCCTCCGGGACTTCCAGAAACGTAAGGTCCCCACAATGGGGGTGGGGACCTTCAGGGTGCAATACCAAGGGCGGACGCGGCAACTAGACTTGCTTGTGGTCAAGGGCCCCTACATTAGCTTACTGGGATTGGCATGGTTTGGACCACTGGGGCTAGCTGTCATCGGGGTGAAGGCGGTCCAATCTGATTGCAAGGCGCCGACCCATTAGTAGTTCAGCGGGGCTCCGGCCAGTCGTTGAGCTGGGGGTGCTGTGCTGTGCTAGAAGGAATGTGGCAAGGCGGTACTCCCAGTCCCCTTGCGTCATGCGGCGAAGGGTGTCCTTGGTGGTCCGCACCATGCGTTCTGCTTGGCCATTGGTGGCAGGGTGGAACGGCGCCGAACGGATGTGGCGGATGGCGTTCTGCGCTGTGAAGGTTTGGAATTCTCCTCGCGTCCTCAGGTGGTCAATTTTCCTTGCCAGCTACCAGTATGCACTGATTCACCGACCTGGGAAGGCGATGGGCCATGCGGACGCCCTCAGCAGGCTACCACTACCGGAAACAGGCCCTGACCCAGCACCTGCACAAGAGGTTATGAGCCTGGAGCTGCTTCCCGACCGCCCCATTCAGGCACAAGAAGTTGCACACCATTCCAAGAAAGATAGGGTCATCTCCCGGGTCCTGGACTGGGTGTGGAGGGGATGGCCCAGCAGCAGCCCCGGGCCAGAATTCGCCGGCTACACAACCCGCAAACATGAACTGTCGGCCCACAAGGGGTGCCTGTTATGGGGAAGCAGAGTCGTTGTTCCCCAGCCCCTCTGCAAAAGGGTCCTCACAGCCCTACACGAGACACATCCAGGGGTAGTAAGAATGAAGGCCCTTGCCAGGAGTTATGTGTGGTGGCCGGGGATCGATGGAGAGATAGAGGCCTGGGTCAAACACTGCCAGGCCTGCCAAGAATCCCGCCCAGACCCCCCAAGGGCCCCAGTCCAGTCCTGGGAGTCCGCCCGAGCACCATGGTCACGCCTGCATGTGGATTTCGCTGGCCCCTTTCAGGGGAAAACATTCTTCATAGTGGTGGACTCCTACACCAAATGGCTGGAAGTCGCACTGGTACCGTCCACTTCCACGTCCGCAGCCATCCGGGTACTACGCAGGCTGTTTGCAACCCACGGGCTCCCTGACACTCTCGTCTCAGACAACGGGACTGCATTTACGTCAGGAGAATTCCAAACCTTCACAGCGCAGAACGCCATCCGCCACATCCGTTCGGCGCCGTTCCACCCTGCCACCAATGGCCAAGCAGAACGCATGGTGCGGACCACCAAGGACACCCTTCGCCGCATGACGCAAGGGGACTGGGAGTACCGCCTTGCCACATTCCTTCTAGCACAGCACAGCACCCCCAGCTCAACGACTGGCCGGAGCCCCGCTGAACTACTAATGGGTCGGCGCCTTGCAATCAGATTGGACCGCCTTCACCCCGATAGAGCTCAGGATGAGGTAGTGGTGGGGGAAGGCAGGAACCCCCGGACCTTCGAGGCCCAGGACCCAGTGTACGCAAAGAGTTTTGGGGCAGGCCCAGCATGGGTACCCGCCACAATCACCAGGGTCACTGGCCCCGTGTCGTACGAGGTGCTAACGGATGGGGGGCAATGCTGGCGCCGCCACTGCGACCAGATACGGCGACGATTCCCGGGAGAAAACCAGGAGGAGGACAGGTCAGAGGAGTCCCAAGGGAACAGCGGGGCAGTGAGGCCCATAGAGCAGGAGGGGCCAGCAGGAGAGGCAGAATCAGTAAATACAGAGAGGACCCGTGAGGCCGAAAGGACACCGGAACCAGAACCACGACTGAGCGAGCCGGTTGCACCAGACCAAACAGCCGCATCACAGCCAGCATCCTTGGAACACGAGCCAGAACCCGGAGCCCGGACCAGGGAACACCCCAGGCCACAACGCACACGTAGGCCGCCGGCATACCTTGAGGACTATGAATGCGACCTCCCGGGCAGGACTGGAACTTAGAGGGGAGGGGTGTTATGTACTGAGTTGAATAGGATCCAAACTGTAGCAGTCTGATTGGTCCTAGAACAATAGGATCCAAAAGGCAGCAGTCTGATTGGTCCTAGAACAATAGGATTCAGAATGCAGCAGTCTGATTGGTCCTAGAACAATGCAGCAGTATGATTGGTTGGCAGGAACCACCCAATCCTGCTCCAGATAGAAGTGAATCCACAACCTGATTGGCTTACAGTAGAATTCCAGAATTAGCCAATCATGTGCAGCCCATTGTGTAAATAATGTATATAAAGCAGATACTGTGAGGGGACATTTATTCATTCCTCCTCACCACTATGAGCTGAATAAAGAGCATGAAATCACTTTGCGACTCTGAGTATATTTCAGGCACCGTTGGCAGTTTCTGCTCAGGCAAGAGGGTCACGTCTATGCTAGTCAGCAGACTGTCTGAATCACAATTTCAGCCCTCAAAAGGATGGTCTTTCTAGGTCATAGCTAAATATACCAACCTTAAGGATGAGGATGGGAAACGGTGTGGTTTTTTCCCCCTTCGAAAATTGCCCACAGGATGCTTGTCTTGAATTTTTAGAGAGAACAATGGTTCTCCCTCCCTTTTTAAAAAAAGATGTATTAAGTGGATATTCCAGGTGCCCTGCTCTGCCAGCATGGAATATTGAAGAAGAGATGGGGAGAGTTTCAAAAGTATATACTCATTATTTAACCAGAAGAAGGATGATCAAACCTCTGCCCAAGGTCTTGTGTCTGAAAATGGTCCCATATTCTTTAACTCAGCACTGCCTTTCATGGTTATGGCTGGATTAAAATATATATCAAAGCTGAGCCCCCATACTGAGCGAGATCTCAGATCCCATGAGCAGAATAATTGATCACATGCCATGGGGCATGCACACCAGTTGAATGGCAATGCCCATCAAATATTTTATTGGGGGGCAAAAACCTCACAGCCGCTAGGAGTTGGCTCCTATGGATGAGATGGCGTGTGTTGGGTCAAGCCAGAAGATCAGAAGCTGAGACAGGGTGGGACTGCTAAACTGAAGCATAGGTCAGGGTCCATCCAAGTGCTAAGCAAGCCAGGTGTAAAAATTGGGCAACAATTTGTAGTATGGGCAGAAAGAAATTCCATTGAACAAACAGTGGGTAGTATTCAAGTTTTACTCCGAGTAAACACATTGAAATCAATGAACATGACTAAGTTAGGTCCACTGATTTCAATAGCTCTATTCTGACAAAAACTTGGTTGACTGCAACCCAATATCCCCAGGAGTCTAGTCAATGGGATCAAACGCTGGAGGTGGGGTTTGCTTGGCACCAGAAAGGATGTGAATCTGCAGAGCATCATGTTCCAGATCTCTACCACAGGGAAAACACTGAAACCCAGAGGCCAGCAATTCAAGGTCTGCCATGGCCTCAACCCTACATAAATGTCTATCTTGTTGAGAATCCAGGAAAGGTTTAAAAAACAACAACCTTATTCCAGTTTTTCTTTAGTCCTTTGCAAATACCTCAATGCATTCTATGCTAGCTGGCCGTAACTCCTGACAACTACAGGCCATTCTCCACCCTGCAGTAGCAGTGTACAATATATGTGTCAGGCTTCCCAGTATGTTTGCACCCTTTCAGGCTCCTTCTGAATGTGTGCCTACCAGGGGTGCAACCAGCAGACATGGTGCAAGGTGTGATCCTGCACCTTCTCACCCATTGTCAGGACTAATCTGAGGTGAGTTGGGAGCCAGGAGGCAGGGACCATGGGAAGAGGCCAGTGGTCAGGACTGAAGGTCAGAACCAAATGCCAAACCAGGAGGTGGGATTGAGAAGCATGCCAAAGGTTAGGTGACCGAAGGACAACCAAGAATACAGCAACACACCAGTCCAGAATTCAGGAAGGATTTACTGGTCCAACAAGACTTAAGTGGAACAGGAAGCCCTCTTATTGTCCTTCCTGTTCAGAAGGAGCCAATAAACATCCTAGGTGGGCCTGGTCATTCCAGAGACTAAGAACACAAACTTGTTCCAAAATGTTGTTCAGCGATGCCCCACAAGGGGCAGGCACAACCAGGTCCCAAAGTGCCCACTTTCATCCTCAGCACCTCTGCCCTGACCCGCATTCACTAAACCTGTAGAGAAGGTTGCCTGTGTACAAGTTCAGTCTAGGAATTCCGACCACCTCACTGATCAAATACAGTCCTCCACCAAGTTTCAGCTCCTGCATAGTGGAAGCGAATGATGAGAGCTTGGCCAGCAATGGGTGGCCCCGGCCCTTACAGAAGATAAGTGTGGCCAAGTTAAGCAGGGCAGAAACAGGGAGCAACTAGGAAAGTGACGTGGCTCCCTCCTGCCCTTCTACTGGCCACAATAGCCTCTGCTGGGGGAGGAAGAATGCTTCTGGAACCTACAGCAGGGACTGGGAACATGTGGCCCTGTATGTGTTGTTGGACACCAGGTCCCACCAGCCCCATCCAGCATGGCCAATGGTCAGGGATGATGGGTGTTGTAGTCCAACCACATCTGGGAAGCACTAGGTCCCTCGCCTCTGGTGTAGACGCTACTGAGTGTGATAATCTAATGATCTGACTCAGTGTAAAGCACTTTCCACTTCTGATGTTTGCTGAGCTACTTTCTAGCATGGCTTCGCTTTTTTAAAAATTAATAAATCACGAGGCTCTAGGTTCTGTTTAGAACATTCCCAAAGAAACAAAAGGCTGAGCCAAGCTAGAAGACAGGAGTTGCTTCTAATGGAGTCAGTCAACACAAGCAACGGGAGCAGAACAGCCTTACTTCTCTGACATTTCCCAGGGAAACAAACCTGTCGAGGAGAGAACAATTTTTAATTAAAGTCCGTATATCTCATGTGTCAAGGAACGTGAGCAAACTTCTTGGTGGCTCCACGTCAGACTCCAAAGTACACACCGGTTTCGCTCTCCACAAATAGACTGGAACCAGGAGGTGAGCGGCACAGACGGGTGGGTTGCTAAAAATGTGCCTGAAGTGGGAAAAAAAGTGGTTTTGCCAGTCCTCTATTGATATATGTCTCTTTCGGTGCCAAGCACAACAAACGCAGCAGAAGCAGCCGAACAGTGTGGCAAAAAACTCTTGGCATTGGCATGAGCATGTATGGAGTTGGGGTGGCCAGTGGCTAAGAGCACAAGGCATTCTGGGAAGTCGTAGCACGGGGAGGCAGGGCGGGGAACCTGTTTCAACCTAGGGCAACCTACCCAGGGGGCACATGCCATTGGTGGGCACAGCCAGAGAGAAAACTGGGCAGAGCAGTGAATGCAAATTCTACCTTTTTACAGCAAGCTAGTTTCTGTATGCATGCATGCAGCCAAGTCTGTCTTCCATCCAAACAAGACACATTGTCATGTTTTCTAGGAGATACTATTCCAGCCCGGTAAAAGCACCTGGGGAGGCTGCAAAGCTGAAGCAGTGAGGGATGTGGCCTAGGGAGAGGGTAGTGGCTTGGGCAGCTGCAGAGCTAGCCGCTCGGGCACCCGGAGCGGCGCATATGCTGTGCACACGGGGGCAGGCTGATTTACCCACGGGGCGGGGCGATACGCCCAGGGGGGATTTTGTCACACAACCCCTCCGGGATGACACCCGGGGTGGACCCCCCGCACTGCGCCCCCGCTTCCTCTGCCACTGGGCTTGGGGAGAGTGTCAAGGGCCACCGAGAGAGAGGCCTCAGTTTGCGGTTCCCCACCCCGCTGTAGTGGTAGCGCTCATCCAATTTGCAGATGACACCCAACTGGGAGGGGTAGCTAGCAGAATAGGGATTCAAGATGACCTTAACAGATTGGAGAACTGAGCCAATACTAACAAAATGAATTTCAATAGGGACAAATTTAAAGGTCTACACTTAGGCAGGAAGAACCTACTGCACAAATATAAGATGGAGGATATCTGCCTTGTCCATAGTATGTGGGAACTATGCTTGGCTGTTTGGTTAGAGATTTCCTCTCTCTCTCTCCGCCCCCCCCCCCTTCATTTCTTTATGGCAGATGAAAGTTAAAGAGTCCCAATTACTAACATTTTATGATAGCCTAGATTATTATGAAAGCTCTTAAGAGGTTATTAACACCTTCTCTGAACCTCATTATTTAAAAGCCTGACATGCTTAATCATTTTAACACCATTAAATTGGCATTAACAACAACCCCACGACTTGCCTCCCCCCCCCACAAAAACCCCTGCCCAAAATGCCACACATTCGACAACAAGGCGGTGGTAATAAAATATCTCAGAGAAAACCTGCAGGCACCAGGTGAATTGTAAAGCTTCCCCTTGCTCTCAAAATGGCAATTTCTGACTGCCTTCCAATAGAGAACTTTATAAACAGGGTTAAAGAAAAACTCGTATGCCCTTTTGAAAACAATTCCCCCGTCACAGTTCTTTTTCAAGAGCTACGGGGCCTGAGTAAGCAGGCAGGTATCTGACTTCAAGGATGGAGACACAGCTTAGTGGTGGAACATATGCTTGGACTGTAGAAGGTCCCTGGTTCTTCCCCAAACATATCCCACTGCAATCAGTGAGTGGGGTGATTCTAATGGGGACCACAGCATCCTTAAAGAGTAAAAGCCCACTCCCCCTCTCACCACAAACCATGGTTCCGATCTGAACCCCCACCCCACCATCCCATTCTTGAAGGCTCTTTTGTTAGGGTTGGGTCCATGGCTTCCTTGACCAACTACATTCTTTCTGTGGCACCCCTGTGGGGCTCAGGAGCCCAGTTATGTCACCCCTTTTCCTGCTGAGCTGGCAGCCTCTCCCCCTTTTCTGAACACCCTCCTTTGTGGAGTGTTCCCTCAGTCTGCCACGGCCCGGTCTGCCACGGGCGATCAAAGTCCCAGCTGAGGATGTCAGGACCAGGGGCAAGATGGCGGGGTGGGAGCAGGAACGAGAGTCCAGAAGCCAGGAGTCTGAGGGTCAGTAAGAAGGGAGTCACGAAGCCAAGGGTCCGAGAGTCGAGAAGCAAGAAGGAGCTGAGGTCTGACGATCAGGAAGCAAGGAGCCAAATGCAGCAAGGCAGGAAACGTGCTGCTGTGGCAAAGAGGCGAAGGGAAATGCTGACCTTATATCCCTTCCCGGCTCTTGCCACCAGGTGCTGTGAGTTACCAATCAGCCTCACCTGTGCGGCCGCGCCTCTCCTCTCCAGAACAAACTTAGGAAGGCCCCAGTCCTGCGAAGCCCTACTGGCCGCAGGGCCTGGCTCCTGCACGCACTCCTGACACAGTCTCCTCTGCTCTGCTCTGCTCTCTCCTTGGGAGTCCTCTAGGCACCCGCCACAGCCACTCCTGGTCTCCGAGTCACCTCGGCTCCTGGCAACCAGCACCCCCTGGCCATTCCCAGAGGCACCATTCACCTGGGGAGCTTGTAGCCTGGGCTGCTGCAACAAACAGCCAGCCACACAAGCCTTTGGGAGGCAGAGACACAAGAGGGCATCAGAGGAGGGAAGGAAAGAGGGACAGAGGCCAGTGTTGCCCATGGCACCCCTGACCATCATTCAAGGCACCCCAGGGTGCCACGGCACACTGGTTGAAAACCACTGTCCTATACTGTTCCTGATGAAAATCCCCACCCCCTTTGGGAGGAAAGCTGCCTTTAGTTGTATGTTTACAGACATGCCGTGGACCACTTGAGCAAAATGCGTAGGCCACCACTGGTGTGCGGAACCACAGTGTGCTTGAAATGTATGCTATGGGTGTGGCCCATGCCACTGTGCAGAAATGTTCCAGTGTGCAATTTTTGTTTTGCTAAAATAAAGATGGCAGCCAGCAGCAGCAGCAGCTAAGGATCACCTTTGAACATTACTCCACCCCCCTACAAAAAGGACTCCCACCCCAAAAGGTAAAAATACACACACACACACACACACATACACATACACAAAAACTGGGCCAAACCTTCAGCG
This sequence comes from Podarcis pityusensis, assembly GCF_964106645.2. Classification (NCBI taxonomy): domain Eukaryota; kingdom Metazoa; phylum Chordata; class Lepidosauria; order Squamata; family Lacertidae; genus Podarcis; species Podarcis pityusensis. Next base: position 14,170,767 of record NC_138030.1, read on the forward strand.
TAATCTGGGCTATGCAGCTATTAATCAAGCTTTCTTCCAGTAAATTTCATTCTTTTCTTGCTTGCGATGGCTCTCAATGTGCATGGCTTCCTTTTGGCTTACAGGAGTGCTCAGTTGGCAGGGGACGCTGTGAATCACTTGTGATCAGGGTAGAACAAGACATTCCTCAAAACGCAGACTTTGCTACTGAAAAATAGCATCTGCGTGTACCTTTTCCTTTCCTGGGACACTTGCTTTTGCAGGTAGAATGTGACAAGGTGGTACCTTGTCCAGACCAGACATCAGCAAGTGGCATCGTTGGGTGGTTGTAAAGGGTCCCAGGACCCTGGCAGGGCCAGCTAGGATCATCGGTGTGTGAGTGACGTGCTCAGAGAACCTCGCTTAAAAGTCTGACACACGATTTCGCCAGGGAGATGACAGGGTAATGGAAGCAGCTCCAGGACCCCCAGCTGGTAGCCACAAATAAATTGGCTGTTATATGTAAAGACAGAAGAGCTTGATTCCAAAAAACAGGTAATCAAACATGCCTGATTGGTCCTTCATCCCCACTTAATTCTGCATCATGTCACTTTTCGAAAGAGAAAGGCTTGGTAAAAAGCTCAGAGAGTTCACAAAGGAGGCGGCCAGATTGTTATGAAATATTCACAAGACATTTAGTTTAACTCAGTGCTAATTGAAGAACGCTGAGAGCATAAGTTACTCCCACCTGCAGCAATTGTCTATCATGTCTGGGCGAGTGCCAGTCCCCCACCCCCACCCCCGGCCGCAACTTTCCATACTTTCAAAGGAGTAGCTTGAAAACTAAATACTGCTAAGGATCTGGGTAGAGATTATGGAGAAATGGACACGGTTTTAGTAATGATAGGTATTGTTACAAGCACTGCTCTTGGGGCCTCACTAGTATCTAGACCTATTCACACATTACTCATGTGTAGTGGATTCCTAGGGTGCAGCAGGAGTGGGGCCATATTACTGGATGAGGCCTGATGTCACATGCGAAGGCAAACACTACCTTCCATCACCCACACATTGTATGTAAAGGTAAAGATACAGGGACCCCTGACCATTAGGTCCAGTCGTGGCTGACTCTGGGGTTGCAGCGCTCATCTCGCTTTATTAGCCAAGGGAGCTGACGTATAGCTTCCGGGGCATGTGGCCAGCATGACTAAGCCACTTCTGGTGAACCAGAAACGCCGTTTACCTTCCTGCCGGAGAGGTACCTATTTATCTACTTGCACTTTGATGTGCTTTCGAACTGCTAGGTTGGCAGGAGCAGGGACCGAGCAACGGGAACTCACCCTGTCACAGGGATTCAAACCGCCGACCTTCTGATTGGCAAGTCCTACGCTCTGTGGTTTAACCCACAGTGCCACCCGTGTCCCTACATTGAGTGTAGTCGTCTGCAAAGAAACAAGAGCCGTTGCTTGTACACCTGGGTTTCTTTACAGAAGACTATGCCAACATGCTCATGGCCAGAGATGGGATGCTGAAGATCAGAAGCAGGCAGGAGGTTCCCAGTTTCCGTCTCCAGGTAGGGCTTGCAGAGGCACTCTGTCTGGAATCTAGAAGAGTTGCTGCCACTCATTGTAGACAGTCCTGAAAGGGGCTCCGTACAAGGCAACTCCCTGTGTTCCCATGACTGCAGTGGCGTAGCATGGGTTGTCAGCACCCGGGGCAAGGCAAGTAATTTGCGCCCCCTAACCCGTGGATTTGCGCACCCTAACCCTAACCCCCAGATGTTGCGCCCAGTGCGGCCGGCCCCCCCTGCACCCCCCACGCTACGCCACTGCATGAGTGCAGCTGCTATCTCCCAGTTTCTATGCAGTTCTGTAGCTGAAGGTGCATGCAAAACAACATTAGAAAGCTAAGCAAGGACAACCCAACAAGACAACGACAAAAATCCATCAACGAGATACAAATCAATATGACTAACCTGATCCAAAGCACCCACCCACCCCATTCACACATTAAAACAAAGACCACCACAACCAACCCCAAATGAACAACCACACCCTAGGCCAACCCCAACCCCTCTCACCAACAAAGGAACACAAGTGAACAGCAGAGAACCTCACAAGCAACGCTGACACCAAACCCTACATATAGTAAGTAAAATAGAAACATCGCCACCCGACCCCAGCCCCACGCATCTTCCCCCCCTCCACCTCTTTCCCCGTTTTCTTCCTAATGTCTCAACAAATGAAACTGATTTGTAAAAATGTTGCATGGGGGGGGGGCGGAATATGAGAGAGAGACATTGCACACACTTTTGTAAATCAAGAAAATCTTTAATTAAAAAAAAAGAAAAGAAAAAAAAGCTAGGCAAGGTCAAACAGCATCCTTCTGTGTGAGCACTGAAACTCTGAAGTTGTCGTCTTTCCATGTCCCCCTGCCCTCTGAAATAAGGTGGATGGTGGTCAGGGCAGGAGCCTTTTCGGTTGTAGCCCCGCCATCTCTCTCCAGCGATGTTCACCAGCTTTGATGTACCGGTAATTTCACTGCCCAACTAAAAAAAGGTTTTTTTATATATGCACAGCCATTTTTTTTATATGCTCAGACATTTCAATGGTTTTTATCCATTCTGTGGAATTGTCTGAGTGCCTCTAAGCTGCCACTTCTGCTGTTTTATTATTATAGTGTCTTATACATTTGCTGATTTTTATTGCTTTATTGTATGCCACTTAGAGCACTCAAAGGGTTGGGTGGGTCCAGGCTTAGTCATGCTCAAAGAAGAAATCAGTGGCATTTAAGTTAGTCATGTCCAACTTAAGTCCCCACTGATTTCAATGGTTCTTCTTTAAGCATGGCTAAGCCTGAGGGCCAAGTTTTTTAAAACTGCTTTGAGGTGGCTGTTGTTCTTACAATCAAACAGCATATACATTTTATGAAATACAAATAATAAATAAATGTCGTTAGCAGCTATGAGGACTCCTGCTGAAAAGCAGGATATAAATGTTATAAATTTAAAAAACTGCTCCTTTTCCCTTATGGGGTACCCAAGAGCCCATATAGAATCCTTTTGTCAGTAGGAGAAAATAACAGAGACCAACCAGAGAATATTGAGAAGCAAAGCAGCTAGTAAACCTGATCTGCAACAGGGTGCTCCCACACACACAGGAGAGAGGGGGAGGACCCAGAACAAAGGTGTGCCCGCCCTTATATAGACATTTTAAATTGCCCACCCTGGAGTCCAAGACCACCCCCAGAAACATCATACATACATCACAGAAAAGGCGGTCTACAACAGAAATCTGAATGCATTGTTTATCTCCTGTCTGGCAAGTTACCTGATTGCATTGTCTGGGTTTTGGCCACTCTTTTGTTAGTCTAACTACTTAATTCCTGAATCTAGGTCACAGGTCACAGGCTCACACCCTGTTCATATCTTGAATGTGCCCTTAAGCCAGGATTTGTGAGGACAGGGTTTGTGAGGAAAGAGACAATGGGGAGGTTTCCCACTTTGACCTGGCAGAGAAATATTTGAGGTCAATTTGTTCAGGACCTAATCGGTGGGGTTTCAGACATGTGGTTTATATACACAGTTATGAACATTATATATATAGCACGCGACTCTTAATCTCACGGCTGTGGGTTCAAGCCCCATGCCGGGCAAAAGATTCCTGCATTGCAGGGGGTTGGACTAGATGGCTCTCGTGGTCCCTTCCAACTCTGTGATTCTATTATTCTACTCACGGGCCCATCAATGCTCTCCACATCATCACAAACCGTGGGAAAGAGACACTGGAATAAGGAGGGTGGAAGAAAAGAGATCTCTGGAATTGTGGGAATCTCCTCCTTGTCAAGAAAACAGCCTCCCTGAGGCTGTGGCGCTTGCAAACATCCACCATTGCGCATGGGATTCACGCCACAGAAGCCACAATGGCCACGACTGCGCAGCAGAGCTAAGTATGCTGGACGAAAGCCAATGCCTTGAAGAGATTTATAAATATGCTTCTTAAACTGGGGTTTCAATAACCAGCTATATAAATTGCCCTCTTAACAAAATTCCAGTTCAGCCGTATTCATCTGTGGAAATTTCCTGGCTTCCTTCCCGCCTGTGATTACAGGATAGCGAGTAACAGAAATTTAACCTTGGACACGCCGCCCTGGATGCTCCTTAATGAGCCTCAGGAATTGTTCAGGTTCCTCTCTCTTTATTGGGCCTGGAGGCAAAAAAAAAAAAAAAAAAAAAAGGAATTAGAAGGGATTCCACTGGCAAAGTGGTCTCCCAGCGCCCCGCAAAAGGAGAACGTACCAGAAGATCACACGCTAGGAAATTGTGGCATATTTCAAAATCTTTGTAGTTAAACATTCTGCTTTGGGTATCTTGCCAGGTATCTTGTGGTGCCAATGCAAATGTAATGCAGATGTTTGCTTGATGGGATGGCAGGCACGCTGTAATTCACGTCTGCAGCAAATTATAGGACACCTCGACTTGTGTGCATGCTCTCTCTCTCTCATTCTCACTCTCACTCACCCCACCTCTAACATTTATCAGTAATAACAGCATTGAGCCTCACACTCTGCTTGAACAAGGTCAGAAATATGGGGCAGCAAGGGGGAAACAGCCCAATCGTAGTTTAAAGTACAGGCAGGAACTGAAACAGCACTGGCTCCCTGATATAAGAGGCTAAGGTATAATAATAAAATCATAGAAACTTAGAAGAATTGTAGAATTGGAAGGGATCCCAGGGCTCATCAAGTCCAACCTTCTGCAATGCAGGAATCTCAGCTACAGCATCCAGGACAGATGGCCATCCAACCTCTGCTTAAACTTCCAAGAGAGACTGTTCCAGTGGAACAAATGTTTAATTGTTTTTTAATTGTTTTTTCCCTATGTCTTTAGCTGTTCTTATTTTTATCTGTAAGCTGTCTTGAGTCCCTGACAGAGGGGGAAAGTGGATAACAACAACAACAACAACCTTTGAGAAGAAGCCATAGTGGATTGTTCCCTAAACCAAATGGATGGGAGGCAGCCTGCTTTTGATGTGGTTATTCTCCCTCTGAAGGAGTGGATACGCAGATTGGGAAGACTTCTGGACCATTTGCTGCTGCTTGAAGCTCAGGTGGCCTCTGTGGCATGGTGTGTCTTCCATCAGTTTCAGCTGGTGGCCCAGCTGCATCGTTATCTGAAGAGGAATAGCCTAACATCTGCTGTCTATGCTCTGGTAACCTCTAGGTTAGATTACTCTCTGAAGACGGTTCAGAAACTTCAGCTGGTGCAGAATTCAGTGACCAGGTTGCTCACTGGGGAAATATGGTTTGAGCACATTACACTGATCCTGACCTGAATCCACTGGCTGTCAATTACGGTAGTTTCCAGATCCAATAGTGGAGGTAAAACACAGGCATCATCAGTAGCCATTGTCCATATCCTTTCATGGAGTGCAGTGTCCAGAACTGGACATAGCACTGCAGATGGGGTTTAATTGGGGCAGGAGAAGGTGGAAATGTCACTCCTGGAAGACCAGGATTCAAGACTCACTCAGTCATGAAGATCACTGGGTGAATTTAGGCTAATCACTGACTCTCAGACTAACCTACCTCATAGGGTTGTTGTTGTTGTGAGGATAAACTGGGGAGAAGAACTCAGTTGAACTTCATTTCATCATGCCTAGAAGCATTCTCTCTTCCCAGGGAAAACCATCAAAATTCTTTTAGTTTGGAGAATCTAGTAGGCACCTTGTCAAGCATGGTCATTCTCCCCTTTGACATGCAAAACTTCCTTAAACTGCTTTGCAAAATAGCCACTTGAATCCAGAAGCAGAGCAGATCAGGATGTAACCATTAACAAGGTTTCTTCTGCACTCACTTTTGTATGTGCAGTTGTAACTATTGTGTCATTCATTTGCAAATTGATAAGAACAGGATACACCAGCCAGACAAAAGAATATATTCTATATGATTAATAACCTTCAGAATGGCAAAGAGTGATTGTACAGATTATATTTCTGTAACCAAGAAGACTAATACAACCTGTTTAGGATCACATAATCTAATCCATCAAATGCCACAATATACTCCACAGGTCTGCCTTCTTGCAAGCACTGCCAAGTTTGATGATCTGCTGGAACCTCTATACTTGGCCCAAGTTGCATTGCTCAATAGGATGCTCTGGTGCTGGTCCATTCACCCATTTGTACAGTGAAACCACCTCTCTTTCCATCACAATGCATAATTGTAAATTTGCCATCTTGCTGAAGACATGAGCAAGACTTCACAGACACGGCACATCAACGATATATAGTGTGATAGAGCTTTAATGCGTTGTATCCTCAAGGCTACAGGAAGCATGACTGTTTTCGTTGTTGTTGTTAATAATACAAACAGCACTCATTTGCGATCAGTGATATAGGTGCAACAAAGAATCTCTGTGAACTCTAAAGAACATCAAGAGAATAGATAATACTTGTAAAAGCTCCTGTTGCGAGAAGCAACTTGCTCCATTGACAAAATAAAAAAAATCCTTCCAGTAGCACCTTTAAGACCAACTAAGTTAGTTCTTGGTATGAGCTTTCGTGTGCAAGCACACTTCTTCAGATACACTGAAACAGAAGTTGCCAGATCCTTCTATATAGTGAGAAGGTGGGGAGGGGTATTACTCAGAAGGGTGGTGGGAATGGGAGATTGGCAGATAGCTGGGATGAGCCTGCTGACGACTCTTAACGACTGTAATGGGTCTTACAGGAAAAGGCAAGGGGTGAGAAGGTGAGAAATGGCTTAGTCATGTATAATGGGATAAGAATCCAATGTCTTTGTTCAAACCAGGTTTCTCCATGGTTTTAAGTTTGGTAATGAGTTGCAATTCAGCAGCTTCTCTTTCCAGTCTATTTCTGAAATTCCTTTGTAGTAAAACAGCTACTTTGAGATCTTGTATAGAATGTCCTGGGAGATTAAAGTGTTCTCCTACTGGTTTCTCTGTTTTGTGATTCTTGATGTCAGATTTATGTCCATTTATTCTTTGGCGTAAGGTTTGGCCTGTTTGTCCAATATAGAGAGCTGAAGGACACTGTTGGCATTTGATGCCATACACAATGTTAGATGATGAGCAATTGAATAGTCCCGAGATGGTATGTGTGATGTTGTTGGGGCGAGTAATGGTGTTGTCCGGGTGTATGTGGCAGCAAAGTTGGCATCTGGGTTTATTGCAGGCTCTGGTGCCAGTGTCCGTGTTAAGTCTGGTTGTAGTATTATTGTGGGTTAGGAGTTGTTTAAGATTGGGTGGCTGTCTGTAGGCAATGAAAGGTCTTCCTCCCAGAGCTTGAGAAAGAGAACTGTCATTGTCCAGGAGAGGTTGTAGATCTCTGATGATGCGTTGTACTGTTTTAACTTGGGAGCTGTATGTGATGACTAGAGGTGTTCTGTTATTTTCTTTTTTGGGTCTGTCTTGCAGCAAGTTCTCTCTGGGTATAAGTCTGGCTCTGTTGATCTGTTGTCTAACTTCATCTGCTGGGTATTTTAGTTCTGAAAAGGTTTGCTGTAGATCTCTTAGGTGAGAGTCTCTGTCTGTAGAATTGGAACAGATGCGGCTGTAACGTAGTGCCTGGCTATATACAATGGACTGTTTGGTATGTTTGGGATGGTAGCTAGAGGCATGTAGATACGTTTGTCGGTCAGTTGGTTTTCAGTATAAGGTGGTGTCCATGCGCCCATCCTGTATTTTTATAGTAGTGTCCAAAAAATGTATTTCTTGCATAGATTGATTCATTGTAAGGTTGATTGTGGGGTGAAAATCATTAAATTTCTGGTGAAAGGTGTCCAGGGTCTGTTGACCATGTGTCCAGATGATAAAAATATCGTCAATGTATCGCAGATACAAGAGAGGTTTGAGTGGGTAGGAGTTTAGGAAACGTTGTTCTAAATCTGCCATGAAGATGTTGGCATACTGTGGGGCCATGCGGGTGCCCATTGCTGTGCCGCTGATCTGAAGGAACAGGTCATCACCGAATTTGAAGTTGTTGTGGGTAAGGACAAATTGGCAGAGTTTGGTGGCAAGGTCCGCTGTGGTTTTATCTGAAATGGTGTTCCTTATAGCTTGTAAACCATCGTTGTGTGGGATGTTGGTATACAGAGATTCCACATCCATAGTAGCTAGTATAGTATTGTTGGGAAGATTATTTAAAGATTGTATTTTCCTCAGAAAATCTGTGGTGTCACGTACATAGCTGGGAGCACTGATGGCATATGGTTTCAGAACAGAGTCCATATAACCGGAGACACCCACCGGAGACCACCCAGTAGGAGAACACTTTAATCTCCCAGGACATTCTATACAAGATCTCAAAGTAGCTGTTTTACTACAAAGGAATTTCAGAAATAGACTGGAAAGAGAAGCTGCTGAATTGCAACTCATTACCAAACTTAAAACCATGGAGAAACCTGGTTTGAACAAAGACATTGGATTCTTATCCCATTATACATGACTAAGCCATTTCTCACCTTCTCACCCCTTGCCTTTTCCTGTAAGACCCATTACAGTCGTTAAGAGTCGTCAGCAGGCTCATCCCAGCTATCTGCCAATCTCCCATTCCCACCACCCTTCTGAGTAATACCCCTCCCCACCTTCTCACTATATAGAAGGATCTGGCAACTTCTGTTTCAGTGTATCTGAAGAAGTGTGCTTGCACACGAAAGCTCATACCAAGAACTAACTTAGTTGGTCTTAAAGGTGCTACTGGAAGGATTTTTTTTATTTTGACTATGGCAGACCAACACGGCTACCTATCTGTAACTGCTCCATTGAGTGTGGTTCATTGCCATCAAACAGGGAAAGGGAATCTCCAGTAATCCCTGGCCATTGGCCAAGGTATGGGACTGCTAAGAGCTGGAGCCCAGCAACATCTGAAGGGCCACAAATTTCCCATTCCTGCCAGAGTCTAGCAATGGCCAGTGCCTGCCAGACATGATTTAGACCTATAGCAAGTCCAGGACCTGGAGGCAGGGATCCCACAGAGCTCTGGAACTGCAAGCCACACTCCCTCCCGAGCACCAAACCAGGTTCAGGATTAGAATAACATGTACATATTCATATAACATATGACTGATACTTGTGTAAATATAGGTAAAAAGAAGATTGATGGAAGGGCTAACACAAAATCACAGCGAGAAGAAGTCAGAAGCCACAAAATAAGCAGAAGTGATGTTTGGCACATATTTAGAAGCAAACATACTTAGGTCAGACCATTAAATAAAGAAGTGATGGAGACAGGAGGTTGGGTTTTGTTTTTTCAAACATCGCAGTCTGACAAATGTCTAAGTTAAAGTGCTGGGAATATGATGTCCTGTGTTCTTGCTGGGGAAATAAAGCAACAGCAAGGCAAGAGGTATCACCAGGAGAAGGCAAGATTTATAGAGTCAATCAGAAAAGACACTCCAGTGGATAAAAGGTTGTGATCCAAATTGGGTAGGGTGGTATTTTTCAGCCTGAGCAACCGGTGGGGGCCACATGCAAATGAGGGGGGTGGAGCCAAAGGCAAACAATGCTCAGAGCAGCAGGTGTAATTCCAGTAGGCATGCAAAAGTCAGAGCTTTCTGCACAATCACACCTACCTACCTCTGTGAAAATGGCTCTTGGGTACCTGGATGGAGGATGGACTGTCCGTAGAAACTTGTGACTTTTGCATGGCTGAAACATTTGATGTTTTACTGTGGTTTTATAATTTGTTGGAAACAGCCCAGAGTGGCTAGGGCAACCCAGTCAGATGGGCTGCATGTTGTTGTTGTTGTTATGCCACTCTGCCTGCCTACTACTGACAATCCGGAAGGCTGCTCCTAAGGGAATGCAGCTCTCAGAGTGAAAAAGTTCCCCCACGTCCGGACAGAGTGCAGCTTTGAATTTCCCACCTCCCAATTGCAATCAGTCATTTGCAGAGCACAAAGTGGCTAGAGGGAGCTGCTCTGTCTCCATATCTCTATGATGCTGTGCCCCATTTGCTTGGCATTAGTTATGCTATGCATGGCGGCACTCCATTTGCCGACATCCTCCAGCGCCGGAGCATCATTCGTACTTGACTCTTCGGCTGTTTCCCCGACTCAGATGGAAAAAGATGTCGCAGGAACTGTCCTCCAATAAAGTTGCAGTTTTAAGTAGCATATTGAGGAAGTTTGTGGCCCCATAAGAAGAGTGTGTGGTTCAGAAAAGCCATCTGTTTATAGTGAGGGTGGGAAGCAGAACTCTGCATTCACCCCTCAGTTTCTCATGGGAAAAATGAGACCAGTCATGACGCTATTGCAAGAAAATAAAATGTTGTACATTAAAAGCACCACACAGGAGGACAATCCAATATTGCAGAGATACAGATGAACACATGCTCAAATAAATCATAAACAGTTAATTAGGGTTAAAGTTAATTCATTTGGGAAACTCAAGTAACTAGGAATGTTGTATCTTTGCAGTTTAGGGATGCACTGCATGCTTATGTTAAGTACAGTGGTACCTCGGGTTAAGTACTGGAGGTCCATTCTTAACCTGAAAATGTTCTTAACCTGAAGCACCACTCTAGCTAATGGGGCCTCCTGCTGCCGCCATGCCGCTGAAGCACGATTTCTGTTCTTATCCTGAAGCAAAGTTCTTAACCCGAGGTACTATTTCTGGGTTAGCGGAGTGTGTAACCTAAAGCGTATGTAACCCGAGGTACTAGAGCAGCAAAGTGGCAGCTGTGCTCCTAAAGAGCTGTCTTCCGCACTTAACTCTGGCCTCAAGAAGAGCACTTCCTCAGAGGGGACTTGCTTAAAACTTTTCAGCGAAACTTGAACGGCATTTGCTGCTGCAAAAGGGTGGGTGTGAGGTCTTGCCGGTGTTCTGCAAGGCCGCCTTGCCTTGCAGCGAAGAAGGGTCTCTTGTTGCTCAAAGCAAAATGGCCCCAAAGGCAGCAGGTGGCAGAAGAGGCCAGGAGGAAGAAGAGGAGGAAGGAAGAGGAAGTCGAGGAAGATGCTGCACAGATGGCGAGATGTCTTCTGCCAGCCCTGCGGGTCACACATGCATGGGCAGAACTTCACGTGTCCCTTTTTAGTGTACCCTTGATGACTGGCAGCTGAATGCATGAGCTGAATCTGCTGGCGGTATGGGGGGGGGGAGATACCGCGAGTCGAACGCTTTGTGAGTGCTAAGCCTGCAATGGTCCACTCCCACGTGCAAGTCATCACTTGAGATGGCAAGTGAAGAGGCTGAAAGGTCTTGTCACACTTCAGACTTATTTTAGGGGAAAGACTGACAGTTTTCGGAGGGGGAGAGAGGTTGAGTTCTTCCTTGTCAATGAAGAAGGATTTGGGTTTTTTTTTTAAGTATTCAAGGTTTGCGGCTGCTGATCAGCACAGAATAAATGCATAAAATACTGACAACGTGATAGAATACCACGGTGTTCTTTGAGGAACAGATTTAGCTAATACTGACAGGCTGCGACTGCCCCACATATGTTACATTTTCCATATTCTCCTCCTTTTACCCCCCCTCCACCTCCTCTCCTCCCCCTTCCCGCTGTCCTACACACACACACACACACACACACACTCACCAGTCATGCTCACTGCTGGGATGAAGCTGCGTGTTTTTATGAAAACAGTCTCCATTGCAGATGTGTTTTTGCAGTAGTCTTGGATGATCAAGTAGTCTTGTGACAGCATAATAACACTGGTGAAATGTCAGGCATGCTTGCGATGGGCCAATATGAAAGTCACGTTACATACACAAATATAAATGGAAAGTGGATACGATTCTTACATTCAGCGTTCATAGAATTGTAGAGTTGGAAGGGACCCCTAGAGTCATCTAGTCCAGCCCCCTGCAGTGCATGACTTAATTGTCACAGGAACACAGGAATTGGATGGCTTGTTAATCTCAACTCTTATTACATTTGCTTGTTTGCATTTATATCCCACCTGTTTCTCCATGGACCTCAGGGCAGTGGGCATGGTTCTCCCCCTCCTCATTTAACCCCAGCAAAAACAACCCTGTGAGGTAGGTTAGGCTGAGAGGCAGTGACCTGCCCAAGGTCACCAAATTGTGCTTCATGACCTAGTGGGGATTTGAACCCTGGTCTCCCAGGTCCTCGTCCATCTCTTTAACAACTACACCACGCTGGCTCTCTGACTGGCAGCAGTTTTCTGGAGTCTCAAGCAGAGGACTTTCCCCTCACCTGATCATTTTAACTGTAGATTTCAGGGATTGGAACTCGGAGCTTTGACGTGAGCTGTGGTCTCTCACAGCACCACTCAGAACTCTACTGATTTGGACATCTCTGAAGATATTGTCACCCAATTTTGTGTGATGGTCCCTGAGATCAAGAAGTAGGCTGTGATTTATATTTGGATACCATTGGGTGCCATTTTGAATCAAGATGTCAGGCTTCAGGGAATCAACTTTCTTCTCTCCCCCCCCCCACTTGGCAGTAGATAAGCAGAACAAAGGGAAAGGAGTCTTCTTACCAGTTAGAAGCTTTAATGATCACAGCGAGGGAACAAAGAATCCCTTCCAGGGAATGGCGGTGCTCCCAGTTAAGGGTTCCACCCACTTCCTTCTTAGTCACCCATGTCACTACTGCGTTTTGTAACCTGAGCTCGTATTCTGTGTGCTTTCTGTTCCGCCACCTTATCAGCTCTTCTTGTCTTTGGGCTGGGCAGAGGAATGCTTTCCATAGATAGTGAATTTGTTAACTCTCCCCCCCCCCCCCCCGCTTCTTCTGCTAGCTGTTTCCCCATCCAGTATTTCCCAGCTTCTGCCTTCGGAACTGTGTCCCTCTGCAAACCACTGTTCCAAATCTATACTGTCCTCCTGCTCCTGGGAAGATTCAGGATCCTGATCAGGAGCAGGGGGGGAGGGGGAGGCTCCCACCATTCCTCCTCAGTGCAGCTCTCCTCAGCATGGTCCCTGACCCAAGATTGTGGACTGAACCTTTCAAATCAGAGCTGGCTGTGTACCAGATTCAGCCAAAGTCCGAATCCCAAACTGAATCACAGCAATTCAGGTTTATCCAGGCTTCCGTTGAGCTGAGTTGAGACAATCCTGGTTGGGTCACCTGTAGCCCTTCTACAAAGACTAGAAAGCTCAGAATGTGGGGCTCTCTGCTGATCCTAAACTTATCTGAAGTAGAGTCCCTATGGCTGTTGGACGGCACCTTGTACGCCTCCTTCCGACAACTCCTGGTGCCAAATGCATAGCTTTGCTTTCCTTTGGACCACATCAGCAAGTCTTGTCATCTGGGCAGCCGAGGACCTCCATACACACTGCCCAGGCTTGCTCCTCGGTGAGGTCACCTCACTGTTGCAAACACAGCAAAAACAAAGGCAAGAGGCAGCAGTTAGGATCTCCTCTACCTGCTCCCTTAGAAGGCTTGACTGCAACCACCTGGCCATGTGTTATAATAAAGCCCTGTGTTTGCCCACTGTTGTCTGTTCTGACTTGTAGCAGCTTTTTATTTAAGTTGGCTCCCCCCACCTCCCTGACTCCAACCTAGGATTTATTGTTCATGGAGATGCCATTGGATTGAACCTGGGATTTTGTGCCCGGGCTCTTCCCAGTACATTTCCCTCCACAGACCCCACCCCGATACCAAAGTTCATACAATTCTGCTCTTTGTTGGAATTCCAAGTAAGACTACCTTGGTTAATTCCGCAAGTGCTCTCTCTGAAGTCGGGCCTACGATGGAAAACACCTCGTTCTTTTTGCCTACATCCATCATCCCACTGCTCCAGGCAATACAGTAGCTGGACAGCATTTGTTGTTCATTAGAAAGATTTTCTCCTTCTTGTCTGATGCAGGCCCACTGCTGCACGTTCATTAGGGGACTGGAATGTATTCCAAATATTTCACCGCACTGGTGAGGCAGATGGTTGAAAAGAATTTTGCAAACTGCATTCCCAAAAGGAGAAGGGGGAGAAACCCCAGGTACCTTCAGTATGATGTATTTCATTCCTTTAATATCCCTTTTGGAGTTTTAACTTCACAGCTGGAGCAGATGTAACAATGATGTCCCCGGGGGGGGGGAGGTAGGGGAGAAGGCAGCTGTTAGACATCATCCCATCACAGCCTGGCTTGCACTACCAAAAAGAGAAACAAGGGCCTCAAGACGACGTTCTCTCCTGTAGTAGCTCTCCCAGGTAAAGCAAAATCAGGGCTTCCAGACTACCTGTTTGTTGAGCATTAATCCTGAAATGTTTGCAACAAAGTTCACTGGGAGGTTATATAGCACCAGCTGTTTACTGAAAAGCCATTCTGATCTTTTTGCATGGAGGTGATATGATGTCACATCAAATAATGGTTATCCCACACTTTCAGGTACATTTCCCCCATCACTTTCCTTCCCATAAATAGTCTAAAGCAGTCATGTCCAAACTTGGACCTCCAGCTGTTTGGGGACTACAATTCCCATCATCCCTGACCAATGGTCCTGTTAGCTAGGGATGATGGGAGTTGTAGTCCCAAAACAGCCGGAGGGCCAAGTTTGGCCATGCCTGGTCTAAAGGGAGGTAGGAGCAGGTTTGCTCTGCAAGAGCCCAAATCCACTTTAATTGTGCCACCTGAATTTGCCAATGTGTACTGAATCGCACCCAGTCTGGAAGCACCTTGCATTACTACAGATTTGTCCTGTACTAACTTCCCCTGCATCTCACCGGAACATGATCAAACATTTTCAACAAGAGACCTCAGGAAAGTTGTAGCTTCAGCACAGTGGCTTTTCAGAATGGAGACACTCCTGCACACTGTGTATCCAGCAGTCCCTGTGGGCCAGTGATTTCACTGTATACTGTTGACTTGCACGCAACCACCTGCCTACATCATAAACAGGTACAGGTGCAACTGGTGCAGTTGGAGCCCCTTCCGATACATACAAGAAAACAGGTTGAATTAAGATTGCTGCTTTTTGCCACATCTTGCTCTTCTATTTTTGTGCTAATTACTTGAAACCGCACCACAGGCTTGCACACCCACACACCCCAAAAGCCAGAGGTGGGAGACTTCAGGCCTGGAACCATATGCTGCCTTCCTGGCTTCTCCCTCTGGATCTCAGAACTCTTCCCTGTCCACATCCCTCACTGGGCTGAGTCTTCTTGCCTTTGAACTGTGATGAAGACTTTTGCTTGCCCAATAGCAAATAGAGAGGGGTGAGAGACTGTGTGTAGAAATTAGCCTCATGCAGAAAGGGGAGGAGGGATCATTTTTTGCTCTACTCACTTTTGCCCCTGCGCACCAATGGCATGCGGTCCTTAGAAGGCTGCCCAAAATTAAATGTGGCCCTCTGGATGAAAATGGTTCTCCATCCCTGCCAGAAGCACTTCCCTGCCCATTTGTAAAGGCCTGCCAGCTCCTACATCAATTCACCATTTTTGCATTCTCCTGCAAGCACCGAAAACAGGTATATTCAGTCCCAAATGGGCTACAGTACATGGGTGCTAGGCTGGGCTGAGTAAGGATGTTTGTAAGTTGAGTCAGACCAATCTATGTGTGCACCAAACTTCTCAGTAATATTTCTGCTGTGAATAATTTAGACCAGTGGTTTTAAACCCGTTTTTGTCATGGATCCCTTTGAGAATCTTTAAAGATAGGCAGGCAGGGTGCTTTTTTCTGGGGGGATACAGGGGTACGCATACCCCTAAACATTTTGTGAATCTTTGTACTTTTGTGCATTTACTGTATTTATTTTTCCTGGTTTGAACTATAAAATGGTGATTTTCTTAAGTCAAAATAAGAGTACCCCTAAACATTTTTTTTAGAAAAAAAAAAGCACTGGATACTTATTCATAGCTATAGAAAAATACAAATCAATTACAAAGTATATTTTTAATAATAAACTAAGATAAAACATCTCCTTAGTCTTAAAAAAAGAAAAGAACAAAGTCAGAAAGAAGAAAAGACCAGAAAAAGAGGGACCGAAAAAGAGAGAGGGAGAGAAGAGGGAAAGAAAAGAAGAACTAAAGAAAAATTGAAAGGAGTAAAAGGACTTCCAGTTCGCTATTCTGCAGCTACATATAATATTCATTCCTTAAAATCCAACCATTCTATCATCTGTAAACCAGTATCATTTCAATCTTCAAATCCTGATATTACCAGTTCATGCAAAAAGTCCATATAAAAAATTCCAATCCTTAACAAATGTCAGTAATGATTTTTCTCCAATTAAACATGTGAGGAAAATCCTTTGAGAATCTGATGAAAGCTATGGACCCCCTTACCAGATTTTTTTGGTCACAATTTTCAAAGTAACAGGAAGATGTGAGTGTGTGTTTGTGTCCACTGTTCACAGACCCCCTGAAGCCTGTCCATGGTTAAGAACCACCAGTTTAAGATATATTTTACCCACATCACTAGAGCAGGAGACTCTTCATCTCAGAGTTGTGAGTTTGAGCCCCATGTTGGCAAAAAGATTCTTGCACTGCAGAGGGTTGGACTAGATGACCCTCAGGGTCCCTTCCAACTCTACAGTTCTACCATTCTATGATTTAGTCAACCATTTAAATCTCAGTATGAGCAAATGGCTGAGTAATATGAGCAAATGAATAATAGATATAACAGATTTATCACAATTATTTCATATCGAGACTACCCCACCCAACCCAATTGCTTGGAAAATAGATTTACATTGTAACTAGCAAGTGCTGGCCTCAGGTTTACCTCAGGTTTATTGTTTATAAACAAACAATAAATAAATTGTCAGAATTGTTATGTTAATTACATGTATGGTGAAACCCCCCCCCCCCGAAAAACAGAACTTGGGATTAAGTTCTGAATTGTTTTAACATTGGCTCTGAGAGAGTGTAGGAGCATATTCGTTTCCTTGGAAACATTGGCAATGTATTAGCTGTATCAAATATACAAAAAGAGATTTCCAGAAGTAAAGCCTTCTGGCCTCAGACAATGCTATATTTTTTTTAAAAAAAAATATTTTAAAAACCAGATGAATGTTTGCCTTCTGAAACTATCCCCCACCGCTCTGCGAGCTCTCCTCATCCTTGAAAAACAATCACTTGTTATTTGAAGATGATTTAAACAAAACAAAAGCCAGGTAGAAAAAAAAAATGTTCTAAGAAATGGTAGGGTGCAGCCTTCAACCCAAGTCCTTGATTCAAAAACCCTACATATATTAAGTAAAATAGAAACATCGTCACCAGACCCGCCCCCACCTCTTTCCCCCTTTTCTTCCTAATGTCTCAACAAATGAAACTGATTTGTAAAAATGTTGCATGGGGGGGGGGAATACGAGAGAGAGAGAGAGAGAGAGAGAGAGAGAGAGAGAGAGAGAGAGACATTGCACACACTTTTGTAAATCAAGAAAATCTTTAATAAAAATGCATTTTTTAAAAAAAGTTTATTGCAATGTGACTTTGAAAGGATTTGAGAATGCTCAAGATATTTTGCTGCCCGACAGAAGACAGTGCTCCCCACCTGCACCCCAATTCCACATACAGATGTTCACCAGACTGACAGTAGAGTCTTACTTCCAACATTGGTGATGGGACAGTGTTTTCCTCCACCCTCCCAGAGAGAACAGCAGCTTAAATTAAGGTGTGCAGCGTACCCACAAATGGCACCCACAGCTCTTTGCTGCAACTCCTTGCCCTCCAGCATCCGCCATGCAAGGTGATCCCCTCTACTCTATGATAGTGCCGTCTCTAAAAAGATGACTTTTGTACCATTGCTGTAGAATTCCGACAATCCAGCCTGAGGTTGCCGTTAAAATTACCTGTGATTTTATTCAAATCCATAAGACATTGCCTCTTTTATTATATCCTAAAAGCACCCGTTTTGGAATGCATTATTTACAATAAGGATTTGCTGATATCCTGAAACCACTTTGATTCAGCAGAGCTATCTGTATTTTTAAATACATATGCTTATATACAATGCAATGCTTGCTCCCCACTCCCCAAGCTTGACATTTCGGTCAATTCATCCTACACAACCAGTAAAATTAAAGACAAAGTTATTTATCTCTGGATGTTTCTGAGAAAATGGCAAAGCACATTAACCAAATGTTCCCTATGAAATATTAGGCTCCCCCCCCCCCCGTCTCCCAAACCAGCAGGATGAGAGATTTATGGCAAGCTTAGCTTGATGTTTAGTGGGGGAATAATATGCTGCTAATTTTACTGCTCTTCGTAGAAAAATATTTAAATATTGGATTTAAATATTGGAAAGTGCATACCAAAGAACAGCAGAGAAGGTTGCCAGGGCAAGCCTTCCTATCCAATACACATGACGTACACTGGCAGGATATGTGCAGGTGCAAGCAAGGGCGAAGGAAGGAAGGCTAGATGATTTAAAGGACAAGGGGGAAGCAACAGAAAATATGGGAAGGTGGCCACTGGGCGAGGGATTTGGGGCGTAGTGGTGCTGTGGGTTAAACCACAGAGCCTAGGACTTGCCGATCAGAAGGTTGGCGGTTCGAATCCCCGTGACGGGGTGAGCTCCCGTTGCTCAGTCCCTGCTCCTGCCAACCTAGCAGTTCAAAAGCACGTCAAAGTGCAAGTAGATAAATAGGTACCGCTCTGGCGGGAAGGTAAACGGCGTTTCTGTGCGCTGCTCTGGTTCGCCAGAAGCGGCTTAGTCATGCTGGCCACATGACCCGGAAACTGTACACCGGCTCCCTTGGCCAGTAAAGCGAGATGAGTGCCGCAACCCCAGAGTCGGCCACGACTGGACCTAATGGTCAGGGGTCCCTTTAACTTTACCTTTATTCAGCTTTCAGACTGAGCAAGGTATAAAATGTATAAAACAAGTACAAATACCTGCTGGAAATGTAAAGAAAAAGAAGGTACTTTTTATCATATGTGGTGGTTGTGTAAGGTAATAAAAGCCTTCTGGGAAATGATATATAATGAATTGAAAAAGATGTTTAAAATAACTTTTATAAAAAAAACAAAAAACCAGAAGCCTTTTTATTAGGAATTGTTGGTAGTGACATCCTAAAGGAGCAGAAAAGACTTTTTATGTATGCAACAACAGCCGCACGGATGCTACTGGCCCAGAGATGGAAAGAAGAAAGAGTCCCTACCAGAGAGGAATAGCAAACCAAGCTGTTGGCCTACGCTGGAAAGCTCAGGAACCAAGAAGACAAAAACTGTAAGAAAGAATGGGAAAAATATTATTTATTTAGGAGACCACTGTAAGCAGATGAAAACATTGTTGTTGTTTAGTCATGTCCGACTCTTCGTGACCCCATGGACCAGAGCACGCCAGGCACTCCGGTCTTCCACTGCCTCCCACAACATGAGTCAAACTCATGCTGGTAGCTTCGAGAACACTGTCCAACCATCTCGTCCTCTGTCGTCCCCTTCTTCTTGTGCCCTCAATCTTTCCCAGCATCAGGGTCTTTTCCAGGGAGTCTTCTCTTCTCATGAGGTGGCCAAAGTATTGGAGCCTCAGCTTCAGGATCTGTCCTTCCAGTGAGCACTCAGGGCTGATTTCCTTCAGAATGGGTAGGTTTGATCTTCCGGCAGTCCATGGGACTCTCAAGAGTCTCCTCCAGCACCATAATTCAAAAGCATCAATTCTTCGGCGATCAGCCTTCTTTATGGTCCAGCTCTCACTTCCATACATCACTACTGGGAAAACATCAGCAGGAATCTAATAACACTTTATGAAATAATATGCAGTTGAAAATCTTGACAATAGGACCCGGGAAGGGGATGGTGGGAAGTCCTGAGATTCATAGAAATCTCTTTAAATGGATATGTATCTGGTATTGTTATAACTCAGGCTTCCTCAAACTCGGCCCTCCAGATGTTTTTGGCCTACAACTCCCATGATCCCTAGCTAGCCGGACCAGTGGTGAGAGATGATGGGAACTGTAGTCTCAAAACATCTGGAGGGCTGCATACTTTACACTTGTAAAATAAAATAAAAATGATTTCAAAAAAAGAAAGATGGGAAGGTGGCCATCAGAGAATGGCTGTGTTCACATGTCACACCAAGCCAAATCAAGGCTTAGCACAACATGCTGGCTTCCAAGGAGATTTCAGCTGCTTTGCTCCTTCCTCAGGCTTCTTAGGCCAGCGTGGCAGCCAGGGCCGGCCCACCCATGCGGCCGTGTGAGGCAGCGGCCTCAGGGCAGCAGGCTCCGGACATCTGGGAGGGGCAGCAGATCCAGCCTCCAAGGAGTGCGCTGCTTGCCGCTTCCTGTGCTTGTCGGACGCCTCCTCCTTGTCTGCTGAGCATTTGCCCACCACTGCATACCCACCACCACCACTGAGTGGCAAATGCATATGCATGGACACGCAATGGAGGAGGTGGCAGCATTTTCTGTTTTGCCTCCAGCACCAAAACATCCTGGGCTGGTCCGTGGTGGCAGCTAAGCCACAGCTCGGTGCAGCCTGTCATCCATAACCCAGGGTGTGGTGTAGTGGTTAAGAGCAGTAGATTCATAATCTGGTGAACCGGGTTCGCTTCCCCGCTCCTCCACATGCAGCTGCTGGGTGACCTTGGGCTAGTCACGCTTCTCTGAAATCTCTCAGCCCCACTCACCTCACAGAGTGTTTGTTGTGGGGGAGGAAGGGAAAGGAGAATGTTAGCCGCCTTGAGACTCCTTCAGGTAGTGATAAAGCGGGATATCAAATCCAAACTCTTCTTCTTCTTCTTCTTCTTCTTCTTCTTCTTCTTCTTCAGGTCTTAACCATGCTCTGCAGCCAAGGCTTGTCCTGTGGTTATAGGTCATGGTTAAGCAGCAGAGGATCCTGGGTTCAGATGACACTCCAAGGCAATTTTTGGCTTAGCTATCTTCTCTTGTCAACTCCAGTCCATCTAGCTTCCACTTGGTGGATTTCAATACCTGTCTGTTGATGTCAGGCTTGAGTGAGGGTGGAGAGGGATGGTGGTGGTGGAACAGCGACTATCACCGTGAGCCTGGCGTGGCGGATCCAAGGGAAGAATGTTGCGCAGTGGCAGAGAAGCTGCTTCGCCCGTGCAGGGTCCCCAGTTCCATCCCTGGCACCTCTATATACAGGGCAGAATGCCAATGAAATAAAAATATACCCCACGTGGGGCTTCAGAGGGAGAAAGCAGTGGTTTCTTCTTTACCAACTGCAATATCTAGAACATTCAAGCCCAAGTGTGTGCATGTGTTAATATCTATTAAATATCACCAGGAACATAGATCTCAAATACGAGCAGTTGAATTTACTAATTTGCAAGGAGCGGCTTTTGTTAACAAATTAAGCTACCCGCCTCCTGGTTGCCCTGCTTGAGAAGCTGCTTAGACCAGGGTCAGGCTAGTTATGGAATCCTAGAATTGTAGAGTTGGAAGGGACCTTGAGGGTCATCTAGTCCAACCCCCTGGAATGCAGGAATCTCAGCTAAAGCATCCATGACAGATGGCCATCCAACTTCTGCTTAAAAACCTCCAGGGAGAGTCCATGTAACCCATTTGTCCATCTAATTTAGTCCCTGACTAGAAGCAGCTTTCCAGGGTCTCCAGCAGGAGACCCCACCCCACCCCTGCCATCTCCAGGTACCTGTATTCTTCTCACTGGAGATGCCTGAAATTGAATCTACACCCTTCTGCCTGCAGAGCAAATGCCTCAGCAGTAACAGTCCCTTCCCTTTCACACCGCACCACCTCCTCACACAATGTTTTTCAACAAAGGGGGGGGCGTTCCACACACACAATGCGTTGAAAGAACTTGAGCATATCCAACGGAAGCTGAATTTTGGAGAGGATTCAAGACAGACCAGAGGGAGAGAGAGAGATGGAGAATTTAGTTAAACTAGACTCCCACAGGAGGCAGCGAAGGCCATCAATTTGGGATGAGGCAAATTTATGGGGGAATAGGCTATACTCTGCCTCCAATATCGGAGCGCAGAAGGCCAAAGTGATCTTGAGCTTTCACAGGAGAGGAATCTTCTGGTTGGCTACTGTAAGAACAGGATGCTGGGCTAGAGGGTTAGATTGGCCTGATCCTGCTGCGGGCTCTTATGTTAAAACAAACGCCTTGCCTCTCACATGGAAACCTATGAGATGAAAGGCAGGATGAAATTTTTTTTTTCAAATGCATACATAAAACGGAAATGTCATACCATCAGTATGGTAGGTGGAGTGGTGCAATTGTATTCCTGGTGTCACCTGCACTACTGGGGTGTGTATGGTTGTGATTCTCTCATTCACTCTCTCTGACACACACACACACACACACACACACACGAGAGAGAGAGGGGGGGGGTGGGCAACGTGGCCAAATGCAAAAAGAGAGCAATGTTCCTGAACCTTGAGCAGTTAGTTCTGCAGAAGAAGGGATTCCGCCAGGTCTACCTTGCCATGCAAACGAAACCTGCTGCAAAGCCCCCCCCCCCCGCTACACAGATCATTAAAGGCGCAGCAGCCTCGACTTCTTTTGTAGCTGGTGGTGCACCTTAAAGAGAGAAAAGAGATCGACGTATTAAAAGAAGGCCAGCGGTGTTCCCTTTCGAATTAAATAAAGGCAAGGCGAGAAGATCCAGCCGTGCGTTGAACTTCACGCGCCAGCTGGGAAACCGTCGTAGCTTTGGGGGGGGGGGAGAATCATTGCCTCCCCCTTCTCACTCTCTTGCTGAGCAAACAAAAGCGAGAATGCAGCTTCTGCATGCACGTAAAAGCAAATCGCTGCGGCCTGGCCCTTTAACGTGCCTGGCTGTCGTGGGGCAGGGAAAGAGAGAGAGAGAAAGAAAGGGAAGCTGTTTGTTCCTTTGTGATAGCATCGGGTCAACCTGAGGTTAGCAGACCCCCCCTCCTCTTTTTACAACCGTTCTGATTGCCTGGGTAATGAATTGTGTCTGCCTCTATAGACGCCCCCCCCCCGCTGTCTCCCTCCTCGACCACGTGGCTTGCAAAATCCCCGCATCCAGACAGCTGAGTCCTTCCATTCTCCGGCGGTGCTGATTAGTTCCCTTTGCTTGCTCGTGCGGGGGGGGGGGGCGGCGGTGCGGGGGAGAGAACCTTCCACCTGAAAGATCTGAACTTTCGATTGGCGGAGGGGTGGCCCCCCCCGGGGGCGGGCAGAGAAGGTGTTATTTGCATGTCCAGACGGAAAAGCCCCGTCTGCGATATCTAAACCACGTCTGGAATCCACCGCTGCGCCGTCTCTGGAGACGCCTTAAAGTGACAGACGACATTGTGGTCCGCTTCCTCCTCCTCCTCCCGCCGCCGCCGAAGGAGGGGGGGGGCCTTGGATACGGAGAAAGCCCTAATTATATGGTGCAAAGTGGAGCCATCTCACTGTTTACCTTGCGCCATTTCCTCTCCAGGTATTTAGGAGGAGACAGCAGGAAACGGCGCGCTAAGCACCCACAGATAAGACTTGTTTTGTTTGGAGTTCGCTTGCTTTTGTTTGGGCGGGATGTGTGTCTTTGCTACCCCCCCCCCCCCCGAGCAGCGTGAACTCCGAATAGCCCCTCGGGCTGCAAATCGAGGGCCGGTGCAGAAGCAACGAGGAGTTGCAGGAGGCCGTTTGCAGCCGTGCACGCTGAACTTAATGCTCGCACCTTCCCGGCGCTTAAATTAATAACTCCCGGAGGAGGAGCGCGGTGCTCCGAGAGCTGCCCTCTGAAAAGCTGCCCCAGACAATTGCCAAGAGAAGAGAGCCCCGCAGTTTCCCCCCGCCACCCTTTCTCTTTGGCGCTTGGGTTGCAAAGCCGAGGCTGTTAATTAAAGCAGGAGGGAAAGGTGTGCGCGACAAGTACCTGTTGCCAATTTGGGACCTTGTTTTCCTCTCTCCTCTTTTACAAAGAGAATTTCACAGCTGAATGGGGGAAGAGCAGCCTACCTACAGCGATAATGGATCCCTGTTGAAAATAGCTGTAGCGGCGTGTATTTTAATATGTTAGCAAATGGGAGTGACTCAGAAGTGCCACCGTTTTTCATTTTCTGAGTGTGCTGCAAGGTTGGGACAAGAAGGCTTTCCATAGATGCACGTTCGCCCTCCCTGCAGCTGCACCTGTTTAATATGATGCAGTCGGGTTATTTGTCTGCACTGGCAGCAGCTTTCCAGGGTCTCCCATCTTTCCCACCTCCTTAAGAAGCTTAAGAGAGCCAGTGTGGTGTAGTGGTTAAGAGCGGTAGACTCGTAATCTGGGGAACCGGGTTCGCGTCTCCGCTCCTCCACATGCAGCTGCTGGGTGACCTTGGGCCAGTCACACTTCTCCGAAGTCTCTCAGCCCCACTCACCTCACAGAGTGTTTGTTGTGGGGGAGGAAGGGAAAGGAGAATGTTAGCCGCTTTGAGACTCCTGAAGGGGAGTGAAAGGCGGGATATCAAATCCAAACTCTTCTTCTTCTTCTTCTTCCTTATATCAACACGGAGACCAATGCTTCATCTAACTTAGCATTGTCAACACTGACTGGCAGCCACTCTCCAGGGTTTCAGGCAGGGGGTCTTCCAGTCCTACCCGGAGATGCCAGGATTTGAACCTGGGGCCTTCTGCGGGCAAAGCAGATGCCCCACCACTGAGCTGAGTCTACATCTGCCCTGTACATTTGAAGCACTATCATGCCATTTTAAGCAGCCATGGTCTGTCATCCCCCCACCGCCACACCAAAGAATCCTGGGAACTGTAGTTTAAGGGTGCCGAGGATCATTAGGAGACAAAAACCTTGGATCTGCCAAGGATGGTCTCCATTGTGGTAGCAGGGCGGTCTTCTCCATCACCTCCTATCTGATCAGCAAGCTAAATCCCATCCCCACACTTCCAGCCAGATAAAGGCAAGCTGCAGTTAATGAGGAAAAGCAGTTCAGACTGCCAGACCAAACTAGGAAGAACAGGGTTTATAGCAGGGATGTGGGGAAACTTGCGGCTCTCTAGCTGGTGTTGGACTACAACTCCCAACAGCCAGCATGGACAGTAATCTGACTGACAGCACTCAGGCCAGCACTGCAGCCTTGAGGCCACCCTTGCCCTGTAGGGCTTTATCTGACTGGCTGGCGGAAGATCCAGAGTTCTGGTTTGAGCCACACCAGAACACAGCACCATAGTCAGACAATTTATCTCTCCCAGTTTGCCTTTCTTTCTGGCCTCCACCTAAATCCTCTTAGATTAGTCCCTCTTCCGTTTTTCCTTTTCTAGGGTCCCACTGCTCAGATTTCTGCTACTCCCTCTTCTGTTTCCTCTGCCCAACTCTTACCCAATTGCTTCCAGAGACTTCACTGTTTGCACAAAAACCATTCTCGGCCTAGTGTACCTGAAGGAGCATCTCCACCCCCATCGTTCTGCCCGGACACTGAGGTCCAGCGCAGAGGGCCTTCAGGCAGTTCCCTCACTGCGAGAAGCTAAGCTACAGGGAAACAGGCAGAGGGCCTTCTTGGTAGTGGCACCCGTCCTGTGGAACACCCTCCCATCAGATCTCAAAGAGATAAACAACTACTTGATATTTAGAAGACATCTGAAGGCAGCCCTGTTCAGGGAAGTTTTTAATGTGTGACATTTTAATGTATTTTTAATCTTTGTTGGAAGCCGCCCAGAGTGGCTGGGGAAGCCCAGCCAGATGGGCGGGGTACAAATAATAAATTACTATTCCTATTTGTGCGTTGCACTACAGATACCGGTGGGCGATTAGATAGGGTTGCTGTATGGCCGGGTTTTCCCCAGACATAACTGTCAGAAATAGCAACCCTGTGGAATTCCTGAAAATCGCAAAAATGTCCAGAAAAACATAGGTGTATGGTAACCCATGTCTGAAGTGTTGATTTTTTGGCGAATTTCCTTAAAAATAACTCAAAATCTTCTGTTTTTGTTGTGGAAAGGTTAACACTATTTTTTTGAAATGCTTTTTCCTGTGTTTAAAATAACCAGACCTAGGGCAGCAGATCAGAACAGAAGCCAGAGTGATGCACTGTGGACTCAGTATCTAATAGTATCTAATTTTTGGTGGTGGGGGGGGGGAATCTCTCCCTGCCCCTTCTAATAGCAGCTCCACACGCTGCAGCATAAGCTGCTCCTGAAACTTGGGGAAGTGTCAAAAGCAGTGAGGAGGAATTAAAGAACCTTTTAATCAGGGTGAAAGAGGAGAGCGCAAAATATGGTCTGAAGCTCAACATCAAAAAAACGAAGATCATGGCCACTGGTCCCATCACCTCCTGGCAAATAGAAGGGGAAGAAATGGAGGCAGTGAGAGACTTTACTTTCTTGGGCTCCATGATCACTGCAGATGGTGACAGAAGTCACAAAATTAAAAGACGTCTGCTCCTTGGGAGAAAGGCGATGGTAAACCTAGACAACATCTTAAAAAGTAGAGAGTGCCAACAAAGGTCCATATAGTTAAAGCTATGGTTTTCCCAATAGTGATGTATGGAAGTGAGAGCTGGACCATAAAGAAGGCTGGTTGCCAAAGAATTGATGCTTTTGAATTATGGTGCTGGAGGAGACTCTTGAGAGTCCCATGGACTGCAAGAAGATCAAACCTCTCCATTCTTAAGGAAATCAGGCCTGAGTGCTCACTGAAAGGACAGATCCTGATGCTGAGGCTCCAATACTTTGGCCACCTCATGAAAAGAGAAGACTCCCTGGAAAAGACCCTGATGTTGGGAAAGATGGAGGGCACAAGGAGAAGGGGACGGCAGAGGATGAGATGGTTGGACAGTGTTCTCGAAGCTACCAGCAAGAGTTTGACCAAACTAGGAGGCAGTGGAAGACAGGAGAGCCTGGCATGCTGTGGTCCATGGGGTCACGAAGAGTCGGACACAACTAAACAACAACAAGCAGTACCAACAGTAACAGAAATAAAAAGCCAGAAACCCCACTGCATACACAAACCTTTCTCCACACATAACTGGGGGGGCTAAGTTCAATATGTATTAGAATAAGACACACAGAATTTTTCCTGTTGTGGTGCATAGGGGGAACTAAGGTTCTTTTAACAGTGCAATACAATTCAGACTTTTGACTTCAAGTAGAAAAAACTGTGTACTTAAGACGGGGTTACTGGCGTGACTGCAGTTGTGTATTTGGAGGGCAAGAGATTAGAAATATGACAAGGATAGTAATGAATCATTCACGATCCTCTGATGGCCTTTATGGTTTCACAGGAAGCATCTAGAGTGGCTTTTTAAATATTCATTCTTAATTTGTGGTGCAGATGTGTCGGTGGATCTAAAGCCTAGATCTGGCAGTTCCATTTTAAACGGAGATAGAATTAAAACCCTGAATTTTGTAGACACGGCAGCAGGGGAAGAAGGCATCCGCTTTCAGTTGACAACCGTATTTCGTGAGAGATGGTTACCCGTGTGATGAAATAGTACAGGGGTCAGCACTCCTTACCACTCACTGGTCATTAGATGGGTGAAATAGGTTATTCTTCTCTCTCTGGAGAACTAGATAGGACTGAAGGAGGAAGTTGAGGAAAAGTGACCCTCTTTCCCTATTCCCTCAACCTCTGGGCTTTTCAAGGCTCAGTTGAATTCTGCATCTGGCTTTTACCCAGAACCCTCGGAAAACCAAAGTCTGCAGACACACTTTCTCTCTTCCTGCCTCTTGGGAAGGGGAGGGGGTTAATTGGGGGGAGGGGAAATGGCCAGAAGGGGCAGTGTGCATGGCATCCCTCCCAAAATCCATATATGCCCATGGGCTTAAAAATGTTGCTGAACCTTGGAATACTGTAATGTTCTCCATGTGGGGCTATGTAGCCCTGAAGACTGTTCAGAAACTGTACTGGAATAGAATGCTATTGCCTAGCTATTGGTGAATGCCAGAAAGTCCATGGGCAGATAGGGTCTCAGCCTGTGTTCCAGGTAGAGCTGGTAGACAGCTGCCCTGGACACAGAAGTGACCTGCGCCTCCATGGACAGCTGTGAGTCCAAAATGACTCCCAGGCTGCGCACCTGGTCCTTCAGGGGCACAGTTACCCCACTCAGGACCAGGGAATCCTCCTCATCCACCTGCCTCCTATCCCCCCAAAACAGTACTTCTGTCCTGTCAGGATTCAACCTCCATCTGTTGGTCACCATCCATCCATTATGTAGATGGATTAGAGATTTTTGGTGATTAAGTGGTATATAAATCATGATAAATAAATATATACAGTGACCCTGGTCATAGCTCAGTTGTAGAGCACAAGTTCACTCTGTCAGCCTGCTGAGATTCAACTAGGTCAGTGGTGTAACAGCTGCTCTGCATGCCAAAGATATCAGGTTCAATCCACAGCATTCGGTCCAGTATACCTGAAGGAGTGTCTCCACCCCCATCGTTCAGCCCGGACACTGAGGTCTAGCACCAAGGGCCTTCTGGCGGTTCCATCGCTGCGAGGAGCCAAGTTACAGGGAACCAGGCAGAGGGACTTCTCCATAGTGGCACCCACCCTGTGGAACACCCTCCCACCAGATGTCAAAAAGAACAACAACTACCAGACTTTTAGAAGACATCTGAAGGCAGCCCTGGTTAGGGAAGCTTTTAATGTTTGATGCATTACTGTATTTTAATAATTTGTTGGAAGCTGCCCAGAGTGGCTGGGGAAGCCCAGCAAGATGGGCGGGGTATAAATAATTTCTTCATCATCATCATCATCTCCAAATGTCTTCTCCCTGAAATCCTAGAGAGCTGATGTTAGAAAACAATGGTAGAAAATAATGAGCTTGATGGACCAATGGTCTTACTATAAGGCAGCTTCCTATGTTCCTATGAAATATACTGACATGTAGACATTGTAGACTTTATCAGTCAGTAACTAAGACATAAGATCAAACCTATCCATTCTTAAGGAAATCAGCCCTGAGTGCTCACTGGAAGGACAGATCCTGAAGCTGAGGCTCCAAGACTTTGGCCACCTCATGAGAAGAGAAGACTCCCTGGAAAAGACCCTGATGTTGGGAAAGATGGAGGGCACAAGGAGAAGGGGACGACAGAGGACGAGATGGTTGGACAGTGTTCTTGAAGCTACCAACATGAGTTTGACCAAACTGCGGGAGGCAGTGGAAGACAGGAGTGCCTGACATGCTCTGGTCCAGGGGGTCACGAAGAATCGGACACGACTAAATGACTAAACAACAACTAAGACATATGACACCTGCCTCTTCCACTCCTGGCAGGAAAATGGAGGGAAAGCACAGAGGAGTAACAGATTCTGAAATATGGCACTTTCACACCACCAGTCTGTCCAACTATTCTGTGTTTGGACATGTGAACTGTCTGAGATTGCTGCCTGCCAGTATCTGCTACCCAATTATTGTCCCACCACACCTGACAGAAGCACAGAAAATGTGTGTTTATCTTTCTTTGATGTCATAAAACCGCCCCTTCTTGAAATATTTCATCATCTTCGCAAGTCCAAAAGTAGCAAAATTAGTCAAGAAGCGTTTTTGAACAGACCGGCTGTCTGAAATCACTTATTGTCTAGATTTGTTACCCACAGACCAGTTGAAAATTGCTGAGGGTCTTGCCTGACCACTTAATGGCTTTTCTGCTTGTTGCAGCAATTGTAATGCGCTGGTGTAGATGCGGTATGACTTACAATAATGATACAAACATTAAAACCAATAATAAAAAAATCAACACAAAATGAAAACCTAAAACCACATTCATAATGCACAAATACATATAAAGGTAATACAACACAAACCACTAAAAGACAAGCAAGCAAGAGGTCTGAATTAAGGGCCAAAAATCTGGGTAAAAAGAAACATAGATTTTTTTTTTGGTCTTGTGCCTAAAAATAGATAGATAGTGCCAGACATGCCTCCCTGTTGACAGCATTCCAGAAGTGAGGAGCCACCACTAAAAAGACCCATTCGGATCTTGTCACCCTCTGCACCTCCCTTGGTGGAAGATCACAGAGAAGGGCCTCAGATGGTGAATGCTGGGTCCAGGTTGGTTCATGCAGAAGGAATATGGTCCTTAAAAGAAAAGGAAAAGGAGCTAAACCAACACTTCCCTGCTGCCACCTGAAAATTGAGGGATCAGGGCAATATGGGAAGGGGAGAAAGTGGGGCAGGCGAAGAAGGTGTGAGGCAGCCATGGGCAGTGCCAGATTTACATATAAGCTAAACAAGCTATAGCTTAGGACCCCACTCTCTTGGGGCCCCCCAAAAAAATTAAAGGAAGAAAAAGCCTGGATGTACATTTCCAACATATGAGATAAAAAACAAATAAAACAAAATCTACATACAGCAACAGCGGCAAATGGCTTTAGATACCTATTAGGTCCATAAATTGTAGCATATATTCAACACAAAAAAACAGCAGCAATTTGTTGTTGACAAAGGACAGCTGGACATATAAAGGGCCCCATTACATTCAATAGCTTAGGGTCTCATCAAACCTAAATCTGGCCCTGGCCATGGGCAAAAGGAAGCATAGTAACAGTGGTGGGGTGACCAGGATGGGGCACGAGCTCCTCTCAAACATGGCAGTGCTCCTATTATTCTATTTTTCCTCCGCAGAGGTTGATGAAGCAGGAGGAAGACTATATCTCAGTGGCAGTGCA
Source organism: Podarcis pityusensis (assembly GCF_964106645.2). Lineage (NCBI taxonomy): Eukaryota > Metazoa > Chordata > Lepidosauria > Squamata > Lacertidae > Podarcis > Podarcis pityusensis. Next base: position 14,201,134 of record NC_138030.1, read on the forward strand.
TCTGGGTTCAATCTCCAGCATCTCCAAATAAGACTGGGAAATGCTGCTGCCTGAACCTCTGGATTGCCACTGATTTAGGAGCAAGAGAGGGTCTGTAGCACGACCCAGACCTGTTTCATGTGTAATAGCAACAAGGCCCCACACAGAAGACGGAGAGGCCTTCTCGATGGTTAATGGCAAGGTTAGTGTAAGTAGGTCACCGTTTAATGGTTTCCGATGAAACGTGAGCAAATGTGTCTTGTTAACACAGTGACTTATTTATGACTCACCCCCATACTGTAAGTGTGAAGACATGTGCTGGCGGTATATGAATTAATATGGTTTGGATTTCGCTCAGAACACGTTTGCTCTAAGGTGCTAGCCTCGGGCTCTCTGGGCAGCCGATTGCTTTAAATTGCAAGCACAGCCGAGAGGTGAGGTGTCGGGTCAAAGCCAAGGATGAAGGGCAGGGAGGGGGGGGAACAGGGTGCGGGGGGGGGGAGAGAGTTTTGCATACAACGGAGCAGTATGCTATAGCTCAGAGGAACAGCTCCTGCTTTGATCACAGAAGGTCATGGGTTCAATTTGCCCCTACAGAGCTACTACCAGTCAGTGTCTAGACCAGGCACCCCCAAACTCGGCCCTCCAAGTGTTTTGGGACTACAATTCCCATCATCCCTGACCACTGGTCCTGTTAGCTAAGGATGATGGGAGTTGTAGTCCCAAAGCATCTGGAGGGCCGAGTTTGGGGATGCCTGGTGTAGACAATACTGAGCGAGATAGACCAATGGTACAGTTCAGTATAATTGGTGGCAATGGTCACAGAGGACAAGCCTGAAGAAACCATTGTGGGGAGCCGGCCCCAAACTGCAACAAATACCTGTTCCCATTGTTCTTGGTCTATTTTCAACATGGCTTCCAAGAATTAGTAGTCCTGGTAAGTGGAGAACCAGTTCAGAAAGAAAACACCAGCTTCCATCTCTTCCATCTCAGGCGGATGTTTTTGGGTTGGGGGGACACAGTGCCATAGCTACAAGGGGACTAGCTGGATTTTGTGGCCCCAGGTGATGCCACAGAAAGGCACCACTGAGGCTTCCAGCCTCTATGTGTGTGGGGGGGGGGGTAGGATTTATTTTAGGGGGGCAGGCTTTATGCTGGGGGGACCCAGAACCAAGCTATCTGCGACACAATTGGTCAATTCAGTATTTTTATTTGGTTACTTGATTTGGGGAGGGCAGCTGCCCCCTCTGCCCATGGTGGTGTGTGCCAAACTGGGTACCTGACCCAGGTGAAATAAAGCCTAGTTTTTCCCCCTGGGGGGGGCGGGGGCGGACCCTGCTACTTCAAGCACCTGAGGTTCTGGCATGCTGCAGGACTGACCCTACCATTAGGCAGGGTGAAGCAACCACCTCAGGCAGCAGATACTGAGGTGTGGTGAGAAGCTGTTGGGAGGACAGAGTTGTGTGCTCCTGTTTACAATGCTCTGTTCTCTGCCTGAAATGAGTATGTTCAGTTAACTAGAGACGCTCCAAGACCTTTCAGTGCCTGAGCCAGAGGATCCAAATATACCCCAACCATTTTAATGACAAATCTTTCCACATTCGCTGGATGGCTCCAAGTTTTAGTTATTGCGTATTGTACCACACTTTCTCTGCATCGTGCTTAATTTTAGTCACCTTTATCTGGTCTCTGTGGGACGCGGGTGGCGCTGTGGGTTAACCACAGAGCCTAGGACTTGCCAATCAGAAGGTCGGCGGTTTGAATCCCCTCGACGGGGTGAGCTCCCGTTGCTCAGTCCCTGCTCCTGCCAACCTAGCAGTTCGAAAGCACGTCAAAAGTGCAAGTAGATAAATAGGTACCGCTCTAGCGGGAAGGTAAACGGCGTTTCCGTGCACTGCTCTGGTTCGCCAGAAGTGGCTTAGTCATGCTGGCCACATGACCCAGAAGCTGTATGCCGGCTCCCTCGGCCAGTAAAGCGAGATGAGCGCCGCAACCCCAGAGTCGGTCACACCTGGACCTAATGGTCAGGGGTCCCTTTACCTTTACCTATCTGGTCTCCTCTTTCTCAGCCTTTTCTCTAAGTGAAAAAGCTCCAATACGTTGCAGCCTTTCAAGTCTCTCCAGCCCTGTGATCAGTTTGGTTACCATATTTCTGAACTCTGTTCACAGATTGGTTTTTTTCTAGAAACATGGATGGAATTTGCCTAATGAACCCGATCAAGCGGAAGCCCCGTGCAAGGGCTTCTGCTTGTGCAAAAGGGCTTTTCCCCCTCTCTCCTCCCCCTGTGCCAACCACAGTTGGCTTGCCTGGGGGGGGGTGTCAGGAAAACCCCTAAAACTGAGCAGGTGGAGGGGGGGCATCATTCAGTCTGGAAAGCCGATATGCTTACATAGAGTATTTGTAATAGTGTGGCACTTAAGTCCACCCATAAATGGCAATTTTAAAAATAATAAATTTCAAATTCAAACATTTCCCATTTAAAAAAATTCAAACCTAGATTTCAAATTGGCATACTTGCATTAACAAATTTATGTCCCATTAATTCTCACTGTCCATAAGCTGGGAATGAGTTGGCATAGCATTGGTGGATGTGAGTGCCAACATTTTGCCTTAACTGCAAACAGTTGCTTTCGATTCCGTCGGTGTTCAGCTTTGCCGCAGAGGTATGGTGGAGGAACATCACCTGAGAGCCCGTTAAGAGTCACCTAGTAAGTTTCCCTCTTCGCTCTCTAGCCCTAAGATAATTCACAACCTTTCAGCTGCTAAGCTTCTTAAATCACATTTGTTCTCTGTGATACAAGACTTTTCGTCTCATCCCCACCGGATTATCAAGTATTGTTGAAGCTGGGCATAGACTGTCAGGTGGCAAAAGTGTGAAGATTAAACAATCTTCTGGGAGTCTGTTCATGTTCAAAAAAGCCTTTTCATCAGCAAGAGCCAGTTTCCAAACAAACTTGGGAGACTGTTAGAAACTTGTTTAATACTATTTTTAAATCCCATTTTCCACGGAAGGCAATGAAAGTTCACACTTAACATTAAGAAAGACCATGCTTGGTGCTTCATAATTTCCGTAGGCTTGCAAGTAATTTTGGTTTTTTTCCATGCCATTTCATTATGAGCCCTTTTAAAAAAAAATCACCTTGTACTTTTGCACATTTGGCATTGTTGGTTCTCTAGGGGGAGAAGGAGCAAGATAAAGACCCTTTAACTATTTGCAAGCAGCAAATCATAGCTATGAAGAATTATGGAGGAGCCATTCCCTTCTTTTTACAAGAGAACCCAAAGCTGTCTTTATCTCTGAGTAACAGGATTTGCCAAGTATTTTAGCAGCTTGTTCGCACTGCTATGGCTGAGCTTGCATCAGCAATTTTTTTTTATTATTATACATGCCTTTCTTCAGACAGGTTTATTTCTCAGCTAAGGGTGGACAGAAATAATTTTGGACTAAATCTTAGTGCAAAGATAGGCATCATTTCTGGGGTTATTTTATCCCTAGTGCACTTGTCTGCGAAGAGCAAGGTAACTGTGGTTTGCTGTTGCTGTTCTTGTTTGTTTTTTAAACTCACAGAAAGAGACTGGATCTCTCTAGAGTCTTTCTCTCCCCATGTCTCCAGCCAGCGATCTGTGGCTGTCACCAGGCTGTCACACAGCTCTACCCCCCCTCCCGAAAAAGCATTTTGGGACCCCATGCCAGTTTTCTGCCCCTAGCTTCAGCCGCATTCCTTTCTAGCAGTGGAGGCCTGAACTTTATCCCCCAGGTATTGATATTGGGGTGGGGCTGAGATCCAACCCTCTAACAACATACGGTAACAAACCTATCCTCTTAAAGGTTTAAGCCAGGGGTAGGAAACCTGGCAGCCTCCTGCTGCTGGTAGACTCTAACTCCCATCAGCCCCTGCTAGCATGACCACTGGTCAGGAATGATGGGAGTTGTAGTCCAACAACATCCAGAAACCGCCTTGTCATGTGATTTCCCTGACCAACCTGCACATTACACAGAATGAGCTGGTAGCCTGAGGCAGTAGAATTCTGGACTGCACCACCTAAAAAAACTGTAGGTGGGAGTTTGCATTTTTTTAAAAATGCACACTTATTTACTCTACCATGTTATATATGTCTGCACGGAAGTAAGCCTTATTGAGATCAGTGGGGCTCATTTTCAGGTGAGTATGGGACTGCGCCCTTATAAAAAAATCCTGACATATAGTAAATATCAGGAAAAATGTTATGAATACTAAATTAAACATACTATTAATAATTGTTTTTTTATTTGTACCTCACCCATCTGACTGGATTGCCCCAGCCACCTTCCAAAAGGTGGTGGTGGTTGTTACTTATCCCGCTTTTCCCGGGGTATCCAACCATGATCTACTATATATTTTGCAAGTTTGTTTGTCTGTTCCCGATGCATTTAGGCAACTCTTAAGATACTTGTAACCAAATTTTGCATAATGGTTCCTGAGATCAAGAGCAGGTTTCTGTCTTAAGTTTGGATACAATCATCATCATCATCATCATCCTTTATTAGGCATAGCACACCACACACTAACAAACAAACATCACATACAGACTGTATAAAATACAGGCTCAGCGAACACAATTTAAAGTTTGGATACAAATGGACCCCATTTTGAATGAAGATGACAGGCTGAACCTTTCAAAACAGTACTGATTTGGGGCGTGTTGGGGGTTTCTTAGTTTTCCAAGCAATGTTGGGCATGTGGCTGCTAGTTATAAATAAAACGATATAATCACACCATTATAAACTTTCAGACCACTCAAAACAATTCAGAACACACACAGGGAGATTCAAACATACGACATCTCATCTGTTCATCCCAGAATTCTACCACTCCAGTCTATCCCCTCATTCTACTTCAGGCATAGATTGGCTCTCACATATTACCCAAAGTGCTGTAGGGTGACCCAGTGCTGTTGACAGCAGCTGGACTTTAGCACATCACTTGTACCTGTTGTGCTAGATAGGAGTTTCCAGTGTGCTACAAAGTGTGCTAGCTGGCCACTGTGAATTAAATTTACCTAACCTTCCTTCTGATATTTGCTAGCCAGCCATATCTACATAGTTGGCCCATTGCTAACTGTCTTAGAAAACGGATCTCTCAATGAGTACCAAGCTCTTGGAACTCTGATCATTTGACTTGCATGTTGGTTGTGAGTTACTGTATGACCAAAAAAAAATAAAAATGCACACATTTATGGCATCCAAATATGAAAATGTGATTCCTAGGCTACAGAGAAATGCATACTTTATAATTTGAAGAGCTCAAAATTCTTTTTGAAAGATGAGCCATTTTTAGAGGTCCTCTTGCCCTCATTACAAGGAATGTGGGTGGCGCTGTGGGTTAAACCACAGAGCCTCGAACTTGCCGATCAGAAGGTTGGCGGTTCATAGAATCATAGAGTTCAAATCCCCGCAACAGCGTGAGCTCCCGTTGCTCGGTCCCTGCTCCTGGCAACCTAGCAGTTTGAAAGCACGTCAAAGTGCAAGTAGATAAATAGGCGGGAAGGTAAACGGCATTTCCGTGCGCTTCTCTGATTCACCAGAAGCGGCTTAGTCATGCTGACCACATGACCCGGAAGCTGTACGCCGGCTCCTTCGGCCAATAAAGTGAGATGAGCGCCCCAACCCCAGAGTCGGTCACGACTGGACCTAATGGTCAAGGGTCCCCTTTACCTTTACTTGCCCTCATTAGTTACCATATTTTTTGCTCTATAAGACTCACTTTTTCCCTCCTAAAAAGTAAGGGGAAATGTGTGTGCGTCTTATGGAGCGAATGCAGGCAGCACAGCTATCCCAGAAGCCAGAACAGCAAGAGGGATTGCTGCTTTCCCTCTTGCTGTTCTGGCTTCTGAGATTCAGATTTTTTTTTTCTTGTTTTCCTCCTCCAAAAACTAGGTGCGTCTTGTGGTCTGGTGCGTCTTATAGAGCGAAAAATACAGTATACTCTGATGTCTTGTAAGGGGCATCATGCAAGTTGTTACAGCAAAGAGTCACGTGGCAGCATAAAACGAATGCACATCTCATGACATGAGCTTTCATTCAGCTTTTCACTCACTCAGTCTTGATGCCAAACATAGGAAGCTGCCTTACACCAAGTCAGAGTAATGATCCCTCTCTCCACACTGACTGGCAGTAGCTCTACAGAGTTTCAGGCAGAGGTCTCTCTCAGCCCTACCAGTGACCGAATGCCAGGAATTGAACCTGAGACCTTCTGCATGCAAAGCCAGTACTTTGAATTGGGCCCAGAAACTAATTGGCAGCCAGTACAGTCTGGCCAGGATTAGTGTAATATGCTCTTCGAGACTGTGAGCAACCTGGCTGCTGAATTCTGCACCAGCTGAAGTTTCCTAACCATCTTCAGAGGCAGCGTTGCATTAATTTAACACACATGGCTTCCCCCAAAGAACCCTGGGAATGCTAGTTTCCCCATCACAAGCACTACAATCCCCAGCACCTTTAGCAAACTGAAGTTCCCAGGATCCTTTGGAGGAAGGCTTGTGTTTTAAAGGTGTGTTGAATATGTACTTTAAATGTATGGTGTGGGGGGGGTTTGTGGGGGAAGAAAGATACAGGACCTGCAGTCAGTTAAAGGGTGCCTTTCCAAGGAGCAAAAGCAACAGCTAGAGGTGAGTAGGATCAAGTCTTTTATAAGGACAAGTGCAACTGGATCCGCAGGGGGACAGGTCACTAGTGCAATATTTATCTCCCCCCTCCCGTTTCTTCCGCACTTGTCCTTTTTTTTATTACTGAAAGGGCCATGCCTGTTGGCTCGTCACAACTGAACCTCTTTCGGGCCTGCTTTCCCCCTCCCCTCCCTTGCAAACGAAACCCAGCCGACAGAGGTTGCCCATCCGAAGAGCCTCGCTTGCTACTGCTGCAATAGCCCTAGCCCCCTATCCATTTCCCAGAAGGTAGGGACGCGGGTGGCGCTGTGGGTTAAACCACCGAGTCTAGGACTTGCCAATCAGAAGGTCAGCGGTTCGAATCCCCATGACGGGGTGAGCTCCCGTTGCTCAGTCCCAGCTCCTGCCAACCTAGCAGTTCAAAAGCACGCCCCCAAAAAGTGCAAGTAGATAAATAGGTACCGCTCCGGCGGGAAGGTAAACGGTGTTTCCATGTGCTGCTCTGGTTCACCAGAAGCGGCTTAGTCATGCTGGCCACATGACCTGGAAGCTGTACGCTGGCTCCCTCGGCCAATAAAGCGAGATGAGTGCCGCAACCCCAGAGTCGGTCACGACTGGACCAAATGGTCCCTTTACCTAAGCTCAAGGGAACTGACTTCTGAGAAGACAAAGATAGGATGTATAGGAGCCATGTTGCTCTAAGACACGCACAGGCTCGCTCACTCCAGCTCAGTCCCGATGGAAACCAGCTTCATTAACATAAACTAAGAGGTGCCAAAAAAAAAAATATCACTTTGCAGAGGATCCCCAGTTTCCGGGCATGGTCAGCTCTTGCAAACCGCTCTCATCACTTATCATCTATTAACTGTCCCTCCTTGACGCCGGGGGTGAGCGCTTGGAGCACCAGGAGCGGCTTAAGAAAGCCTCGTCCGCCGCTTACAAATAAGGACCTTATCGCAGCTCTACCGGCGAGGAGCCCATCTCCCTCTGTCGGTTCCTTGGAGAAGCACCTTCCGAAGGGGAAAAGCTCTGGGCGCGTTTGCCTTTAAGAGGCGGGGCGCCGAGCCTGGGAGGAGGGCGGGGCTGAAAGGCAAACGCCGCCTGCGATTGGGTAGCAGGCCCTGTCGCTCCCGCGCCTTCTCCCTTCCTCAACCTCCCCCGCCCGCCCTCGCCTCTTCCCTTACGGCTCCCTCCGCCTCCTCCCCTCGCTCTGCGCCGCTCGCGCCCCGCCCGCTGGAAAGGGCAGCACCAGTCTAGCGCTGACGTCACCCCGTCTGTCTGCTCTCCCCCCTCCTCTTTCCCCTATGAAACTGGATCTCCTTGGACTTGAATGAGGAGCAAAGGGCGGGGGCGGGGGGGTTGGAGGAGGAGGAGCAGCAGCAGGAGGAGGAGGAGTGCGGGGGGGGGAGAAGAAGAGGAGGAGGAGGAGGAGGAGGGAGTTACTAAGATCTTGCCTGGGCAGGCGAGAGAAAGAGGGAGGCACACACCGAGAGAAACAAAGTAGCAAGTCCCTTTCCCACCCGGCTCTGTCCGCGAACTTCTGGGGCTGGGGGGCAATGGAGGGGAGGGGGCCAGCCGCAGAGCTGAGAGCTGAGATCTCCTCTCTCTAGTGCTCCTCATTTCCCCCCTAAACTTGAATCCCTCCCCCCCCCGCACCCTGCGAAATTTATTTTTGGAGGGTGCGTGTCCCCCACCCCACCCCCATTCCTTCCTTCCTCTCCAAAGGGTTTTTTTTTTATAAAATCAATTATATTTGCCCCCCTCCCATTCCTCCCCCCCCACTACTCTTCTTCTTCTTCTTCCGCCGCCGAACCCCTCGAAGGAAGATCCCGTCTTTATGTTGTGCTGCCCGGAGAGACCCCTGAAGTCTTCCCGTCCTTTGTTTCTCCGCTTCTTTTTTAAATGTATAACTTGATGGGTCTCAACAGCACAACCGGAGCCAGCCAGCCCAATGTCTCCTGTACATGCAACTGCAAACGGTCTTTGTTTCAGAGTATGGAGATCAGTAAGTACTTCTTTCCCATTCTGTATCTCTTTCTGTATTTGCATGTGTGCAAAACTCTCCCTTCTGTCGCCTTGTTTGGGGCCGGAGAGAGAAACGGCGTCTCGGGCTCTCCTCGCTCGCCTTTGCTGGGTTCCCGAACGCGGCGCCTTCTCTGGGCTTTGGGCGATTATTTCATTTCGCGCTGCAAAAAAAATCGAAGGTTGGGTTGTTGTGTTTTTTGAAAACAAGATATTTTAAGACTTGCGGGTATGTTCTGTTTCCCCACTTAGTGTGTGTGTGTGTTCGGGTGCCCCAAAGTTTTATTTTCCTTTATTCAATTGCAAAAAAAGGGAAAAGAAATCCCCCCCCCGTAACGTGCCTCCCTGCACAATTTTCCAGCTTCCCAAAAATGCGATTTGGAGACCCTCTCCCAGGGACCTCAAAAGAGTTGCTTTCTCGAGTCCCGGAGTTCGCTGGCTTTTGGCTTCTTTTCTCCCGGATCTGAACTTCAACTCGACATCTTTTCCTCCCGTCTTAACGTTGCCCTTCTCCTCTGGCCGGCGGCGGGGCGGGACGGTGCGAGGCTCCCGGGGAGGGGAAGGGGACGCCGGCTGGATGGGGTGAGGCGGGGGGTGGGCGGCGAGAGACCCGAAAGGAGACCCGGGGGGGGAGTCGTTGCAATATTGATCCGCGCGTTCCGCGTGCGTAAAGCCCACCTCCGGAGTGGTGCGGGCGGCGGAGCAGCCTCTTCTCCGGCTTTGGCGAGGGCGGCGCGGCCGGGTCTCCCCTTCGGAGAGAGGCGAAGGGGGCCGGGGAGGAGCGAAGTGGCCGCGCGATCCCAGCCAGTGAGCTCCATCGCCCCTAGGAGCTTTTGTCTGCTTCCTAAGCCAGACGGTGAAACAGCCTGTTCAGGCTATTTAAAGCACATGCTCGGCTGGAGAATCCAGCAAGCAACCCCGGGAGCCCTTTCCTCCCAGAACAACACACCGACGCGCTCCGCTTTCTTATGACCGCCGTGGCTGCCCTGCGGTTTATTGCCCTGCTGCAATCCGCTGCAGATCGGGACCCCTTTTCTCTCCCCCCCCCCAAGCAATCACACACACGCTCCTCACATCCCCGATTCTCTTCTCCAAACCCCCTAAGCTTTGAGCCCGTTTCCTTCCTCCGGTTGCATTTGTGCATTTGGCACCCGCCTTTTGCAACGATTCGGAAGGCTCTTTCGGGAGACCCTTTGAAAAGGAAGGAAGGAAAAACAAGATTAGACCGTATCATAATGGAGGGCCGGTCAAAGCGGCTGAGCATTGTGGCTAAATAGAGCTTCCGTGTCGAGTAGCAGTCTACCTCTGGCTACCAGGTGCTTGTGTTCTGCATGCGAGTTTGCCAGCGAGAGGGTAACTGTACGTGGTTGGAAACAGAATACTGGGGAAGGGGGGTGTTGTTTAAGATGGACCTTTTTGGTCTGATCCAGCAGGACGCAGAACTCTCATATACCGGTTCCGGCTCCAAAATGTTTAATCGGCTGCTGTGATGCCTTTTGAACCACAGCAGAGGACGGTGGTGAATTAGCAACGGTGCAGCGGCACACCCCACCATGAAATTACAGGATAATAGTTCAGCAATTAAGTTGTCTCATCACCTAGTCCTCTGTGTGTGTGTGTGTGTGTGTCTGTCTGTGTGGTAAGAATGCAAATGTTATGTCCAGCGAACTAGAATTTGTGCCTATAAATAGTAATCGCTAGGTCTGAGAAGTAGATTACAGCTCTGTCTAGCCTTTAGAAAGGGTAAGTCAGACAAAGTTGCCTCCCCCCCCCCACTCCCTGAGTGTCTCTGTCTATAAAGTGCCTATAAAGCTGGCTAACTAAATTTGTTGTCTAAGAACTTGTGATACCAAATGAAATAGCATGATTTCTGCCCCTGTATTTATGGACTAGGTACCTTAAAGTATCTCACAGAGAGAGAGAGAGAGAGAGAGAGAGAGAGAGAGAGAGAGAGAGATGGCAGTTTTCAAAAGAATCTTTTTATTACGTGCCTGGGTGGGAGAAACCAACTAAATCACTAAGCAGTAAAATACAGTCTGGGATTGTCTTTACCATTCTACAATGTTACACTCAAGAGCTAAACTCTCTAATGTTGGGAGACGCCGGGGTCCGGAATATTTTTGACAGTTCCACTTTTGTGATGATTACCACCTCCCCCTCTGTTGTTGTTGTTTTTTGGCAAGTGTTTGTTTTTTAAAAAAAATATATTGCAGAACTTGTTCAAAAGATCCAAGCAGCACATAATCCTGATATCCTCATTACTGGTGAATGTGCCTGTGCCCTCGGTGGGAAGCTAGCTAGACTCCTAGACAGCCGGTTCGTTTTCCTAATAATGTTTGTGGGAGGGGTCTTTCTCCTCCTATTGGAGGTGTAGGCTGAAACGGTTTCCGTAAATTAAAAAGATCAATGTCCATAGAAAATTTGATTATCTCTCTTAATACCACAGCAATTAAGATGGATTCTCCACCGCCCACCTCCCAAATCTCATTCCTGATCTTTAAACTGGGGGTTTGGACTATTCACCTGCTGGAAAATTCCCAGCTCATAAAAAGATATGTGTGGGACTTAAGTCTTCTGTGTAACAGGATGCCAGATCCCCATGTCCCTCAATGCATGGTTTCTTCTTCTTTCTGTCTCAAATTCATCACTTTTATTTTCAGTCCCTTACTCTCTCAGCTAATCAGCCATAATGATGTTTTGGCTGACATGGAGGCAGTCTTGTTAATTTAGTTGTCTGCTGCTCCAAATAGAGTTCATTTCTCACCTCTGAAGTAGTGATACTCAGAGCAATTTGACCTGCAAGGGTTAGCATCAGTACTAACTGCATTCAAAATACAAAATATATACATTCTTTAGTTCTTTAGAGGCCAAAGTGAAATGAGGAAGGGAATATCCCAGGAAACTTATTTTGATGGGCAGTTTCTTTAAAAATGTTTTGTAGGAATTAAATCACCTGTGACATTTTCTCCTTTTTGTTGTTTGTTACTAACCCTAGTCTGGCTCAAAAGGAAAAGTCTTATTTTAAAAACTTATCATGTTCTATCTAGATATTCACACTGTTCAGAAACCCGACAGTTCTATGTGTTATGGATTTATTTATTTTTTAGGGCTAGAATCTGCTTTAATTTTAAACTGTATGGGACTTTGCCTCTGGGAGTTATTGGCAAAATATAAGTGGGCTGCAATTTGCACATACTGTATTCCATGCTTGCTTGGGAGTAAGCCCCATCAAAATCATTTGGACCTACTTCCAAGTATCTTGCATTAATCTTAAAATCTTGTAAAGCATGTTACAGTGGTCAGGCTATGGTCTTCCTAACAAAGCAAATTTCCATTTTTATAACAAAACATACAGCTGTATGGAAGGTAATGGGACCACTACCTATTAATGCCAATATATTAGAATACCTGGTTTTTTTCTGCTATTTCTGGGCTCCTAACAGCAGCATATACTACTTAAGAGTTTAACTGATTAGGTCTGAAAATTCTTCAGCTATATTTTGCTATTTTGAGAAACCTGGCATGCTTCTCTGCACTTGGAACTCAAACAGGACTTAAACATTGATTCCATATAAAACCAAACATTTATATATTTTAGTACAAAGCTGATTTGCCTGGTTATCCTAACATTATTATTACTGAATCTAATCTATCTTGATTTGAGCAAACTCCATACTGCAGATAATATGGGTAGTTTTTTGTGATTCTCTCATTTGACACAAAAAATGAATGGACTACCAAACCCATCTTCCCCACCCTACATCTGAGAAAGTAAAACTTTTTTTTTCACTTGATAGGCACTGGAAAAAGTAAAGAAATTGGTATAACAAAAAAAGGGGAGGGATAAGTATCTGCTCTCAACATTCTGCTGGAAGAGAAAGTCTCGTATGACACACAGGAAAAGTTTCCTGTTTGGAACAATTTGTTCTCTTTCAAATGATTCCTTGGCACTTTGAAGATAGAGCTCAGTTTACAATGTTATTCAATATATGAATTTTCAATATTCCTTTTGCTTTTTGTAGTGGTGAATTAGTCTGTGGGTAAACAGCTATGAATAATGAGGTAGGGATCCGTTAAAGAGTGTCTGCTTTACTCAACAGTACTATGCACTTACTTGAGAGTAAGCCCTTTGAATAACTAGCGGGACCTGTGGGGAATAAAAGTTCATAGAGTTGAGCTGCACATTGGCTCTCTTAAGAAGAGTGCAACCACTTACTCGCAAGTGAGCCTCATTGACTTCAATGGGACATACTCCCAGGTAAGTATGAACAAGAAGCACTGCCTGCTTCTAACACAGCTTGCTAAATCACAATGACGATATCATCTGATATTGGGGAACCCAAGCTATTAAAAACTTTTAACTCTTCTTGAACTAGTGATTAATGTGATGTGTCTCTTTAGGGACTGAAATACCTACCCCAGGAGAGGATTTTTGTACCTGTAGTCTTCCACCTGTTCAATGTTTGAATGCATGTAGTCATTTTTCTTTTACCCCAGATCAATTATTCTAAAATACTCCTACACCCAGGTTTCTTATCCCACCTCGAAGGAGAATTAAAACCCCTTTCCCACTCTTAGGCATTCATTCGAAAGAGTAGTGAAAAGGCTATTTGATTCCTTGTAAAGCTAAGAGCCCAAGAGGTAACTGAGCCACGCTGAATAATCCTGGGCATGAATTATCTAGCTGCAAGCACATTTCGATGAGATGCTGACCTGTAATTCTGCAAACTGATGGAAGGTGGAGGATTCCACAATGGGAAATGAAATATTCTTTTTAAAATGCTCATCTTTACTGTATGTGCATGTTAATCCACACTTAGGTTAATTTTGAAGATTTGGGGGGATCTTTGCCTACAAGATCTGATTTGAAATAGAGGAGGAACTCGGTTCCTGCACTTCAGCCCTGGATTAGGATTACAGAGTGTCTGTTTTCTGCCTTCCTCTCTCTCCTCTCCCCCCCCCCCGCTCCCCCTCTTCCAAGTTCAAAGCCTTGACTATTCTGACCCACCGTAGCAACCATTCACCGTGACACTCTCTGAGACAGCCAGACATCCCCGATGTGGTCCTAATCAGTCAGACGGAGTGAAATGAGGTCAAGGGAGATCGCACTGTTGGCTGCGTTTTGTAAATAACAAATCATTCGGATCGGCAGAGTAATGTCGCACTCTTCATTCATCTGCTGCGATCATTTCTATAAAACTGTTAATTCTGCTCAGTGTTGTCAATGGGTTTGTTTTCCCGGGGGTTAAAGAAGCGTGTGTGTTGTTGAAAGGTAGTTTGTGAGGCCTGGGTAAAGCAGAGCTGCAAATCCGTAACAATTTAGCCTTCCTGCATTCTGCCTCGGTTTCTCTGGGCGGTATTGGAGACTTCTGACCTTTTTAAGTTCATCAGGTTTTGGTAACAGGTGGTCCTGTCTGTCTGGGTACCCCAATGTGATGTTGTCTTAAGGATACTGGGGGATGGGGAGGCATCCTATACTCTTTATGTGCTGCTGTAATGTTTGCAGGCGCAAATTCAGAAGAATTAAATGACAGTGCTCATGGTATAAAGCAGGGATGAAGGAACCTGTGGCTCTGCAGGTACTGGACTCCATCTCCCATCAGCCCCTGCCAGCTTGGCCAATTGCCAGGAGTTGAGCAACATCCAAAGGACCACAGCTTCCCCACCCCTGGCATAAATGAACTAACCGTATCCCCAACTGTTGTCTCCATTCATACTTTCCCCATTTCATTATAGCTGCTTGCCTTTAGTAACTTAGGGATATTACACTAGAAGCATACAGCCAAATAACTGGATGACTGGTCCAAAACAGAAGTGAAATTCAGTTTTGCCCTTTGCCTTCCGCATCCCAAAAGTACTTGCGCTCCCTTGCGTTTTGGCCTCATCAGGGTTGCCAGGACACCATGCCACAGTGATAGGAGATGCTCAAATGGTACAATTTCCTTCTCAGGTCTAGACAGGAGACCTGCTATGTTCCCCACAGCCCTCGGCCTCTTTTTGCCTACTCACATCCTTCATATAAGTAATATACACAGCTCCAATTCTATTTTCATCTGAGCTCTTCCTTTTTTAAGTTCCATGTTACCACCACTCCTTGCTTTCTCTGGTTCCTGCTTTTCAAAGCATTCTTTCCATTGTCCAATTTCCTTTAGCTGCTCTGTCTCTTACCCAGCCTCCCTAACACTCCTCTTCCTCTCTTGCTCATAATATAAGGCCCCTCCTGACTGTAAGCATTCTGACATCCCTTCAGAGCTCCCTCTCTGCCTCCCCCTTTAAAAGTCCCGTTTCTCCTCTATTCTGCAGACTTCCTTCTTCACTGACCCTCCTTTCTCATCTCTGACCTCTATCTCCCTTGGCTTTTCTGTGTCCTGGGACCTCTTCCCAGTCTTCTACCCCACGAGGTTTTAACCTAAAATGACAATGTTCCCTTCTCTCACAGAAGCTGGAGTACAACTGGTTCAGTTTCAAGAGCAACTGAACATGCCAAGTAGCTTCACCAGCTCAGCCTTTTGGTGCTGGAAGCTTCACCACCACAAACATAATAGAATATAAATAGTTTCTCTTAATAGAGTAGGGAGAATACAATCTCTAACATTGCTGTCTTGTTGACTCTTTCCAAAATCTCAGGAAGCAAACCATACATATATATATATATATATATATATATATATATAGCAGATAGCAATTCTATTCTGACAACCATTCTGCATTTAGTGAATGCATGTGGGTCAATCCCAATAGCTTGATTTAATTAAAGAGGAGGATCCAGGGCTCAGTTCCCTGACATGTGGACATGGGTGGTGATGCATGTTTAGAAGTACATGTTGATTGTGTTCACACACTAGGGAGTTATTTTAAATGGAGCCTGAATAAGCAGTTCATGTAATTCATTGGCCTCATTTAGACATAACTGTGGCTTAGCAATACATGAATAAGCCACCTTCTCCTGATATGGCCGTGAGAGGGAGATCAGAAACTTCCGTTTTAACTAACTGCAGTTTAGTGTTACAACTGAACCTAGGCAAACTGTGGTTAGTCTTGGCTTTAGTTTAGTCAAACAACCAAACTTCAAACCGTGGTTTATGAAGCTGGCTTGTTTCAATAAACTGGGTGTGGTTAATATGTGCCTTTCCAAAAGGTATTGGACCACAGCTCTCATCATCTCTAACCATTGGTCACGCCTAACTATAGTTTAGGCCATACTGGATCACAGCCTCAGATGCAATGCTAAAGTTCGGCCAATTGAAAGTGGAAGCGAAATCTTCCTATTTCTGCCTCTGTAGCCACACAGATGGAAAGAAGGGGGGAGTGCCCTATGTTCATTCAGTTAGGCTAAACCATAGTTTAGCATTATGTCATAACAAGGCCAGTGACATTACTGGGTTACGTGAACTGCTTTGGCATTTAGCGCTGTGTCCAAATTAGGCTATTGTGTTTCAGAGCAAAGCCTTACAGCTTCTCAAGGTCTTTTCTGAGCCCTGACTACATACATAGAGTTGTGCTTAGGGTATTCTGTGTTGCTTGTAATATCCTGAGATAGCTGTTCTGGTGCAGCTGTTCTGGAGCAGATGCACATCAGCAGCTTTTCTGTGGTCAAATATTAATTTCTTCCTCAAGACCTCAAGCAATGTCTTTATACCTTTGCACTCTCTCTCTTCAACTGTGCTTGCTGTTTTGATTAGCAGGAAGTTGAAGGGTTGCTAACCTGAGGGACCTGTCTAGGTGAATAGGCCCAGGGTGCTTTTTAGAGAGAGCACCGTACATTAAATTCCCCTTGATACACATGTGCCTATAGTGGTAGATCTTCAGTGGGTTCCTGAACATATATGTAGTATATATTGAAGAGACTCATGAATTGCTAGCTAGTTGATAGCAGTTCAGGCTCCACTGAAATCTGTGGGGATCTGCTATGGGCTACAATGGGGTCAGAAACAAATCCCATACCAGATATTAGCAGTGTGGAAGTAAAAAACAAGTCAATATTGCTGAAAACAACTGTATCAAAGAACAGCCTGTGCCACAAATACTCATTCAGGCAAAAAGAAGAAGAAATCCTTATTACAGATTTTCAACTTCTAGGATGAGATTGATCTGCAGCAGACCGATAGTACAACTTTCAGTCTTTGATTTGTCTCCTAACTTGCTTAAAGCGTTCCAAATTTAAATCCTGCTCATTGGACTTGGACTAAGTCATTTCTGGAAATGAGACACTGGGCCAGAGACACTGGGATTGATTCTGATGGGCTTTTGTGGGACAGCTCAGAACAACCAAAGAGGAATACAGACAGCCATTTATTGGGGTGGGCAATACCCAAATTTGCATATACATGGGGGAACTGGTGCTGCCATGCTCTGTACGCATCAGAGATTAGGAATAGCACATAGCAGGGACGTGTTGAAATGCTTTTCACTGCAGTTGACAGTACATCTGACCAGCATCACGCATGGTCACGAGTACAGCCTGGTAGGTTATCAGTTGTTGGGCAAATGGTAAGCTATACTTCTTATCCAAGTTGTGGTTTTAGATAGGGATAGGGTTGTCTCAAAAGATTAACCCAACAGTGAAATAGTTGTGCTTTGGAATAACCCACTGATTTAGAGCTGGAAATGAAGCCAAGTTAGTTTATCAGACTGAGGCTGAGCTTAGTAACCGACCACCACCATCAAAGTTCTTGGTTTTCTTTCTATCTCTTTGTTCAGTGTTCTGTCCCTATTTTGTTCTGGTTGTGCTTCTCTGAAAGGCGCATGTACCTCTGGCCTTCAGAATGGAACATAGCCTGACTTGGTATATATTTATCCATTTAGCCTATTATTGTCTATCTTGACCAGCAACAGCTCCAGCGCCTTCCTTTCATGCTACCTGGTGTACCTGTTACCGGGTTCCTTCCCGTTCCAAGAATCTTCTGAGTTCCTTCTGCCCTGCTTGACCATTGCATAATTTTTCACCTACATCAGGAGCACAACTCCCTTTTGGCTCACCTGCATCAGAATTCAGGGTCAGTTTCCACTTCTGTCATAAAAAGGAATCCCATTCCCTTGCAGTATTGCCGGGGCACCTTGTGCTTTGTTTCTATGGCTTCTCAAGGGCAGTAGTTTGTATGTTGCTGTTACTGATGTTACATTGTGCAGCACTCACACATATTTCGGCATGCAACCTCGTCGCTTGATGATTGCAACAAGTAGGGACGGCTTACATGTGTAGACATCTGTCAGTGACGAAACATGACAAGCTGAGCATCCGTACATCACCTCGGGCCAAACGCCTTTCCAATAGAGGCATCTTGCATAGTTAACTGCAGTGTATAGCACTGAGTAATCAAAAGGCATCAGGAAGCATGCACTTCTGTCAACCAATCAACTTTTATCACACAGTTAAGAGACCTTCTAGGTACATGTATGTGTGAGTCAAGCCTAAGGCTACTTTGGTTGAAAATGGTTTGGATAGCTCTTTGATTAGTACTTTGGTTCTAAACACCTTTATATGCATTTCCCATGACACACTGTAAAGTTAAGGTGTTAGTATGAGTGTGCCTGCAGATTTGCAGAATGTATGATTGATAAAGAATGGTAATGCAGGTTTTTGTAATTACCCCAGTCTGCCTTCTAGGTTGATACCCTTTTGAACATTGTGATGTTTACATAAGAACAGGACCTGGGCACAAGATCATTCTCCCCTCCTAGGTTTTCCAGCAACTGGTACAGGCAGCGACTGTTTTAGGCGTGTCCGATGTGTGTACGACTGCTCACACGCTCATCACACCAAACCCAGAAGTGACCCGGAAACATCCCAAAAATGGGCGG
Source organism: Podarcis pityusensis (assembly GCF_964106645.2). Taxonomy (NCBI): domain Eukaryota; kingdom Metazoa; phylum Chordata; class Lepidosauria; order Squamata; family Lacertidae; genus Podarcis; species Podarcis pityusensis. The sequence continues at coordinate 14,219,582 of NC_138030.1, forward strand.
AGCAAGGTGGGGTGGAATGGGGTGTTTGCAGGCTTTTTCAGTGGTGTTTTAAATATACACAAATATATATTTGTATAATGGCATTACGGTATCCGCAGTTTAATTTATTGGTAGCGTTCTATGGGGGGGGGGGAGAGGGGGAGTGTATTCAGCCCTGTCCCCCTGTCACTATCACCTTCTATGAATGTCTGGACTGGGGTGGGGGGTGAAAGTCTGAAGCAGGGGACGTCTTGTACTCCTGGTGGGACCCTGCATGTTTTGGATCTCTGGAAGATCCGTTTTCAAAATCACACAGGAGCCTCCACGTAAATGAGGCTCCCTGTTTCAGAAACTTCTTCAACTTGCGGAGGTTCACGGAAACAGAAGTTTAGCAAAGTCATCCCCGCTTTCCTCTATATGACTCATGTGGGGAATGGATGCTTGAAGAGGGCTACTGTCTGCTATGAACATTAAGTGTAATGGTTGCTTGTCATTGTAATTTAGTTTCTTGGACAATGTTATTGGTTGGAATAAGCCTTCTGGGTGTGAATACTGTTAACATTTAGAAGCTAAGACAGCAGTTTACAGGGCAACTTTACAGGTTACAGGTTAAAATTTAGAAGCTAAGACAGCAGCTTACAGGGCAAGTTTTTCCCCCCTTCTCTTTTTAAGGATTGGTTTCCCCCCAGTAATTGCACTTACTTGTGAAATATTCCTTAATAGCACAAGGGCAGAAGTTTTAGGATCCTGTTCCATGGAGTCATCTTGACATTATGCTTTGTGAGCTAAATTGCCTCTGGCCAGGTTGCAGAATTGGTTAACAAGGATTTCTTTTCAATGGAAAAAGAACCATTGGACTATGTGTGTGCTCACATGAGTTGTGTGTATATTGGGTTTTTCTTTTCTGTTCTGTTTAAAAACAACACTGTGATTTTAACTGGCTTACAGCACAATCTAAACCCAAGATCCACCAGGAAGAGAGAGTTTGAATTTGGAAGTTCTTGGGTTATCATGGTTGAGCCAGGACTAGGTGGGCATAAGTCCCTCAGCCTATAGCCCAGGCCTCAAAACTTGAACCTACAATCACTTGCCATTTCAGCCAGCCGTAGCCTCTCCCAGAGGTTCCTGAACAGACTTTGGAACAGGGCAAGTTACACCAGTGTAAACCATGCTGGCCTAAGTTACTTTGGCATCTTAATACTAGGATCACTGTGTTAGTTGCTTACATGGCCCTAAGTCACTCTTGCTTTCCACAGAGATAACCACAGCTGTGGGGCAAGAGAAAACTAGTTCACAGGCGTGAGACAAGGAAGGAGCACACTCAAGACATGTTTGCAGAAACAGCACTTGAATGTTCTATACGGTCTAGGAAGAAATATGTACATGGCCAATATAAGAAGTGTGAAGCATTCCCAGAACAACAGCTAACAGTCGCATTGGTGCGATCTTCTCTGGTCCAACTTATTAAAAAGTTTCCTCTGTGTCATTTTATTTGTGATGGCCAGTTCACAGAGGAAAGTGGTCACTTCATGCTGCAGCCAGCAGGTGATGTGCAAGGTGCAACAGGAGTGTTACCTTGCTGAAAGGTATCCAAATCTCCTGCAACAACCAAGGGAGCATTTACTGCATGCTGAAAAGTCCCCACCAAGTTGTTCTAAGACTTTGGAACAAGACCCGGTGCGAGGCCTCATATGTATTTAGCATATGGGCAATCGAAAGCCCACTATTAGGGGGCTTTTGATTGCAATACCCACTCTTCTCCCTGCTGTTCTCTGGACATGGAAGTTTTGCATTGTTGTCATGAGGAATAAGCATTCGTTTGCCTATCTCTTTATAGAGCCATCCAGGCAAATGGCTGTCCCATCACATCTTGTGGCAGTGAATCCTGCAAGTTAATCACACATTGCACAAAAGCACTTCGTCTCTTTTGCCTTTGGTCATCCATTTCACTGCATGACCCTTATGCTCTGGTATTGTGAAGGAAGGAAGGAAGGAAGGAAGGAAGGAAGGAAGGAAGGAAGGAAGGAAACCATAAACCCTCTTCCCACTTTCGCTACAATCTACACCATGCCTGATTTTATAAACCTATATAATGCATCTCTGCGCGGGTGGCACTATGGTCTAAACCACAGAGCCTAGGATTTGCCAATCAGAAGGTCGGCGGTTCGAATCCCTGCAACGGAGTGAGCTTCCATTGCTCGGTCCCAGCTCCTACCCACCTAGCAGTTCAAAAGCACACCAGTGCAAGGAGATGAATAGGTACCGCTCTGGCGGGAAGGTAAATGGCTCTGGTTCGCCAGAAGCGGCTTAGTCATGCCTGCTACATGACCCGGAAAAACTGTCTGCAGACAAACGCCGGCTCCCTCGGCCTATAGAGCGAGACGAGCGCGCAACCCCAGAGTCGTCCACGACTGGACCTAACGGACAGGGGTACCTTTACCTTTATAACGCATCTCTAACCAAACACTCAAAATGCTTTAGCCTTTCTTTGCATAGGGAAGATGCTCCCGCCCCCCTTGATTATCTTGGTTGCCCTCCTCTGCATCCCAGCTGTTTGAGATGGGGCAACCAGAACTGTGTGCCCCTGAATCACTCCAGCAACCCTAGTCAACAGATTTGCTCTGCTACCTCCTGCCCCAACACACACATGATTTCTAGTAATAAATCTGCAGCTCATGAATCAACTCTGATTAGCATTGTGCAAAGAGCATGAGTAATTTCTTTGTTCTCTCCCCCCCCCCTTTTCTTTTATAAAACTTTGTGATTGCTGTCTGCAGAAGGCCAAAGGTATGGCCTTATGGAAAGCATGATTCATTTATTGGTTTGTCTGTCGACTAGTTATCTTTCAGTAATTCCAGAAAGCTGCTACTAGCCAAGAATGAATCATACATGGCTGAGTGCACTAACAAACGGGGTCATGATCATCTGCAGAAACTTTTGAAATCTATTTATGGTGCCGGGGAAAGAGGTGGGCGTATGAATGATGATGGAAGAGGTGCCAATTACCCTTACAAATAAACCAGTTAGGTAATGCCAACCGTTACATAAATCTCTTTTTATGCATGTTTGTAGTGATCTCTGGAAGGATAACTTTCAAATGTGATTGTATCTACTTGATGTATCTTTCCAAAGTGCTTTTGATTAATTTCCTTTGTTGGAGAATAGCTAAATTTCTAGCTTCATTGTGCCCACAGGGCCTGAGTCTGCTAACTGAGACCTTCCGTTCATATTCCATACGAAAGACACACATTAACTGTTGGGAACTCAGATATATAAGCTAGTCACTTAAACCTAGCTTACGGTCGCCACAAGGGAATGTCCAGGAGCCATTTTTCCCAGCGAATTTTATTTTTCTTCGTTTCATTTATATGCCAATTTATATCCAGAATAGAACAAATTCGAGCTTCAAGGAAAATATTTCAGATCCTTCTCTAAATGATACTTTGCTTTCCCCATATTTATTTACCTCCTTAATTTTTATAGCTGCCCGATAGCAGAAGTATGTTAGGAAGCCAGTGTGGTGTAGTGGTTAGAGTGTTGGACTAGGACCTGGGAGAGCAGGGTTCAAATCCTCACCCAGTCATGAAGGTCACTGAGTGATCTTGGGCCAGTCGCAGCTTCTAACCTACCTCACAAGATCATTGTAGGGATTACCTGGGGGGGGGGTGTGTGAACCATGTACCCTTTGGGGAAAGGGTGTGATATAAATACAATAAATAGGCCCTTCTACTTACCTGCTTAACAAAGCTGATGGGGCCAACAAGATGGAGATTTCAGTCTCCCGCTTGGCATCCAGAGATCTCCATGTGGTCACAGTTGGACGCTTGTCAGTCACACGACTCACCTGGCTAATTTTAACCGTATCAGGGGCAGAAAGAACTGTGAAAGTGTAATGTTCATACAACAATATGCATCTCTATCTTGAAGACCAAGGACTCATTTATGCAGGGCCCAGAATGCACAAAAACATCTGCCCATGCTATGCAGCATTTTACTTAAAAGTGCCATAATCAATAGGCCTGTTCCCATGGCTGGTATCCAACTAAGTTTTACTCAGAGTAGATACACTGAAATTAATGGACCTAAGTTAATCATGTTTATTTTAATGGGCTTGTTCCGTGTAGGAGTAGTACTTGGTACAACCATAAGAGTTCCCCGCCAACATTTCATCGATGAAAATGGGAACGCCCTATTATTATTATTATTATTATTATTATTATTATTATTATTATTCCCTGCCCATCTGAGTGGGTTTCCCCAGCCACTCTGGGTGGCTTCCAACATAATTGAACATTAAACATTAAAAAACGGTCCCTATACAGGATTGCCTTCAGGTATCTTCTGAGGGTTGTATATTGTATAGTTACTTATCTCTTTGGCTTGGGACTTGCATATATACTGGTGGAGCACTGCGTAATTTTAATGTCCTATGTAAGATCCTGCACACGGCAGCACTTTTCATGCACCCAACACCTTGCAGTCTTGGAATACACATTGTTTGGAGTTGCTGCCAGAGTTGGATTTTTCATTTGGTTTCTCTCCAAAGGAATATGTATGCCCTGCTGGGTTTTAATGGGCTTTTAGGCTAGCCTACAATTCCAAAGAAGGCAGCCGTGCCTTAGAAATGTTATCATGCTAAGCAAACCCAAACAAGATTTTGCCTTGTCATGCCTGGTCCTACTTCCACAATGGCCTATGTGGCAACAGCTCTGTCTAGACGCTGTAATTACTTTCTGTTTCTCTTTGTTTTTCTCTTGCTTACTGGAAACAGCTAGCTCATATACCCTTTGTAGATCACACCTGCCTCACCGGACTGATGTGACAAGGAAAACTTGCCCTTTGCTACTGTTGCTGTGCCAAAACTATATACTGTAGTGCTCTCCCAGATGCTGTAAGCCCATAATTAAAACTAGTTGTGGTTCCAGCTTGTGCAAGCTCTACTGCCATTATTGGCCAGCTATCAGTATCAACCATGAGTAATTTTGGACTCACAGCTGTCCACGGAGGCACAGGTCAATTCTGTGTCCAGGGCAGCTGTCTACCAGCTTCATCTGGTACGCTGGCTGAGACCCTACCTTGCCCACACACTGTCTCTCAAGAGTGGTCCATGCACTGGTTATGCGCTGGTCACCTTGAAGGTGACTTGGAAACTGCAACCAATCCTGAATGCAGCAGGTGGACGGGTGACTAGGAGCAGCCGCCAGGACCATATAACACCGGTCCTGAAAGACCTACATTGACTTCCAGTACGTTTCTAGGCACAATTCAAAGAGTTGGTGTGGACCTTTAAAGCCCTAAACGGCCTTGACCCTGTATACCTGAAGGAGCATCTCCACCCGCATCGTTCAGCCCAGATGCTGAGGTCCAGCTCCAAAGGCCTTCTGGCAGTCCCCTCATTATGAGACGTAAAGCTACAGGGAACAAGGCAGAGGGCCTTCTTGGTTGTGGCACCCACCCTGTGAAACGCCCTCCCATCAGATGTCAAGGAAACAGACAACGACCTGATTTTTAGAAGACATCTGAAGGTAGCCCTGTATAGGGAAGATTTTAATGTTTGATGTTTTATTGTATTTCTAATATTCTGTAGGGCTAGGTAGAGTGACCCTTCCCCTCTGTCCAAATATCCTCCAGCATGGTGGAGCAGGGTTTGTTGACCACTGTGCCACACAGTTGACTTATTTGCTATTAGTTGGGGAATGCAACGTACGACGCAGGGAGTGGAACGAACTAATACTCCAGAGCGCTTGTTCCTCTTCCATTCCTGCCACACCTGCTCCACATTCCACGCTCCGCTGCAGAGACTAGATGCCTGTGAATGTCCACTAACAGTTAGTCATGGGCCTTTGGGTTTTCTTCCAAACATTCCTTTGGTCTGGGCTGACAGAGGCGAGGCCCTAAGCTGTGGGTGGGTTTCGCTTGAATTTGCAGGGAAACCCTCAATGCAGTTGGTTGTGATGTCTTCAGCAGAGGCAGTTCTGCTATGTTATTTCTCCCCGCTCAGAATATGATGTGGTCTTGGTTAGACTGAGCCTCCTGGAAATCAGTGGAATGAAGAGACACCCTTTTGAAATACCCACCAGCACCTTCTATGGTGCCCCCAAGTGGTCCCAGTAAATATCTCCCCCCCCAAAAAAAATACACAATACATGAGACCCCGTTGGCTCTTCCCTTGGGTATCGGGGTGGGGGGAAGACCTGCCACTTCCCCTGGAAGAACCATCACCCCCACCTTCCTTTCTTTTTAAAAAATTGTATGTTTCTGGCAGTTGAAAAAATTGAGATAGGAGACAAAATGCGCAGACCCTTTTCTTCTCTGTTTTGTGAGAGACTTGCTTTGTCCCAGTTGTTTGTGCAGAGTATTGAACACCCATCCTTCTGTTCTGAGGTACAAGGAGCTTCTCTCTCCCCCGCCCTTCCTCCCTCTGTGTGCGCAACCATATAGAGGTAGGCCCCTTCCCATCGATGGAGGAGCCCTGCTTGCAACCATTTTATGGCCCTGCCTCTCCTCCCCCCCTGCTCTTCTTAGATGTGAAAGCCATTTTGTGTGGGGACATGATGCCCTGGATTTGGGTGAGAAGATGCTGGAGGGTAGAGGGATGCGGGTGGCGCTGTGGGTTAAACCACAGAGCCTAGGATTTGCCAATCAGAAGGTCAGCGGTTTGAATCCCTGTGACGGGGTGAGCTCCCATTGCTTGGTCCCTGATCCAGCCCACCTAGCAGTTCAAAAGCACGTCAAAGTGCAAGTAGATAAATAGGTACCGCTCCGGCGGTAAGGTAAACGGCGTTTCTGTGTGCTGCTCTGGTTTTCCAGAAGCGGCTTAGTCCTGCTGGCCACATGACCCGGAAGCTGTACGCCAGCTCCCTCGGCCAATAAAGCGAGATGAGCGCCACAACCTCAGAGTCAGTCACGACTGGACCTGATGGTCAGGGGTCCCTTTACCTTTACCTTTATGCTGGAGGGTATGCAAAGGTAAAACTCACATACATCGCTCCACCCACATTGCCTCTGGTCCCATCCGCCACCAGCATGTGGGCCCAGAAGGGAGTGTGGCCCTCAGACTGAGAAAGTCCCGTATGGTAGACAGATGGCATATTGGCAGGAACAGATCTCCCCTCTCTTTGGTACTCGCGACTCCTTCCTTTCAAGCCGACTTCTACGTTCTGTAAAATTAAACATGCTCCTTGAACCCTGGCTGATGCTGAATGCTTATGGTAGCAACCGTCGTGACTAGTGAAAGCCCATTCTTTTCTTCCATGCTGTGAGACTTTACTGCTTGGCAAGGTGCATGTGCTTTATTCTGAAAAGCCTTTTGAAGGAAGTGTGTGTCATCTCCTATTTTGCTGTAGGCCGAGTCAGAATCTGAGTGTGCTTTTTGACTACCCGTCTAGGAATTTTTACTGAAGTCTCCTGCATAGTTTAACCTTGTGCAAACAGAATTCTCATTTGAAGTCTTTAAACACACACACATACACACACACACCATCTCTCTTCCCCCACCCACCCTGATTTGTTCAATTCTGTCCCTACTTCCATCCCTTCAGACTGTGAATAAAACCCTTTTCTTTGGAAGAAGGGCAGCTGAGCAAGGCAGGCCTTCTGTGTCCCATTGATACTATGAGTAAGCACCCAGTCATCAACCTCAAAACTTCTTACTGAACCATATGTGAAGAAATTTGGACAACTTCTGAAATAGTTGAAGGTGAGGCCCACAAAGCTTGTTGCAGCTGGTGTGCCTCCGGGGATCCTTGTAAGATCTAGCAAAAGAAGCGTTGATGTGTATTCAAGTGGTTGGAGTAAGGCTGTGCACAAAGTTCGTGGCTTTATTGAAATTGCTTACGAAATAGCATTTTATTAGCCATTTCGTTCCCTCATCAAAGCATGCAAGATTTTCTGCATGTAAAAGCAGATGGACTTCCTGTTGAACTTGATCTACTGTCCATACATTTTCTTTTTTAAAAAGAAGTCAACTTCCTCTACACAACGTTTTGTTTCCTCACTGTGGTTTCTTCAACCAGAATCTTGCTCGCAAGGATGAGCTTTGCCAGAACTGAGATGTCAAAAGCGCACTGCAAATTTAATTTAGATAAGCAGAATAAGTTTACTGGAAAGCATGTTGGTCAAAAGAAGCAGAGCTCTTCAAAAGGCGTGCAATCTCAGCAGGAAATGCTTTGGCAAAAACCCACATGTGTTTTCAGCTTCTGTGCAGGTCTTGTGTGATCTGGAAGATATGCTTTGCAAGAGGTTAACTACATATTAAGATTAGAACTGGCAAACTGAGCAGAACACAAAGCTGAAGAACTGATTTGTCTTATAATATTACGCTATGAAGAATTCTATTCCTGTTGCTTCTCACGGATATCTGTTTTTAGAAATAAGAGTTATACAAGTAGATATATTAAAATGTGAGCAATTTGTTAAAAGAAGAAGTTCCCAAGTGGGAACTTCAAATTCAGGGAAGAAGGTCTGTGAATCAGGGATGGAGAGCCTGTGGTCCTCCAGGTGTTGCTGAACGACAGCTCCCATTCACTGTTCGAAATTAGCCAGGCACCAGGCGCATTTTGCACCTGCCTATCAGCCCCCAGATGCCTGGGCCCCAGGATGGCACCTGACATCTCCACCATCTGGAGGTGCATATCTGGGGTTCATTGGATCTTGACTGTTTCCACACACTGATACCGCATCCTGTTATCAGTTATATTTTATTTGCACAATCAGAATGAATTTTAGGAATCAAAATACCTTTTCTGTGCAGCCTGAGCAGGAGCAGTGAACAGCCTTGTAGTTACCGGTAATAGTTGTGGCTTGTCTTCATTTATCCCACCACACTGCCCTGCTCACAGTTGTGAAGTATATTCTTATGTTACGAATGCTTGGTGTAACTATTAAGGAGAAGAGGTAGGAATGGGCCAATATATATGTGGACTGTCCCTGGATCAAGTGGCTTTTCTTTTTTAAGTTCTCAAGTTTGTCATCTGAAATAGCCAGATGTTGTCAGTCCACCATTTGAAAAATAAGGCTTTGAGCCATCTTGCCCCCAAATGGCGACTAGACATTCTGTTTTGGCGACTGTAACCTTGGTTTAGGGAGCCATTTGGTGCCTAGCTTAGATATCTGAGTTTCTCACACTGCTCCCATGATCCCTGACCATTGGTCTAACTGACTGGGGCTAATGGGGATTGGCATTCAGCAACACTTGGAAGGCCAGAAGTTCCCAATTCTTAGTCTCGGTTATGGTTTCTGCAAGTGGTGGAAGGGCCTTGCCTCAACATAGTCCAATCTATGCTCTTTTTCTTCCTTTTTTGCCAAGAACAGGCATTTTGCTCTCATTTTCTTTATCTTTCAATGGTCAGCCGCTTTGATCAAATCAAAATTTCCCCACCATTTTGAAGCTGGAGTTGCTCCATTAAAAAACCCACAACGAATTCAATAAGATCTGTGCTGTGACTCTTTCTAAACCAAATAGATGTGCTAAGAATTGCTTTGATATCCTGTTCTGGGTTTGGAGTTCTTTTCAATGCAGGGAAGTGGAGAAACTGCTTGCAGATGCTGCTAACATATTTTGACCATTTTGTCATGCATTTTATTGCTCCAGTGGAATATCTTGCAAGGGTGGCCCCACCTTTTTTGTCATCTTTTCCCATACAGATTCATGTGGAAAACATAAATTCCCAGCCATTTTTTTGCGGGGTGGGGCTCTGCACGACTTAGAAACTAGGATACTTCTCCAGTGTCATAATGAAGCACTTGCTGATCCAGATTCCGTGCTTCACCATGGGAAAGTAGACTCCCTGCATTGCAGTAACATTCACTGAATCTTGGTCTGCTCTCCAGGTACTGCTTTGAACTGGGTTTCCAGTTTTGCCTGTGGGAAATTAATAGGTGAACTTGGACTTGAAAATGCAGGTTGGGTCTCTCCTTGGCCATGAAACTTATTGGATGGCTTTGGGCAAGTCATACTTTGTAGAAGTATAACACACATGCAGACAGCCCATCCAAATGCTACTGCCTGTTTGATGTTTATAAGTGTAAGCTGGCAGGCACTAGGGATATGGCTTTCTCAGTGGTGGCCCCACACCTTTGGAACTCTCAGAGAGATGTATATGGAAGTTGGATCAGTTAATGTTTTCAGGAAAGCTTTCCTGCCACTGCTGCTCTTCCTTGTGTGAAGGGCCATAGCTCTGTGTCAGAGCACATGTTTTGCATGCAGATGATTCCAGGTTCAAACCCTAGTGTCTCCAGGTAGGGCAGGTAAAGGTTTCCACCTGAAGATCCAGGAGATCTGCTGCCGCCACTGACTGGCCCAATACTGAACTGGATGGACCAACAGCCTGACATTAAAAGGCAGCTTGCCATGTTCCAATTCAGCAACATAACCAAGTACGGAGAGGGTTGGTTGGCTGTTGTTTGCTTGAAGTCTCTGTTGGGGATGCCTTAGATTTGGATCTCTGTCAACATGAAGTGAGTTGGACTGGATGTAGCCTTCAAGGCTCCCTTCAACTCTATAATTTTACAATCAATTCCACTGATTCTGTGTTCGTTTCCAGGGAAGTAAATTCGAGATGATGTAGCTTTGCATGACGTATTTTGCTTAGGCTACAATGGTTGTGTGCTGTGAACATGCTCTAGGTATTCTTTTGCATGAGTTCAGTTGTGTATGTGGTGACCCCCTTTGGCTTGGAATGTTTGGTAGCAGAAATGTGACGGAGAACAGAAACAGAAATAAAAATACTTGCTAGAAATAACAATACTGGGACGCTACCACTGATGCTAAAACTGAGAACAGGAAATGCTTCTGCATGCGCAACTGATGGCGGCGACAAATTAGCTCTTGGAACTCTTAGGCCGTAGTTAACCCCATTAACCTGGAAAATCATAGGAGTCTTGCACTGTGATGTTCATATGGTTTTCATGGATCATACTACTGCCACTCACGTGATGAAATTTGGGGCAGTATTCTGGCACACAGGTTTGCCCCACTCTTTCCATGGGTGAATTGTGGGGGGACAGAAGTGCCTATGCACGTAAAAGGTGTCTGATGACCTCTGCTATTGTGTCGCACCACACTCAATGGTGTGAATGAAATTTAGCATGACCTAGTGGAATATTGATTAAAAAATGCACTGTTCCACAGTGCAAGAGAAAGTACAGTGTGAAAGGAACATTAGAAAACAGGCCAGAAGCACTAGCATGATAACCAGGAAGTTTTACACAATGATCTCCTTGCCTCAGTGCACCCTAAGTCTCTGCCCCTGCCTTTCTCTCTGCATCCCAGTTCGGGCCCAATGCATAGAACAGCCAAGGAACTCTCTGCATTTTTCTTATTGTAAGGAAAGGATTTTGGAATTGGCTGAATCAAAGTTTTGGGTATTAATCCATTCCTCAGACTTCAGCTGCAAAGACCGCTTAACTATACTATCAGGATCATACCTACTTTGCACTGAGTTTTACTGAAGTAAAAGGCCATTCTCTGAGTTACCAAGTTTTGAATTAGACTCTGTTCATCCTGGTCTTACTTTGCAAAGCGCTTGATGAAAGACAAAAGCAGCACGCCATTCTAATAGCGCTGGATCTTTTCCTTTTCCCCCAGGAACATTTATCTATTTAATATTTACTTAATTACCAAATTCTCCAAGCAGCGCGTATAAAAATTACAGAAAGTACGTAGTGGATAAAATTAAGATTAATCACAAAAATATGAAACTTCCTTAAAATGCCTGCTGAAATAGAGAAGTCTTTGTCAAACTCCTGAAGTTCAACAGAGCCGAGGTCTGTCTGGTCTCAGCTTCCCTCCTGCAGTGCTGCAAAAGTCCCACACAAGTTATCGCACCATCTTCTAAGAAATGGGATCACGTTGTCCGTCCATGAATTTAGAACTTGCTGATTTCAAAAGTCACTGTGCATCTGATGAAATAGGCTGTGGCCCACACAAACGCACACCCTTTATAAAATGAAGAGCGTAGATGCGTTTTGCTGCTTGCCCTTCGCAGCTCAGGTTGCAACGGAATATCTATGGGTGGGTTTCTGTTCCCGTTGTTGGCATTAGAAAGTTTAAACAAATTGACTGTCTCCCCCCCACCCTCTGATTAGTAGGTTACCGAGGGCAAGGGACGGTAATAAACTTGTTGGCATTGATCTTAGTGGCATTTTTCACTTCTGTCATGGCATTCCTGATAAATGGTCCAAGGTCCTGCATTTAAATAAAGATTTATCAGAGGCACACAGTCTAGTGTTAACATGCTATTCAGTGGAAGTTCACATGCTTTGTTTTTGTGCATCCCAGAAGATAATGTTCTAATGCGTGCTCAGCATGTTCGCTTTATTCGCAACCTGTCTCAAAAGCGTTCCTGTACATCAGTGTTACTTTTTTAAAAAAACTGGCAGCTCATCTGAAACAAGACTTTGAGGGTGTCAGGCTGATAATTCACAGGAAGTCTGTGGAGCATTGCCATTTTTTCCTGAAAAAGAGAAAAGGTTGTGCTTTTGTTTTTGGGTGTCCGAGCCTTGTTCATCTATTTAAATCCTTCTGGTTAAATTGTATTCATTTATTTTATTAATACTTCATCAATACCGTATTTTCATTTACTTCTGAGATTTCTTACCATCTTTTCACCATAAGACCCCAGGGCAGGTTACAAGCAATACAATATAGAATTATAAAAACAACTGAAAACAGTGAACAGTGTTCCAAATGGAACAGAACAGTATAAATTCAGCAAAAGGGGTGGGTTCCGCCTAATAAAATGCCTTAACTATTTATTGCCAGAATAAAGAGGTGCATTTTCAGCATAGAAGCCAGGTTTACCTCCATGGGGAGGGAGTCCCACATTTTGGGGACTGATTTTTGAGTATGCAAAGCACTTAGGAACCCCTCACCTAGGGGAAGAAGGGTCAGCCTCTTTTTGTTTGCCTAACAGCCAAATTGGGCTCTGTTTCCCTTCCTTCCAACTCCCAGTCCTTCCTCCACTGGGCTAGAAGCCTATCACTCTCTGATTGCCACCTGCAGCACCGATCTCAGCCCAGCCAAACTGGAGGCCACGATTATTCCAGCATAGGGAGATGAGGTAGGGACAATGTAGGGTTTTACCCACTCCAACATACAATGGTCAATTGCAGTTAACGGTGGCAAAGAGAGCTTGCCAGAGAAACACTTCGGCAACTGGCGTGGAGACATACTTACCCAGAAGACCAGAAAAGTTGTGAGCTGGTCTTCTGAATTCTTGCTTCCAAACTCCACTGCTTTTAATGCACCTACCTTCACCAGGAAATGGTTTTGAGGGGCAAGGTTGCAAGTTGACTGTGAAACATTTACTTACTCCCAGGAAATCCCGGTGTCATCTGCCAGAACTTCCCAGGAGGAACTTGCTTGACAATTGCCTCTCTTCTTCCTTAAACCCTAGGTTTCTAAGATCGTTATCATGGGTGTTGTGAATTTGAGCTTGGAAATATCTGTCAAATAGTGAGATTTAAGGATAAACCTCTGGGAGTTAGCAAACCTGAAGAGTTTGCTTTCTATCCCACACTTGGCAGGCTGGTGCCCACTGCTTGCCATAATTCACATTTTGTGAGTCACAGTATCTTTACAGGGCTGTTAATTTACTAAGCTGGGTTCCTTACGTCTTATGCTGGCGTGTAAATAACCCCTTCTCTAGAGACAGCGGATGAGGCAGTTTTTGGAAAGTAGAAGAGAGTTGGTTCTTCCGGTGTGCCACAAATGATATTCAATAGGTCAAGAAATGCTGAGGACTAGGAACGTCTGTGCACTTGTCTGCAAGGCCAATATTGTTCACATGCTGATAACAACAAGAAAATAATTAACCTTGTCTTTATTATGACTCATTAGCTTAGAGTTCTGTCTACACTGGCTTCTGCTAAATGAAAGAGGAATTGCCCTCTAAGTTAGCTTAGTTTTGTGACCCTTTTATCTTGAGCAAAGGAATTCTTTCTCAGCTAATTCCACTCTGTGCATACAGAAAACCAGCAGTATTCTCACAGGGAGGAGCATACGAGGTGTTGGAAAGCAAAAGTTAGTTTCAGAAGTTGTGCTGGTGGGGTGTGTGGGAGCTCCTGCTTCTGCCCCACAGAGAGGGCTTGTAGATGCAATTTCAATTTTTGGATTTTAAAAAAATATTCATTGAAAAAAGGCAGTGACTGCAGAAGAAGATGCCAGTTTCAACTCTTTGCATTCTTAAGCATGGCTGTATCTGAAGTATTAGCGAATGAGAAGTTTGATAAGACCCTGTTCACCTAACTGTTCAGGAAGGTATGGGTAGCAAGCGATAAGTTCCTTGCCTATGTGAATATGCAACCTTTCCCTAATATTAGCAAATGAGATATCTCTTCCATGGGCTTCTCTCTCTATCTTACCCACCCACTCCCAGTCCAGAACAGAACAGGATGTCCTACAACACACGAGGTATTTATTTGGCAACCACATTATAAAGAAGTTGTTGCATGTGCTGCTGAGACAGAAATAATGGGTGTGCTGACAGCTGAGCTTGTTTTGTGGTGGTTTTGTTTTTCGTTCAAATGTCTTCAGGCGCTGAATGTCTGGCCACACAACTTTCCCACCAGGTAAACTGGTTCGGCTAAGTATTTCGGGAGCTGCCAAAACCTAATTGTGTTTCATGCTGTCCTGTATGAAGAGCTGCTATCGTCGGGCCTCATAAAATGGTTTGAAATTACCTTGGATGTGCTGCTCACAGTTGCATGCCTGCCGCTTTTCAAGAAGACTGCTAGATGCTTGAGGCACATCCTGGGCAATAGGTGCAATTAAGGCTTTATATGCAGCATTTTCGAGATTTTGCTAGTTGTGCGTCGCCCCTTCAGTAGGGTAGCCTTCCTCAGTTTGGAGCCTTGCAGATGTTTTGGTCCACAGACCCCACCATCCCTAGCCCACAGGGGCATGCTAGCAGGGACTGATGGGAATTCTGGTCCAAAATATCAGGCGGGCACCAGGTTGGGAAAGTTTGTACCGAGAACATAGGCTTCCCTTTGAATGTCCGCTGAGAGGATGTTGGATTCATTGACCAGTTTCTCGTTTCTGGACAAGAAAGAACCCCATGCATTCTGATCTTCAATATTGTTGTTGTTGTTGTTGGTTAGTCGTGACCGACTTTTCGTGACCCCATGGACCAGAGTACGCCAGGCACTCCTGTCTTCCACTGCCTCCCGCAGTTTAGTCAAAGTCATGCTGGTAGCTTCGAGAACACTGTCTGTCCCACCATCTCGTCCTCTGTCGTCCCCTTCTCCTTGTGCCCTCAATCTTTCCCAACTTCAGGGTCTTTTCCGGGGAGTCTTCTCTTCTCATGAGGTAGCCAAAGTATTGGAGGCTCAGCTTCAGAATCTGTCCTTCCAGTGAGCACTCAGGGCTGATTTCCTTCAGAATGGATCGGTTTGATCTTCTTGCAGTCCATGGGACTCTCAAGAGTCTCCTCCAGCACCATAATTCAAAAGCATCAATTCTTCAGCAATCAGCCTTCTTTATGGTGTTAAAAACATGGCAGTAGACGATGGGTCTGCAAGGAAATGTGAGATTCCAAGGAGCGCTTTGCAACAAAAGGCCCTCACAGTGACATCTTCCTGAGCCAAATTATTCTCAAGACTTCCTATAGCATAAATCTGGCCTTCCTGTCTTTTCCTTATTCTGTCAGAGGGGTTTGGGGGGTGTTTTGGGGTTTTTTTTGCTTTGCTTCCCCACCTCCCAATTCCCCCCATTAAATGTAAGACAAAAAGGGGAGCAAGTGCACAGCATAGCAAAATATCCTCATAGCTTCTGAGGATTTTTTTTTTTTTTTAAAAAAAGCTGGTTTAAGGCAGACCTCCCTGTATCAGATAGTTATTCTTGGAGCCTTTGTTGTCTGGGTCTTGTCTGCAGCTTCAGCCTGTACATTGGTAGGAGAAAAAAGCCGCTCTCTCAAATCCAAAAGTGCTTTCTTTCTTTTTTTATTCACAAGCTTTGTTAGTATTATTGTGAGGTTTCAAGCTTCCTCCCGGGAGACTGCTCTACACATTTCCAAAAGATAACAGCATACCCTTGCAGCATTATTAGGCATTTCTTGCTTTATTTCCTAGGAACAAGGGAAGAATTACAGCCCTTACAGAGATTACAGCTGTTAAGATGCCATGGCAAGGCGGGCACCAGGGGTCAGCATCATCGGGCACCTGCCTGAGGCTTAAGACACCAGTGCCCTGGTCTTCCTCCAGTTCCCTGTTCACCTGCATACAGTAGTTTCATTGCAGTAACTGACCTTTAAGAGCCATGACTTTGAATACCACCCTTCTGCATGCCAGGAGGGCGTGGACCTTAGAGCAAAGCTTTGGGAAAAGGTTCAGTGGAATAACACAATGTGATGCATGCAGAAGGTTACATGATCAGTGTCTGGGACCTCCAGTATCCCTGCTTGCAGATTAAGATACAGTGGTACCTCAGTTTAAGAACAGCCCTGTTTACGAACTATTCGGTTTACGAACTCCGCAAAACCGGAAGTAGTGTCCTGGTTTGCGAACTTTACCTCGGTCTAAGAACGGAAGCCGAATGGTGGAAGCGCACCAGCGGCGGGAGGCCTTATTAGGGAAAGCGCACCTCAGTTTAAGAACAGACTTAAGTTCGTAAACCGAGGCACCACTGTATATGCTTGAGATCCTGAACAGCTCCCATCACCCAGTTGAGCTAAATGGACCAATGGTCTTGGCTAGATATAAGGCAGCTTCACAGCTATCTATATCTTCACTAGAACCTTGCGTTCTAGGTTATGCAAAGGGCTGTACTGAGAACTCCCTCACATAAGGAGATGGAAGAGTCTACCCGATGGTTTCCATTTTAGCAGGTGGATAAAATCCTTACTGACCAGGGATAGGCCTAATAATCCTAATACTTACTCATTGTAAATTCCTACCTCAGTTTAGATGACTTTAAGAGAGATTTTAGGGATGCCTTGCTAAAATGCTGTAAGTGTGAGTTTGCTCAATTCACAGATGGGTAGCCATGTTAGTTTTTTGCAACAAAAACAACAAAAAGCCTGGTGGCAATGAAAAAAAAATATTATGCTATTCAGCTTTCATGGGCACAAACCCACTTCATCAGATGCAAGACTCTTTGCTTTTTGTTAGTTGCTCCTTAGGGTACAGCTACTCCCCCCCCCCCCCCCGCAGCATCACAAAGTTAAGGCCACAATCCTTAACAACATCCCTGGCCATAAGTCTTAGTGAGATCAATGACACTTTCTTCTGACTAGATATGTATGGAATTGTGCTGTAAATCCCTAACTAGGAGAGGAAAGAAGCATCTTGTGTCAACTGTGCATGCACATTAATGCACACACACACATGACCGCTAAGGCACTATGGTGTGCATAACCTGCCATTTCTCACACATTTCTGAGACTTATGTGGAAGTGTAAATAACGTAGACCAATGAGTGTTTCTTTCCCCCTGGTGTATTTTTAACCAAAAGAAATAATATTCCCATTGCTTTCAAACTAGAGGCAGCTGCAAAGTAAACACAACGCACAACAGGCAGAGCACAGCTTCCGGCTTCCTCCTCCTCTTAGGAGAGGAGGCTCCTCAGGTTGCCGTGCAATCCAAAATAGGTTTTCTTGGAAGTAAATCCTATTGAACTCAATGGGGCTTACACACTGATGTGTGGCCACTGTCTGCGGATACAAGCACAATAAACATTAGTAGCAGCACCTACTAAATCCCATGAAAGGAGCAGCTCTCATTCTCCAAAGAAGATGGGCAACATGTGGCCTTTTCTCCTCATCTTTGGCAGCTGTGGCACATCTTAACATCGCTCCAGTTCAGGAATTTGCTGCCTAAGTATAACAACAACAACAGCAACAACAATTCCCAAAGGAAACCTCCACATGGAGGAAGAACATCTGAGAAAACCCAGTCTCCATTTCCAGCTGCTGCTTCCTAGTGGTGGTTCTGCCTCTGTGACTGCAGAAAAAAATGGCTCTCTGCACTCACGCAAATTGCCACTGGAAAGCAGCAGAGCACCTTGTAACTGGGTTTATATCGGGTCAGGGAGTTCTTCATTCAGCTACATCCCTAACAGTTGCTTCACGCGGCGGAAGATGCTGACATTAGACCTCCATCGTGGGTCTTCCATTGCAGTCAATTATTTGTTCATTTCTTCCACTGTGGCTACTCTGGTCTTCTCTATGGGAGTCTGATGGGCCTGAAGTGCATCAAATTCCTGTGAGTTCATTGGAGGTTTGTGGACAGAAGCTGTAGCTTGATGGTAGACCACACCTGCTTTGCACGCAATTCTTGGCATCTCCAATTAATAAAACGCTGGCGATGCTGATGTAGCTGGACATATGGTCTGACCTGGTATAATGAAGTTTCCTATACAAAACTCTGCCCTCCAAATTGGGTGACGGGTGGCCAGTCTGCCACAAGTGGCACAGGCAGCAAGAGTTTGTGGCATCCCGGTTGGACAGAGGGGTTTGAGGCACATGCACACAACTCTTTTGTGCCCTGCACATGCAAGGCACTTAGTCCTGCCTAAGCTTTGCAAGGACAAAGCTTCATCGTATTTTGACAAAGCCCAAGCATCTGTCTCCTGCCTGCAACTTCCAGTGTGTGTTCCTTGGAGGTTTTTGAGCAGAGGCTGGATGGTCATCTGTCATGGATGCTTTAGCTGAGATTCCTGCAATCAGTGATGAACCTTGGGTTCCCTTCCAACTCTTATGATTCCAGGACTAGGCCGTTTGCACATTTAACAATTTTTAATGCGTGAGATTGCGAAATAGGATCTGATATTTTTAATAGTGAGCAACCTTTTGCTGCATCCTGTCTTAGTTTTGCAGCATTTGCTTATTGAAAGTAAACTCCAGTTATCTCAATAGGGATGCAGTCCTCCTGGGCTCACGATTCCAGGGGAGGGATGTGAAATACACCTCTTGTCTTGTAACAACCTGCTCTGAAAGAAACCCAAATTGCTCATTAGGAAAGTTCCCAAAAGTATTACAATTCAGCGCCCAGGGTGCATTATGGAAGCAGGCAGGTTCAAATTCCTTTCAGCTGGATGAATTGTGGCACAAAGCATGTTCAGATGATGCTTATGCAGCCTGATTCTATCTTTGTCTGTTTACTGGCAAGGAGGGTCCACTAAAACCAGTGGGATGCCTTCCCTCTGCAAAAAGAGAGAGAAAGGGAACATGCATAGACTTTTGCCTTCAAACAGTTGGATTGAAGTATATGGCAAAAATGGCGAGAATAATCTGAAAATCATACAGCCCTCCTTTCAGAACAACAACAAAAAGAGAGCAGCAATTCTTGAAGATGTTTTGTCTGGTGTGCTGCAGTCTCCATGGTGAAGGCCAGCAATGTCTCTGCACACTCCGGGCTCTCAGAATGGTTTTAAGTGCAAAAGTCAGCACAGTTTGGTTCTCTCGTTACACTGTGTCCTGCAAAATCACATTCTAAAATGATGAAACTGGATCGGGCATAGTCTTTTAACTTTCCCCAATCTCCATGCAGACTATTTTCCAAGTTGTTTTCTGCTTCCCTCCTGTTCCACCCCCCACCCCACCCCAGAAAAGTATATGCCAGCCTCTGTTCTCTGAAGCAAGCCATGTATCTCGATAATACAATACTTGCCTTCTCCTGCATTCAGACTGGAGGTCTAGACACTTTTTCTACCTTTTGTTCGGAGGGGTCACGGGGTTAGGATAGTGTTCCCAGCCAATTTTCTCTCTCCCGAACAGTGGATGTTTTCCCACAATAGGGGGTTGTGCTTGGGAAATAAAGCCAGGGCTCGTCCGCAGAGAGCAGGCCCCTCTTTTTAAGCACGCTCAATTTTTATAATTACCAAGGCAGCTCCCGAAGAGAAACGTGCTTTTGAAACGCAGTCAAGATTACTCCCACTCCAGTTCTTACATGCACAGATTCTCAGCTGACACAGTCTAAATAAAAACCTTTTACCCTATGCCAATAAGTCTCGAGCAAGCTGCCAAATAGCGTTGAGGACCAAGATATAAAAAAAAAAACCACCCCTCCACTGCTAAAACACTGCAGTCAGGTCTAAGCAGCGTATGCCTCATGGAAAGGGTACAATTGACGTCCCTCTTTCCACCGCGTTCCACACACAAGATGTTCGGTCTTTTGGGAAGGGGGTGTTGTTGCAACACATTAACAGAATTTTAAATATCTTTGTTGGATTCTAGGCAAATACAACTCCCTTAGCAACAAAGCAGAGCCAATACTTTTTGCTGGTACATATTCTGTCTCCCCCCCAACCCTCTTTTTAAAAAAAATAAAAATAGTAAGGCATTTATCTTATTTTTAAAAGTCACACACACACACACACCATGCAAAACGGTGTTCCAGTTATTCAAACAATGCTCCAACTTTTCAATTGTTGTGGTGAGGCCATCTGTTCCTCTTGTTATCGAGGTCCATGCTGACTCCATTGCTTCATCCAGCAGGCTGTCACAAGGAGTAAGTCTGCAAGCCTAAGCATGCTCGCTTGGAAGTATCGGTTTTAGAGTTTGCACCTTTCAAGCTGGCCCTGTAAATAAATACTCAGGCCCCAAATGGCTATAGCGATGGCTCTTTGGATGCGAACTCCATTTCAGATGTTGCTAGACTACATTTCCGCTCATTCCTGCCCATTGGCCATGCTGGCTGGGACTGATGGGAGCTGGAGCCTACCAATGACATCTGCAGATTCCCTGCCTCTTTTATTACCAGATGCTTTTTTGGGCAAACAACACCGGCTGACACCCTCCATCTTGTTTTGCCCATCCTGGGGCCAGTGGCTGGCCACTGTTGGGGACACAGTGACAGATTCCATGGACCTTTGATCTGATCCAGTGCAGATGGTTCTTACGTTCTTACAGTGGTGCCATAAAGCCCTTCTGCCCCTTTTTATGAGGAAGGGTTCACTGGGATTTAAAATGGCTACATATGTTAAGGAAAATCCCACGTGTAGACTTCAGGACTTGCTGTTTGTAGAACGTAAAAGTGGGTTTTTTTGGAAGTCGGGCAGTGCGATAATGCAAACCCTTCCAAAGGGCAGGGAAAGAAAAGAATCTGGTTCTATCCTTCATGGCTCCTTTTAGCAATTTCTTTCAGATAACCTACGCCTCTGTGTCAGTGCAATTAAAAGAGAAATTCTGTCTAATGAACAGTTGTAGCCCTTGGGCTATTGTGGAATGAGCAGTGAAGTTGGGAGCAGTCTTATTAAAATAATAATTAAGGAACAAGGGAGGTGGGGAAGAAAAAGAGAGGAATTATTGATGCTCATACAGCCCAATAAATGTTGATAAACAGTAGCAAGCCCGATTTGGAATTTCAGAGACAAACTTTCAGGCCTCCCACATCACTCATAACAACAGTTGCATGATGCAGTTTAAGGCTAGAGGGTTGGAAGTTACCGATCCCATTTTTCCATCTCAGAAATAAGAGGAGTAGTGCAATGTTATGCATGTCTACTTGGAAGTAATTCCAATGGTATTCAATTGGGCTTACTCCCAGGTAGGTAGGTAAGTGTAGCTCTGCACACTTACCAATGAGACTTAAACCTGAGAAAACCCAGCACAGGATTGAGCCGCATGAGTGGTCTAGCGTGTACAACTGGGGCTAGATGTGGATGATTGTGCCATGGACTCATTGGGTGGTCTTGGTGGTTTGGTCTTGGCTTGTTTGGTAAGAAATAAATCACAAGCTGTTTCACAGGTAATGCTAAGCCAACACTCTGGTTTGTTTCCTCTTGGCATGGCCATGGGAATAGGCCATAGGCTTAGCACGACACGTGAACCAGGCCACAGTATCAGCCTAACGTCCTAAGCATTTATGTCCAACGGCTATTTCTTAAGTGTACTTTGCACATTGATATGTGTTTTGTGAATATTTTCTTGTTGTGGTATAGCAGCCCCTTAAGAGGCTTGATAGACTGCTGTGTCTGCTGCCTGCCTGGGATGGATGGATGGATGGAAGGAAGGAAGGAAGGAAGGAAGGAAGGAAGGAAGGAAGGAAAAGAAACTTTTAAGTATGTTGACAGCCCACAATACAAGGAATGGGGACAGTTGGGTTTGGTGAGATACAAGATGTCTAAGTCATACTCATTCTGAATAGTTGTTTTGCTTTGACCAGCCTTTCCTGAAGACAACTCTTGTTCACAGCAAGAGCTAATGGTCAAAGGTGGCCGTGAGTCCTTGGGAAGACACGGTTTTGGCAACCACATGGGCATTTTGTGGCCCGCTGTCTTGGCCCCAATATTCTAGCTAAACTTCTTTTTCACCAGTTCTCTTTCTCCTCCTTCCCCCAAGTCCCTTGTTCTTCATAGCCTTAAAAAGAAAAGGAAAAAAACCCCAACACAATACAGTAAGAGACTAAACCTATCAAAAAAATGAAGAAAAGACCCTGTCCAGAGAGAGAAGCAGAAATGGTGGTGAAGAGAGAAAATAGCAGTAGCACTGACTGAGACTTGTCAGGTCAACTGCCACTTGTGGAAATCCACATGTATAAAATACAGAGAGAGTTTGGAGCATGCTCTTCCATTCTGAACTGTCAGGTATATCATCAGACTGAATGATGGCTGGAGCTCTTCAGCATAAGAGACATAGGGAAGCTGGCTTATTATACGGTCCTTCTCGGCCAGCATTTGTTGGTAATGACTGGCAGCAGCCGTCCTGCGTTTCAGGCAGGGGTCCTTCCCAGCTGGGGATTGAACCCAAGACCTTCTGCATACAGATCAAGATGCTCTGCCGCTGAACCACAGCCCTTCATCAGGTTTGGTCACCTCTGCTACTGTAGCTCCATTGCTCTGACACAACAGAGCAAGGGCTGTATTGCAGAATATCAATATACAGCCGAATGTAAATTTACCACAGTGCCCCAAAAAGGGTAGTCACATGGTGCCGGACTACAGCTCCCATCAACCTACAGCTCCCAGGGAAGATGAGCGCTGTAGACTCAAGAAATCTGAGGACCACCACGTTAGCTACATTTGCCCCCAGAGCATTGCGGGGACTAAACAGCAGCTCCTAAACCAATTGCCTAAGGATGCCGAGAGCAGATCCCGGGTGAACATGCCATGAAATTGATCACGGAGACTTTACCCCTCAAAAACTCATTCCCGCTCCCCAAAACCAAGGACCCTTTGCTGTCTCTTTTAAGCACGATAAACCTAAATCTTGTTAAGCCAGATTTTGTGTGTGGTTCAAGATATTTTAAGTCTTCCGCAGCTCATTAACCCTAGGAGGAGGAAGGATGTTTCCTGTACTGGCCCAGCTTTTCAAGAGTTTTTTTTTTGCATCACCCACAATTTGCCCTTTTGTTTATAAAGCTGGTGTAGTTGCTAAGATCAGTTTGCTGCCTACCATTTAGAAAGTTGGCTGCTTTTTAAGTAGGCAGCTTGGAAGGCAACATGGTGTTTCTAAGAGAGCTGAGGCACCGCTTAACTCTTTGTGTGTGTGTTTTAATTGCTGAGCAAATAGAAGGGGAAAGGTTCGAAGCTGCGCGTGAGTCGCTAGTGCTGAGCAATGTCATCTGTTGCGCCTCCAGCCTGCAACTTTTTTATGTTGAGTCATCTTGGTATGAGTCTTGGGCACACTTGGCATGACATCATTGAAGTGCTCTGACAACAGTGCACCATGCAAAATGGGCAGGGATTCATGCTGGAAAACACACAGTGCAAACAGCACAGAAAACACACAACACAAACAGCACAGGAAGCGGCCTGGTTTGCCACTAGATCTGTGCAATTGGGCTTTTTTTTTGGTGTTTCCCCCCCATTACTATTAAGAATCTGAACGTTGCACAGTAGCCTGCAAGAAGGTAAGCTAGGCACATTAATCATTCCCAATCTAGGATCATATATCAAATAATAGAATTGGATTAAAGTATTTTTCTCTTCCTTAATCAGCTAGCAAACGGGGTAAGGTTAGGGTATCAAGAGAGAGCTATTTCTGACCCAGTTAAAATACACTGTACTTGGTCCTGTAAACTCAGAATGAGCATGTCGGGGGCACATGATCTCACATCCTTTCTCCTCCCACAAATCCTGGTTTGCAGTCAGAGATCAAACCACTGTTGTTGTTTTAATTCAGACATAATGGGAAACTGTGGTTTGGCAAACCCTGGACATTTTTGCATTATGGTGCACGATAAGAGGGAGCATGCAGGCAGAGAGCACTTGCTCTTGGTTCTGTAAAGCATGGTTTATACGGCTGAGATATTATGTCTGAACTGGGTCTTTCTGTAAAGCATGTGGATGGGCTCACTTGCACTATCTTTCGGGAGACGCATTTATACTATGCCGATCACTTCTCTCGCTGTAGGACGCCAGTGTTTTAATTTATTGGGTTTATCTATGAATTGCTGCCATGTGGTCCATCTGTTATATGAACAGAATCCTTTGCTTTTGCAGAATTTTGCACAGTACTTGATTCGCAACAGTTCTGGACAATTGCCATACCCTCCTGGAAGTGCAGATAAGTGAAAATGTATCTGTGCTCCAGCGCTCATCATGCACAACATTCATGCTGCTATTTTTTTTTTAAAAAAAACACCATCAATAAGCATTAATGTAAGGCTATCAGTATAAATGAAACTTTATATTGTCCACAATTCTTTATTTGCTTGTCCATGAGTGTCACGGAACTAACGACGGAGTAGACATACACAGGACCGCACAGTTGCAGAACGACTTTGGCCACAGAGATGGCTTCCTTGACCGCTGGGGAAAGGCGTTAACAAGTAACTGCACATTATTTCTGGTGGGGATGTGAGAACTAAAGAGTTAAGTTGAAGGACTTGGTGGGGGGGGGGGGGGGAGATGGCGTCCTGAGCAGTTTAATTCATTTAAGAAACCATATAAGTTAGGAGGAGACCTTGAGGGTACTTGATAGGACTGCCAACTTGTTTAACAGGCCCTGCTCCTGTGCTTTGCAACTGCTGCTGTAGACGTTGGCAGTTGATGATAATATGCACTCTCTCTACTGAGGCAGGAGGGGCCTGCAGAGGCTCCAGATTTCTGCATATCAAGCTGCTGTTAAAGTTACAAGAGCAGGTCAGAGGCCCCCCACCCCACCCCAAACCCATCATTTCGCAATCCCAGCTACCCAGGATTCTGGAGGGAGCAAAGGTCATGGGAAGGGACATAGGAGCAATTCAGTGCTAAAAGCTAAGGAGGGGCAACCCTACAGAGTACAGTACATAATCACAAACCATATAATATTATCAAATCATAAATTAAGGAGCACCACATTTGCGAGTTTCAAATTTTTTACAGCATCTTTTTTATTTTGTGTAATGAATTGCAAGCAGTCC